>NW_027043151.1:0-371350 GCF_036013475.1 Columba livia
CATTCTTTCTTTCTTCTTTCTTTCTTCTTTCTTTCTTTCTTCTTTCTTCTTTCTTTCTTCTTTCTGCGTTTTCTTTCTTCTTTCTTTTTTTTTTATTCTTTCTTCTTTCTTGCTTCTTTCTTTCTTCTTTCTATCTTCTTTCTTTCTTTCTTCTTTCTTTCTTTCTTTCTTCCTTTCTTTCCTTCTTTCTTTCTTTCTTTCTTTCTTTCTTTCTTTCTTTCTTTCTTCTTTCTTTCTTTCTTCTTAATTTCCTCTTTCTTTTTCTTTCTTTCTTCTTCCTTTCTTCTTTCCTTCTTTCTTCTTTAATTCTTCTTTCGTTCTTCTTTCTTATTTCTTACTTTCTTCTTTTTTTCTTCTTTCTTTCTTTCCTTCTTCTCTCTTTCTTCTTTCTTTCTTCTTTCTTTCTGCTTTCTTTCATCATCTTTCTTACTTCTATCTTTCTTCTTTCTGTCTTCTTTCTTTCTTCTTTCTTTCTTATTTCTTTATTTCTTCATTCTTTCTTTCTTCTTTCTTTCTTATTTTTTCTTTCTTCATTCTTTCTTCTGTCTTTCTTCTTTCTTTCTTTCTTTCTTCTTCCTTCCTTTCTTCTTTCTGTCTTTCTTCTTTCTTTCTTCTTTCTTTCTTCCTTCTTCTTTCTTTCTTCTTTCTTTCTTTCTACTTTCATTCTTCTTTCTTTCTTCTTTCTTCTTTCTTTCTTCTTTCTTTCTTGTTTATTTCTTTCTTTCTTCTTTCTTTCTTCTTCCTTTCACCTTTCTTTCTTCTTTATTTCTTCTTCCTTTCTTCATTCTTTCTTCATTCTTTCTTTCTTCTTTCTTTCTTCTTTCTTTCATCATCTTTCTTTCTTCTTTCTTTCTTCTTT
This sequence comes from Columba livia, assembly GCF_036013475.1. Classification (NCBI taxonomy): domain Eukaryota; kingdom Metazoa; phylum Chordata; class Aves; order Columbiformes; family Columbidae; genus Columba; species Columba livia. The sequence continues at coordinate 860 of NW_027043151.1, forward strand.
CTTTCTTCTTTTTTTCTTCTTTCTTACTTCTTTCTTTCTTCTTTCTTTCTTCTTTCTTTCTTATTTCTTTCTTATTTCTTTCTTTCATCATTCTTTCGTTCTTCTTTCTTTCTTCTTTCTTTCTTTCTTCATTCTTTCTTCTCTCTTTCTTCTTTCTTTCTTGTTTCTTTCTTCTTTCTTCTTTCTTTCTTTCTTCTTTCTTTCTTTCTTCTTTCTTCCTTTCTTCTTTCTTTCTTCTTTCCTGCTTCTTTCTTTATTCTTTCTTTCTTCTTTCTTACTTATTTCTTTCTTCTTTCTGTCTTCTTTCTTTCTTATTTCTTTCTTATTTCTTTCTTTCTTCATTCTTTGTTTCTTCTTTCTTTCTACTTTCTTTCTTTCTTCTTTCTTCTTTCTTTCTTCTTTCTTTCTTCTTTCTTTCTTGTTTCTTTCTTCTTTCTTTCTTTCTTTTTCTTTCTTCTTTCTTCCTTTCTACTTTCTTTCTTTCTTCTTGCTTTATTTATTCTTTCTTTCTTTCTTCTTTATTCTTTCTTTGTTCTTTCTTCTTTCTTGTTTCTTTCTTCTTTCTTACTTCTTTCTTCTTTCTTTCTTCTTTCTTTCTTCTTTCTTTCTTCTTTCTTTCTTTCTTTCTTCTTTCTTTGTTCTGTCTTTCTTCTTTCTTTCTTTCTTTCTTCTTTATTTCTTCTTTCTTCTTTGTTTCTTTCTTCTTTCTTTCTTCTTTCTTTCTTTGTTACTTCTTTCTTACTTCTTTCTTTCTCCTTTCTTTCTTCTTTCTTTCTTCTTTCTTTCTTCTTTCTTTCTTTCTTTCTTCTTCCTTTCTTCTTTCTTTCTTTCTTCTTTCATTCTTCTTTCTTTCTTTTTTCTTTCTTCTTTCTTTCTTTCTTCTTTCTTTATTCTTTCTTCCGTCTTTCTTTCTTCTTTCTGTCTTCTTTCTTTTTTCTTTCTTATTTCTTTCTTTCTTCATACTTTTTTCTTCTTTCTTTCTTCTTTCTTTCTTCCTTCTTTCTTCTTTCTTTCTTCTTTCTTTTTTCTTCTTTCTTCTTTCTTTCTTCTTTCTTTCTTCTTTCTTTCTTTCTTCTTTCTTTCTTCTTTCTTTCTTTCCTTCTTTTTTCTTTCTTTCTTCTTTCTTTCTTTATACGTTCTTTCTTCTTTCTTTCTTCTTTCTTACTTTCTTTCTTTCTACTTTCTTTCTTCTTTCTTTCTTCTTTCTTTCTCCTTTCTTTCTTCTTTCTTTCTTCCTTATTTCTTTTTTTCTTCTTTCTTTCTTTCATCATTCTTTCTCTGTTACTTCTTTCTTACTTCTTTCTTTCTTCTTTCTTTCCTTCTTTTTTCTTTCTTCTTTCTTTCTTCTTTCTTTCTTCTTTCTTTCTTTCTTTCTTGTTTCTTTCTTCTTTCTTTCTTCTTTCTTTCTTCTTTCTTTCATCTTTCTTCTTTCTTCTTTCTTTCTTCTTTCTGTCTTCTTTCTTTCTTCTTTCTTTAATATTTCTTTATTTCTTCATTCTTTCTTTCCTCTTTCTTTTCTTATTTCTTTCTTTCTTAATTCTTTTTCTGTCTTACTTCTTTCTTCTTTCTTCCTTCTTTCTTTCTTCTTTATTTCTTTATTTCTTCTTTCTTTCTTCTTTCTTTCTTCTTTCTTACTTTGCTACTTCTTCCTTACCTCTTACTTTCTTCTTTCTTTCTTTCTTCTTTCATTCTTCTTTCTTTCTTTTTTCTTTCTTCTTTCTTTCTTTCTTCTTTCTTTCTTCTTTCTTTATTTCTTTCTTTCCTCTTTCTTTCTTCTTTCTTTCTTCTTTCTTTCTTCTTTCTTTCTTAGTTACTTCTTTCTTACTTCTTTTTTTCTTCTTTCTTCTTTCTTTCTTCTTTCTTTCTTTCTTCTTTCTTCTTTCTTTCTTCTTTCTTTCTTCTTTCTTTCTTCTTTCTTTCTTTCTTGTTTCTTTCTTCTTTCTTTCCTCTTTCTTTCTTCTTCCTTTCTTCTTCCTTTCTTCTTTCTTTCTTTCTTCTTTCTTTCTTCTTTCTTTCTTTGTTACTTCTTTCTTACTTCTTTCTTTCTTCTTACTTTCTTTCTTCTTTCTTTATTTCTTTCTTTCTTTCGTTCTTCTTTCTTTCTTTCTTTCTTTCTTTCTTTCTTTCTTCTTTCTTTCTTCTTTCTTTCCTCTTTCTTTCTTCTTTCTTTCTTCTTCCTTTCTTCATTCTTTCTTTCTTCTTTCATTCTTCTTTCGTTCTTCTTTCTTATTTCTTTCTTTCTTCTTTTTTTCTTCTCTCTTTCTTTCTTTTTTCTTTCTTCTTTCTTTCTTCTTTCTTTCTTCTTTCTTTCCTCTTTCGTTCTTCTTCCTTACTTCTTTCTTTCTCCTTTCTGTCTTCTTTCTTTCTTCTTTCTTCTCTCTTTCTTCTTTCTTTCTTCTTTCTTTCTTCCTTATTTCTTTTTTTTCTTCTTTCTTTCTTTCATCTTTCTTTCTTTGTTATTCTTTCTTCCTTCTTTCTTTCTTCTTTCTTTCTTTCTTCTTTCTTTCTTCTTTCTTTCTTCTTTCTTTCTTCTTTCTTTCTTTCTTGTTTCTTTCTTCTTTCTTTCCTCTTTCTTTCTTTCTTTCTTCTTCCTTTCTTCTTTCTTTCTTTCTTCTTTCTTTCTTCTTTCTTTCTTCTTTCTTTCTTCTTTCTTTCTTTCTTTCTTCTTTCTTTCTTTCTTTCTTCTTTCTTTCTTCTTTCTTTCTTTGTTACCTCTTTCTTACGTCTTTTTTCTTCTTTCTTTCTTTCTTCTTTCTTTCTTCTTTCTTTCTTATTTCTTTCTTCCTTCTTTCTTTCTTTCTTTCTTTCTTCTTTCTTTCTTCTTTCTTTCCTCTTTCTTTCTTCTTTCTTTCTTCTTCCTTTCTTCTTTCTTTCTTTCTTCTTTCATTCTTCTTTCGTTCTTCTTATTTCTTTCTTTCTTCTTTTTTTCTTCTTTCTTTCTTTATTTCTTTCTTCTTTCTTTCTTCTTTCTGTCTTCTTTCTTTCTTCTTTCTTTCTTATTTCTTTATTTCTTCATTCTTTCTTTCTTTTTTCCTTCTTTTTTCCTTCTTTCTTCTTTCTTTCTTCTTTCTTTCTTTCTTCTTTCTTTCTTCTTTCTTTCTTTGTTACTTCTTTCTTACTTATTTCTTTCTTCTTTCTTTCTATCTTTCTTCTTTCTTTCTTCTTTCTTTCCTCTTGCTTTCTTCTTCCTTTCTTCTTTTTTTCTGTATTCTTTCTTTCTTCTTTCTTTCTTCTGTCTTTATTCTTTCTTTCTTCTTTCTTACTTATTTCTTTTTTCTTTCTGTCTTCTTTCTTTCTTATTTCTTTCTTATTTCTTTCTTTCTTCATTCTTTGTTTCTTCTTTCTTTCTACTTTCTTTCTTTCTTCTTTCTTCTTTCTTTCTTCTTTCTTGCCTTGCCTTGCTTTGCTTTGCTTTCCCCTTTTGCCTTGCCTTTCCTTGCCTTGCTTTACCCTTTTGCCTTCCCTTGCCTTGCCTTTCCATGCCTTGCTTTGCCCCTTTACCTTGCCTTGCCTTGCTTTGCCCTTTGTCTTTCCTTGCCATGCTTTGTCCTTTTGACTTACCTTGCCTTGCCATGCTTTTCCCTTTTACCTTGCCTTGCTTTGCCATTTTGCTTTTCCTTGCATTGCCCCTTTGCCTTACTTGCCTTAAATTGCTTTCCCTTTTGCCTTTCCTTGCATTGCCCTTTTGCCTTACTTTGCATTGACTTGCTTTGCCCTTTTGCCTTGCCTTTTCATGCTTTGCCCTTTTGCCTTGCTGCTTTGCCATTTTGACTTTCCTTGCATTGCCCTTTTGCCTTACCTTGCCTTTACTAGCTTTGCCCTTTTGTCTTGCTTTGCCTTGTTTTGCCGTTTTGAATTGCCTTGCATTGCCTTACTTTCATCTTTGCCTTGCCTTGACGTGTCTTGTTTATCCTTTTGCCTTGCCTTGCCTTTCCCTGCCTTTCTTTGCCCTTTTGCCTTCCCTTGCCTTGCTTTGCCCTTTTGCCTTGCCTTGCCGTACTTTGATCTTTGCCTTGCCTTGACGTGTCTTTCTTCTCCTTTTGCCTTGCCTTGCTTCGCTTTCCCCTTTTGCCTTACCTTGCTTTACCCTTTTGCTTTGCCTTGCCTTGCCTTTCACCGCCTTGCTTTGCCCTTTTGCCTTCCTTTTCCTTGCTTTGCCCTTTTGCCTTTCCTTGCCATACTTTGCCCTTTTGCCTTGTCTGGCCTTGCCTTTGTTAGCCCTTCTGCCTTACTTTCATTCTTGCCTTGCCTTGACGTGTGTTCCTTATCGTTTTCCCTTGCCTTGCACTGCTTTCCCATTTTGCCTTGCCTTTCCTTCCCTTGCTTTACCATTTTACCTTCCCTTGCCTTGCCTTTCCATGCCTTGCTTTGCCCTTTTGCCTTACCTTGCCTTGCTTTGCCCTTTTGCCTTGCCTTGCTTTGCCATTTTGCCTTTCCTTGCATTGCCCTTTTGCCTGGCATTGACTTGCTTTGCCCTTTATACTTGCCTTGCCTTGTCATGCTTTGCCCTTTTGCCTTGCATTGCTTTACCATTTTGACTTTCCTTGCATTGCACTTTTGCATTACCTTCCCTTGCCTTGCTTTACCCTTTTGCCTTCCCTTGCCTTGCCTTTCCATGCCTTGCTTGCCCCTTTGCCTTACCTTGCCTTGCTTTGCCCTTTTGCCTTGCCTTGCTTTGCCTCTTTACCTTGTCTTGCCTTGCCTTCCTTTCTCCTTTTGCCCTGATTTGCCTTGCCTTTCTTTTCACCTTTTGCCTTGCCTTGCCTTGCCATGCTTTGCTCTTTTTCCTTGCCTTGTTTTGCCCTTTTGTCTTGCCTTGCCTTGCCTTGCTTTGCCATTTTCCCTTGCCTTGCTTTCCCCTTTTGCCTTGCCTTTCCTTGCTTTGGCCTTTATCCTGGCCTTGTCATGGTTTGTCCTTTTGACTTACCTTGCCTTGCCTTTCTTTGCACTTTTGCCTGGCCTTGCATTGAGTTGCCCTTTTTCCTTGCCTTGCCTTGCCATGCTTTGCCCATTTGCCTTGCCTTGCTTTGCCATTTTGTCTTTCCTTGAATTGCCCTTTTGCCTTACCTTGCCTTGACTTGCTATACCCTTTTTCCTTGCCTTGCCTTGTCATGCTTTGCCCTTTTGACTTGCTTTGCTTTGTCCTTTTGCCTTGCCTTGCTTTGCCATTTTGCCTTTCCTTGAATTGCCCTTTTGCCTTACCTTGCCTTGACTTGCTATACCCTTTTTCCTTGCCTTGCCTTGTCATGCTTTGCCCTTTTGACTTGCCTTGCTTTGCCCTTTTGCCTTGCTTTGCCTTGTTATGCTTTGCCCTTTTGCCTTGTCTTGCTTTGCCATTTTGCCTTTCCTTGCATTGCCCTTTTGCCTTACCTTGCCTTGACATGCTTTGCCCTTTTGCCTTGCCTTGCCTTGTCATGCTTTGCCCTTTTGACTTGCTTTGCTTTGCCTTTTTACCTTGCCTTTCCTTGTTTTGCCGTTTTGAATTGCCTTGCATTGCCTTACTTTCATCTTTGCCTTGCCTTGACGTGTCTTCCTTATCCTTTTGCCTTGACTTGCTTTGCTTTCCCTTTTTGCCTTGCCTTCCCTTGCCTTGCTTTACCCTTTTGCCTTCCCTTGCCTTGCCTTTCCTTGCCTTGCTTTGCCCCTTTGCCTTACCTTGCCTTGCTCTGCCCTTTTGCCTTGCCTTGCTTTGCCTCTTTGCCTTGTCTTGCCTTGCCTTCCTTTCTCCTTTTGCCCTGATTTGCCTTGCCTTTCTTTTGACCTTTTGCCTTGCCTTGCCATGCTTTGCTCTTTTTCCTTGCCTTGCTTTGCCCTTTTGTCTTGCCTTGCCTTGCCTTGCTTTGCCATTTTCCCTTGCCTTGCTTTCCCCTTTTGCCTTGCCTTTCCTTGCTTTGGCCTTTTTCCTGGCCGTGCCATGGTTTGTCCTTTTGACTTACCTTGCCTTGCCTTTCTTTGCACTTCTGCGTGGCCTTGCATTGAGTTGCCCTTTTTCCTTGCCTTGCCTTGCCATGCTTTGCCGTTTTGCCTTGCCTTGCTTTGCCATTTTGCCTTTCCTTGAATTGCCCTTTTGCCTTACCTTGCCTTGACTTGCTATACCATTTTTCCTTGCCTTGCCTTGTCATGCTTTGCGCTTTTGACTTGCCTTGCTTTGCCCTTTTGCCTTGCTTTGCCCTGTTATGCTTTGCCCTTTTGCCTTGTCTTGCTTTGCCATTTTGCCTTTCCTTGCATTGCCCTTTTGCCTTACCTTGCCTTGACATGCTTTGCCCTTTTGCCTTGCCTTGCCTTGCTTTGGCCTTTTTCCTGGCCTTGCCATGGTTTGTCCTTTTGACTTACCTGGCCTTGCCTTTCTTTGCCCTTTTTCCTGGCCTTGCATTGAGTTGCCTTTTTCCTTGCCTTCCTTTCCCATGCTTTGCCCTTTTGCCTTGCCTTGCTTTGCCATTTTGCCTTTCCTTGAATTGCCCTTTTGGCTTACCTTGCCTTGACTTGTTATACCCTTTTTTCTTGCCGTGCCTTCTCATGCTTTGCCCTTTTGACTTGCCTTGCTTTGCCCTTTTGCCTTGCTTTGCCTTGTTATGCTTTGCCCTTTTGACTTGCCTTGCTTTGCCCTTTTGCCTTGCTTTGCCTTGTTATGCTTTGCCCTTTTGCCTTGTCTTGCTTTGCCATTTTGCCTTTCCTTGCATTGCCCTTTTGCCTTACCTTGCCTTGACATGCTTTGCCCTTTTGCCTTGCCTTGCCTTGTTTTGCCGTTTTGAATTGCCTTGCATTCCCTTACTTTCATCTTTTCCTTGCCTTGATGTGTCTTCCTTATCCTTTTGCCTTGCCTTGCTTTGCTTTCCCCTTTTGCCTTGCCTTTCCTTGCCTTGCTTTACCCTTTTGCCTTCCCTTGCCTTGCCTTTCCATGCCTTGCTTTGCCCCTTTGCCTTACCTTGCCTTGCTCTGCCCTTTTGCCTTGCCTTGCTTTGCCTCTTTGCCTTGTCTTGCCTTGCCTTCCTTTCTCCTTTTGCCCTGATTTGCCTTGCCTTTCTTTTGACCTTTTGCCTTGCCTTGCCATGCTTTGCTCTTTTTCCTTGCCTTGCTTTGCCCTTTTGTCTTGCCTTGCCTTGCCTTGCTTTGCCATTTTCCCTTGCCTTGCTTTCCCCTTTTGCCTTGCCTTTCCTTGCTTTGGCCTTTTTCCTGGCCTTGCCATGGTTTGTCCTTTTGACTTACCTTGCCTTGCCTTTCTTTGCGCTTTTGCCTGGCCTTGCCTTGAGTTGCCCTTTTTCCTTGCCTTGCCTTGCCATGCTTTGCCCTTTTGCCTTGCCTTGCTTTGCCATTTTGCCTTTCCTTGAATTGCCCTTTTGCCTTACCTTGCCTTGACTTGCTATACCCTTTTTCCTTGCCTTGCCTTGTCATGCTTTGCCCTTTTGACTTGCCTTGCTTTGCCCTTTTGCCTTGCTTTGCCTTGTTATGCTTTGCCCTTTTGCCTTGTCTTGCTTTGCCATTTTGCCTTTCCTTGCATTGCCCTTTTGCCTTACCTTGCCTTGACATGCTTTGCCCTTTTGCCTTGCCTTACCTTGTCATGCTTTGCCCTTTTGACTTGCTTTGCTTTGCCCTTTTGCCTTGCCTTTCCTTGTTTTGCCGTTTTGAATTGCCTTGCATTGCCTTACTTTCATCTTTGCCTTGCCTTGACGTGTCTTGCTTATCCTTTTGCCTTGCCATCCTTTGCTTTCCCCTTTTGCCTTGCCTTTCCTTGCCTTGCTTTACCCTTTTGCCTTCTCTTGCCTTGCCTTTCCATGCCTTGCTTTGCCCCTTTGCCTTACCTTGCCTTGCTTTGCACTTTTGCCTTGCCTTGCATTGCCCTTTTGCCTTGCCTTGCTTTGCCGCTTTGCCTTGTCTTGCCTTGCCTTCCTTTCTCCTTTTGCCCTGATTTGCCTTGCCTTTCTTTTCACCTTTTGCCTTGCCTTGCTTTGCCATGCTTTGATCTTTTTCCTTGCCTTGCTTTGCCCTTTTGTCTTGCCTTGCCTTGCCTTGCTTTGCCATTTTCCCTTGCCTTGCTGTCCCCTTTTGCCTTGCCTTTCCTTGCTTTGGCCTTTTTCCTGGCCTTGCATTGAGTTGCCTTTTTCCTTGACTTGCTTTCCCATGCTTTGCCCTTTTGCCTTGCCTTGCTTTGCCATTTTGCCTTTCCTTGAATTGCCCTTTTGCCTTACCTTGCCTTGACTTGCTATACCCTTTTTTCTTGCCTTGCCTTGTCATGCTTTGCCCTTTTGACTTGCCTTGCTTTGCCCTTTTGCCTTGCTTTGCCTTGTTATGCTTTGCCCTTTTGACTTGCCTTGCTTTGCCCTTTTGCCTTGCTTTGCCTTGTTATGCTTTGCCCTTTTGCCTTGTCTTGCTTTGCCATTTTGCCTTTCCTTGCATTGCCCTTTTGCCTTACCTTGCCTTGACATGCTTTGCCCTTTTGCCTTGCCTTGCCTTGTTTTGCCGTTTTGAATTGCCTTGCATTGCCTTACTTTCATATTTCCTTGCCTTAATGTGTCTTCCTTATGCTTTTGCCTTGCCTTGCTTTGCTTTCCCCTTTTGCCTTGCCTTTCCTTGCCTTGCTTTACCCTTTTGCCTTCTCTTGCCTTGCCTTTCCATGCCTTGCTTTGCCCCTTTGCCTTACCTTGCCTTGCTTTGCACTTTTGCCTTGCCTTGCTTTGCCCTTTTGCCTTGCCTTGCTTTGCCTCTTTGCCTTGTCTTGCCTTGCCTTCCTTTCTCCTTTTGCCCTGATTTGCCTTGCCTTTCTTTTGACCTTTTGCCTTGCCTTGCCTTGCCATGCTTTGCTCTTTTTCCTTGCCTTGCTTTGCCCTTTTGTCTTGCCTTGCCTTGCTTTGCCATTTTCCCTGCCTTGCTTTTCCCTTTTGCATTGCCTTTCCTTGCTTTGGCCTTTTTCCTGGCCTTGCCATGGTTTATCCTTTTGACTTACCTTGCCTTGCCTTTCTTTGCACTTTTGCCTGGCCTTGCATTGAGTTGCCCTTTTTCCTTGCCTTGCCTTGCCATGCTTTGCCCTTTTGCCTTGCCTTGCTTTGCCATTTTGCCTTTCCTTGAATTGCCCTTTTGCCTTACCTTGCCTTGACTTGCTATACCCTTTTTCCTTGCCTTGCCTTGTCATGCTTTGCCCTTTTGACTTGCCTTGCTTTGCCCTTTTGCCTTGCTTTGCCTTGTTATGCTTTGCCCTTTTGCCTTGTCTTGCTTTGCCATTTTGCCTTTCCTTGCATTGCCCTTTTGCCTTACCTTGCCTTGACATGCTTTGCCCTTTTGCCTTGCCTTGCCTTGTCATGCTTTGCCCTTTTGACTTGCTTTGCTTTGCCCTTTTGCCTTGCCTTTCCTTGTTTTGCCGTTTTGAATTGCCTTGCATTGCCTTACTTTCATCTTTGCCTTGCCTTGACGTGTCTTGCTTATCCTTTTGCCTTGCCTTCCTTTGCTTTCCCCTTTTGCCTTGCCTTTCCTTGCCTTGCTTTACCCAAAATTGCCTTCCCTTGCCTTGCCTTTCCATGCCTTGCTTTGCCACTTTGCCTTACCTTGCCTTGCTTTGCCCTTTTGCCTTGCCTTGCTTTGCCTCTTTGCCTTGTCTTGCCTTGACTTCCTTTCTCCTTTTGCCCTGATTTGCCTTGCCTTTCTTTTGACCTTTTGCCTTGCCTTGCCATGCTTTGCCATTTTCCCTTGCCTTGCTTTCCCCTTTTGCCTTGCCTTTCCTTGCTTTGGCCTTTTTCCTGGCCTTGCAATGGTTTATCCTTTTGACTTACCTTGCCTTGCCTTTCTTTGCCATTTTGCCTTTCCTTGAATTGCCCTTTTGCCTTACCTTGCCTTGACTTGCTATACCCTTTTTCCTTGCCTTGCCTTGTCATGCTTTGCCCTTTTGACTTGCCTTGCTTTGCCCTTTTGCCTTGCTTTGCCTTGTTATGCTTTGCCCTTTTGCCTTGTCTTACTTTGCCATTTTGCCTTTCCTTGAATTCCCCTTTTGCCTTACCTTGCCTTGACATGCTTTCATTTGCCTTGCTTTGCCTTGTTTTGCCGTTTTGAATTGCCTTGCATTGCCTTACTTTCATATTTGCCTTGCCTTGACGTGTCTTCCTTATCCTTTTGCCTTGCCTTGCTTTGCTTTCCCCTTTTGCCTTTCCTTTGCTGGCCTTGCTTTACCCAAAATTGCCTTCCCTTGCCTTGCCTTTCCATGCCTTGCTTTGCCCCTTTGCCTTACCTTGCCTTGCTTTGCCCTTTTGCCTTGCCTTGCTTTGCCTCTTTGCCTTGTCTTGCCTTGCCTTCCTTTCTCCTTTTGCCCTGATTTGCCTTGCCTTTCTTTTGACCTTTTGCCTTGCCGTGCCATGCTTTGCACATTTCCTTGCCTTGCTTTGCCCTTTTGTCTTGCCTTGCCTTGCCATGCTTTGCTCTTTTTCCTTGCCTTCCTTTGCCCTTTTGCCTTGCCTTGCCTTGCCATGCTTTGCTCTTTTTTCTTGCCTTGCTTTGCCCTTTTGTCTTGCCTTGCCTTGCCTTGCTTTGCCATTTTCCCTTGCCTTGCTTTGCCCTTTTGCCTTGCCTTTCCTTGCTTTGGCCTTTTTCCTGGCCTTGCCATGGTTTGCCCTTTTTCCTTGCCTTGCCTTGCCATGCTTTGCCCTTTTGCCTTGCCTTGCTTTTCCATTTTGCCTTTCCTTGAATTGCCCTTTTGCCTTACCTTGCCTTGACTTGCTATACCCTTTTTCCTTGCCTTGCCTTGTCATGCTTTGCCGTTTTGACTTGCCTTGCTTTGCCCTTTTGCCTTGCTTTGCCTTGCTATGCTTTGCCCTTTTGCCTTGTCTTGCTTTGCCATTTTGCCTTTCCTTGCATTGCCCTTTTGCCTTACCTTGCCTTGACATGCTTTGCCCTTTTGCCTTGCCTTGCCTTGTCATGCTTTGCCCTTTTGACTTGCTTTGCTTTGCCCTTTTGCCTTGCCTTTCCTTGTTTTGCCGTTTTGAATTGCCTTGCATTGCCTTACTTTCATCTTTGCCTTGCCTTGACGTGTCTTGCTTATCCTTTTGCCTTGCGTTCCTTTGCTTTCCCCTTTTGCCTTGCCTTTCCTTGCCTTGCTTTACCCTTTTGCCTTCTCTTGCCTTGCCTTTCCATGCCTTGCTTTGCCCCTTTGCCTTACCTTGCCTTGCTTTGCCCTTTTGCCTTGCCTTGCTTTGCCGCTTTGCCTTGTCTTGCCGTGCCTTCCTTTCTCCTTTTGCCCTGATTTGCGTTGCCTTTCTTTTGACCTTTTGCCTTGCCTTGCCTTGCCATGCTTTGCTCTTTTTCCTTGCCTTGCTTTGCCCTTTTGTCTTGCCTTGCCTTGCCTTGCTTTGCCATTTTCCCTTGCCTTGCTTTCCCCTTTTGCCTTGCCTTTCCTTGCTTTGGCCTTTTTCCTGGCCTTGCCATGGTTTGTCCTTTTGACTTACCTTGCCTTGCCTTTCTTTACCCTTTTGCCTGGCCTTGCATTGAGTTGCCCTTTTTCCTTGCCTTGCCTTGCCATGCTTTGCCCTTTTGCCTTGCCTTGCTTTGCCCTTTTGCCTTTCCTTGAATTGCCCTTTTGCCTTACCTTGCCTTGACTTGCTATACCCTTTTTTCTTGACTTGCCTTGTCATGCTTTGCCCTTTTGACTTGCTTTGCTTTGCCCTATTACCTTGCCTTTCCTTGTTTTGCCGTTTTGAATTGCCTTGCATTGCCTTACTTTCATCTTTGCCTTGCCTTGACGTGTCTTGCTTATCCTTTTGCCTTGCCTTCCTTTGCGTTCCCCTTTTGCCTTGCCTTTCCTTGCCTTGCTTTACCCTTTTGCCTTCTCTTGCCTTGCCTTTCCATGCCTTGCTTTGCCCCTTTGCCTTACCTTGCCTTGCTTTGCCTCTTTGCCTTGTCTTGCCTTGCCTTCCTTTCTCCTTTTGCCCTGATTTGCCTTGCCTTTCTTTTGACCTTTTGCCTTGCCTTGCCTTGCCATGCTTTGCTCTTATTCCTTGCCTTGCTTTGCCCTTTTGTCTTGCCCTGCCTTGCCTTGCTTTGCCGTTTTCCCTTGCCTTGCTTTCCCCTTTTGCCTTGCCTTTCCTTGCTTTGGCCTTTTTCCTGGCCTTTCCATGGTTTGTCCTTTTGACTTACCTTGCCTTGCCTTTGCACTTTTGCCTGGCCTTGCATTGAGTTGCCCTTTTTCCTTGCCTTGCCTTGCCTTGCCATGCTTTGCCCTTTTGCCTTTCCTTGCTTTGCCATTTTGCCTTTCCTTGAATTGCCCTTTTGCCTTACCTTGCCTTGACTTGCTATACCCTTTTTCCTTGCCTTGCCTTGTCATGCTTTGCCCTTTTGACTTGCCTTGCTTTGCCCTCTTGCCTTGCTTTGCCTTGTTATGCTTTGCCCTTTTGCCTTGTCTTGCTTTGCCATTTTGCCTTTCCTTGCATTGCCCTTTTGCCTTACCTTGCCTTGACATGCTTTGCCCTTTTGCCTTGCCTTGCCTTTTCATGCTTTGCCCTTTTGCATTGCCTTGCCTTGTCATGCTTTGCCCTTTTGACTTGCTTTGCTTTGCCCTTTTGCCTTGCCTTACCTTGCCTTGCTTTGTCTCTTTGCCTTGTCTTGCCTTGCCTTCCTTTCTCCTTTTGCCCTGATTTGCCTTGCCTTTCTTTTGACCTTTTGCCTTGCCTTGCCATGCTTTGCTCTTTTTCCTTGCCTTGCTTTGCCCTTTTGTCTTTCCTTGCCTTGCCTTGCTTTGCCATTTTCCCTTGCCTTGCTTTCCCCTTTTGCCTTGCCTTTCCTTGCTTTGGCCTTTTTCCTGGCCGTGCCATGGTTTGTCCTTTTGACTTACCTTGCCTTGCCTTTCTTTGCCCTTTTGCCTGGCCTTGCATTGAGTTGCCCTTTTTCCTTGCCTTGCCATGCTTTGCCCTTTTGCCTTGCCTTGCTTTGCCATTTTGTCTTTCCTTGAATTGCCCTTTTGCCTTACCTTGCCTTGACTTGCTATACCCTTTTTCCTTGCCTTGCCTTTTCATGCTTTGCCCTTTTGCCTTGCCTTGCTTTGCCATTTTGCCTTTCCTTGAATTGCCCTTTTGCCTTACCTTGCCTTGACTTGCTATACCCTTTTTCCTTGCCTTGCCTTGTCATGCTTTGCCCTTTTGACTTGCCTTGCTTTGCCCTTTTGCCTTGCTTTGCCTTGTTATGCTTTGCCATTTTTGCCTTGTCTTGCTTTGCCATTTTGCCTTTCCTTGCATTGCCCTTTTGCCTTACCTTGCCTTGTCATGCTTTGCCCTTTTGCCTTGCCTTGCCTTGTCATGCTTTGCCCTTTTGACTTGCTTTGCTTTGCCCTTTTGCCTTGCCTTTCCTTGTTTTGCCGTTTTGAATTGCCTTGCATTGCCTTGCTTTCATCTTTGCCTTGCCTTGACGTGTCTTCCTTATCCTTTTGCCTTGCCTTGCTTTGCTTTCTCCTTTTCCCTTGCCTTTCCTTGCCTTGCTTTACCCTTTTGCCTTCCCTTGCCTTTGCCTTTCCATGCCTTGCTTTGCCCCTTTGCCTTACCTTGCCTTGCTATGCCCTTTTGCCTTGCCTTGCTTTGTCTCTTTGCCTTGTCTTGCCTTGCCTTCCTTTCTCCTTTTGCCCTGATTTGCCTTGCCTTTCTTTTGACCTTTTGCCTTGCCTTGCCATGCTTTGCTCTTTTTCCTTGCCTTGCTTTGCCCTTTTGTCTTGCCTTGCCTTGCCTTGCTGTGCCATTTTCCCTTGCCTTGCTTTCCCCTTTTGCCTTGCCTTTCCTTGCTTTGTCCTTTTTCCTGGCCTTGCCATGGTTTGTCCTTTTGACTTACCTTGCCTTGCCTTTCTTTGCACTTTTGCCTGGCCTTGCTTTGCCCTTTTGCCTTGCCTTGCTTTGCCATTTTGCCTTTCCTTGAATTGCCCTTTTGCCTTACCTTGCCTTGACTTGCTATACCCTTTTTCCTTGCCTTGCCTTATCATGCTTTGCCCTTTTGACTTGCCTTTCTTTGCCCTTTTGCCTTGCTTTGCCTTGCCATTTTGTCTTTCCTTGAATTGCCCTTTTGCCTTGCCTTGCCTTGTCATGCTTTGCCCTTTTGACTTGCCTTGCTTTGCCCTTTTGCCTTGCCTTGCTTTGCCCTTTTGCCTTGCTTTGCCTTGTTATGCTTTGCCCTTTTGTCTTGCCTTGCTTTGCCATTTTGCCTTTCCTTGAATTGCCCTTTTGCCTTACCTTGCCTTGACTTGCTATACCCTTTTTCCTTGCCTTGCCTTGTCATGCTTTGCCCTTTTGACTTGCTTTGCTTTGTCCTTTTGCCTTGCCTTGCTTTGCCATTTTGCCTTTCCTTGAATTGCCCTTTTGCCTTACCTTGCCTTGACTTGCTATACCCTTTTTCCTTGCCTTGCCTTGTCATGCTTTGCCCTTTTGACTTTCCTTGCTTTGCCCTTTTGCCTTGCCTTGCTTTGCCCTTCTGCCTTGCTTTGCCTTGTTATGCTTTCCCTTTTGCCTTGTCTTGCTTTGCCCTTTTGCCTTGCCTTTCCTTGTTTTGCCGTTTTGAATTGCCTTGCATTGCCTTGCTTTCATCTTTGCCTTGCCTTGACGTGTCTTCCTTATCCTTTTGCCTTGCCTTGCTTTGCTTTCTCCTTTTCCCTTGCCTTTCCTTGCCTTGCTTTACCCTTTTGCTTTAACTTGCCTTTGCCTTTCCATGCCTTGCTTTGCCCCTTTGCCTTACCTTGCCTTGCTATGCCCTTTTGCCTTGCCTTGCTTTGTCTCTTTGCCTTGTCTTGCCTTGCCTTCCTTTCTCCTTTTGCCCTGATTTGCCTTGCCTTTCTTTTGACCTTTTGCCTTGCCTTGCCATGCTTTGCTCTTTTTCCTTGCCTTGCTTTGCCCTTTTGTCTTTCCTTGCCTTGCCTTGCTTTGCCATTTTCCCTTGCCTTGCTTTCCCCTTTTGCCTTGCCTTTCCTTGCTTTGGCCTTTTTCCTGGCCTTGCCATGGTTTGTCCTTTTGACTTACCTTGCCTTGCCTTTCTTTGCACTTTTGCCTGTCCTTGCTTTGCCCTTTTGCCTTGCCTTGCTTTGCCATTTTGCCTTTCCTTGAATTGCCCTTTTGCCTTACCTTGCCTTGGCATGCTATACCCTTTTTCCTTGCCTTGCCTTGTCATGCTTTGCCCTTTTGACTTGCCTTGCTTTGCCCTTTTGCCTTGCCTTGCTTTGCCCTTTTGCCTTGCTTTGCCTTGTTATGCTTTGCACTTTTGCCTTGCCTTGCTTTGCCATTTTGCCTTTCCTTGAATTGCCCTTTTGCCTTACTTTGCCTTGACTTGCTATACCCTTTTTCCTTGCCTTGCCTTGTCATGCTTTGACATTTTCACTTGCTTTGCTTTGCCCTTTTGCCTTGCCTTGCTTTGCCATTTTGCCTTTCCTTGAATTGCCCTTTTGCCTTACCTTGCCTTGACTTGCTATACCCTTTTTCCTTGCCTTGCCTTCTCATGCTCTGCCCTTTTGACTTGCTTTGCTTTGTCCTTTTGCCTTGCCTTGCTTTGCCATTTTGCCTTTCCTTGAATTGCCCTTTTGCCTTACCTTGCCTTGACTTGCTATACCCTTGATCCTTGCCTTGCCTTGTCATGCTTTGCCCTTTTGACTTTCCTTGCTTTGCCCTTTTGCCTTGTCTTGCTTTGCCCTTTTGCCTTGCTTTGCCTTGTTATGCTTTCCCTTTTGCCTTGTCTTGCTTTGCCATTTTGCTTTTCCTTGCATTGCCGTTTTGCCTTACCTTGCCTTGACATGCTTTACCCTTTTGCCTTGCCTTGCCTTTTCATGCTTTGCCCTTTTGCATTGCCTTGCCTTGTCATGCTTTGCCCTTTTGACTTGCTTTGCTTTGCCCTTTTGCCTTGCCTTACCTTGCCTTGCTTTGCCTCTTTGCCTTGTCTTGCCTTGCCTTCCTTTCTCCTTTTGCCCTGATTTGCCTTGCCTTTCTTTTGACCTTTTGCCTTGCCTTGTCTTGCCATGCTTTGCTCTTTTTCCTTGCCTTGCTTTGCCCTTTTGTCTTGCCTTGCCTTGCCTTGCTTTGCCATTTTCCCTTGCCTTGCTTTTCCCTTTTGCCTTGCCTTTCCTTGCTTTGGCCTTTTTCCTGGCCTTGCCATGGTTTGTCCTTTTGACTTACCTTGCCTTGCCTTTCTTTGCCCTTTTGCCTGGCCTTGCATTGAGTTGCCCTTTTTCCTTGCCTTGCCATGCTTTGCCCTTTTGCCTTGCCTTGCTTTGCCATTTTGTCTTTCCTTGAATTGCCCTTTTGCCTTACCTTGCCTTGACTTGCTATACCCTTTTTCCTTGCCTTGCCTTTTCATGCTTTGCCCTTTTGCCTTGCCTTGCTTTGCCATTTTGCCTTTCCTTGAATTGCCCTTTTGCCTTACCTTGCCTTGACTTGCTATACCCTTTTTCCTTGCCTTGCCTTGTCATGCTTTGCCCTTTTGACTTGCCTTGCTTTGCCCTTTTGCCTTGCTTTGCCTTGTTATGCTTTGCCATTTTTGCCTTGTCTTGCTTTGCCATTTTGCCTTTCCTTGCTTTGCCCTTTTGCCTTACCTTGCCTTGTCATGCTTTGCCCTTTTGCCTTGCCTTGCCTTGTCATGCTTTGCCCTTTTGACTTGCTTTGCTTTGCCCTTTTGCCTTGCCTTTCCTTGATTTGCCGTTTTGAATTGCCTTGCATTGCCTTGCTTTCATCTTTGCCTTGCCTTGACGTGTCTTCCTTATCTTTTTGCCTTGCTTTGCTTTGCTTTCTCCTTTTCCCTTGCCTTTCCTTGCCTTGCTTTACCCTTTTGCCTTCCCTTGCCTTTGCCTTTCCATGCCTTGCTTTGCCCCTTTGCCTTACCTTGCCTTCCTATGCCCTTTTGCCTTGCCTTGCTTTGTCTCTTTGCCTTGTCTTGCCTTGCCTTCCTTTCTCCTTTTGCCCTGATTTGCCTTGCCTTTCTTTTGACCTTTTGCCTTGCCTTGCCATGCTTTGCTCTTTTTCCTTGCCTTCCTTTGTCCTTTTGTCTTTCCTTGCCTTGCCTTGCTTTGCCATTTTCCCTTGCCTTGCTTTCCCCTTTTGCCTTGCCTTTCCTTGCTTTGGCCTTTTTCCTGGCCTTGCCATGGTTTGTCCTTTTGACTTACCTTGCCTTGCCTTTCTTTGCCCTTTTGCCTGTCCTTGCTTTGCCCTTTTGCCTTGCCTTGCTTTGCCATTTTGCCTTTCCTTGAATTGCCCTTTTGCGTTACCTTGCCTTGATTTGCTATACCCTTTTTCCTTGCCTTGCCTTGTCATGCTTTGCCCTTTTGACTTGCCTTGCTTTGCCCTTTTGCCTTGATTTGTCTTGTTATGCTTTGCCCTTTTGCCTTGCCTTGCTTTGCCATTTTGCCTTTCCTTGAATTGCCCTTTTGCCTTACTTTGCCTTAACTTGCTATACCCTTTTTCCTTGCCTTGCCTTGTCATACTTTGCCATTTTGACTTGCTTTGCTTTGCCCTTTTGCCTTGCCTTGCTTTGCCATTTTGCCTTTCCTTGAATTGCCCTTTTGCCTTACCTTGCCTTGACTTGCTATACCCTTTTTCCTTGCCTTGCCTTGTCATGCTTTGCCCTTTTGACTTTCCTTGCTTTGCCCTTTTGCCTTGCCTTGCTTTGCCCTTCTGCCTTGCTTTGCCTTGTTATGCTTTCCCTTTTGCCTTGTCTTGCTTTGCCATTTTGCTTTTCCTTGCATTGCCCTTTTGCCTTACCTTGCCTTGACATGCTTTACCCTTTTGCCTTTCCTTGCCTTTTCATGCTTTGCCCTTTTGCATTGCCTTGCCTTGTCATGCTTTGCCCTTTTGACTTGCTTTGCTTTGCCCTTTTGCCTTGCCTTTCCTTGTTTTGCCGTTTTCAATTTCCTTGCATTGCCTTACTTTCATCTTTGCCTTGCCTTGACGTGTCTTCCTTATCCTTTCGCCTTGCCTTGCTTTGCTTTCCCCTTTTGCCTTGCCTTACCTTGCCTTGCTTTGCCTCTTTGCCTTGTCTTGCCTTGCCTTCCTTTCTCCTTTTGCCCTGATTTGCCTTGCCTTTCTTTTGACCTTTTGCCTTGCCTTGCCTTGCCATGCTTTGCTCTTTTTCCTTGCCTTGCTTTGCCCTTTTGTCTTGCCTTGCCTTGCCTTGCTTTGCCATTTTCCCTTGCCTTGCTTTTCCCTTTTGCCTTGCCTTTCCTTGCTTTGGCCTTTTTCCTGGCTTTGCCATGGTTTGTCCTTTTGACTTACCTTGCCTTGCCTTTCTTTGCCCTTTTGCCTGGCCTTGCATTGAGTTGCCCTTTTTCCTTGCCTTGCCATGCTTTGCCCTTTTGCCTTGCCTTGCTTTGCCATTTTGTCTTTCCTTGAATTGCCCTTTTGCCTTACATTGCCTTGACTTGCTATACCCTTTTTTTCCTTGCCTTGCCTTTTCATGCTTTGCCCTTTTGCCTTGCCTTGCTTTGCCATTTTGCCTTTCCTTGAATTGCCCTTTTGCCTTACCTTGCCTTGACTTGCTATACCCTTTTTCCTTGCCTTGCCTTGTCATGCTTTGCCCTTTTGACTTGCCTTGCTTTGCCCTTTTGCCTTGCTTTGCCTTGTTATGCTTTGCCCTTTTGCCTTGTCTTCCTTTGCCATTTTGCCTTTCCTTGCATTGCCCTTTTGCCTTACCTTGCCTTGTCATGCTTTGCCCTTTTGCCTTGCCTTGCCTTGTCATGCTTTGCCCTTTTGACTTGCTTTGCTTTGCCCTTTTGCCTTGCCTTTCCTTGTTTTGCCGTTTTGAATTGCCTTGCATTGCCTTGCTTTCATCTTTGCCTTGCCTTGACGTGTCTTCCTTATCCTTTTGCCTTGCCTTGCTTTGCTTTCTCCTTTTCCCTTGCCTTTCCTTGCCTTGCTTTACCATTTTGCCTTCCCTTGCCTTTGCCTTTCCATGCCTTGCTTTGCCCCTTTGCCCTAACTTGCCTTGCTATGCCCTTTTGCCTTGCCTTGCTTTGTCTCTTTGCCTTGTCTTGCCTTGCCTTCCTTTCTCCTTTTGCCCTGATTTGCCTTGCCTTTCTTTTGACCTTTTGCCTTGCCTTGCCATGCTTTGCTCTTTTTCCTTGCCTTGCTTTGCCCTTTTGTCTTTCCTTGCCTTGCCTTGCTTTGCCATTTTCCCTTGCCTTGCTTTCCCCTTTTGCCTTGCCTTTCCTTGCTTTGGCCTTTTTCCTGGCCTTGCCATGGTTTGTCCTTTTGACTTACCTTGCCTTGCCTTTCTTTGCACTTTTGCCTGGCCTTGCTTTGCCCTTTTACCTTGCCTTGCTTTGCCATTTTGCCTTTCCTTGAATTGCCCTTTTGCCTTACCTTGCCTTGACTTGCTATACCCTTTTTCCTTGCCTTGCCTTTTCATGCTTTGCCCTTTTGACTTGCCTTTCTTTGCCCTTTTGCCTTGCTTTGCCTTGCCATTTTGTCTTTCCTTGAATTGCCCTTTTGCCTTGCCTTGCCTTGTCATGCTTTGCCCTTTTGACTTGCCTTGCTTTGCCCTTTTGCCTTGCCTTGCTTTGCCCTTTTGCCTTGCTTTGCCTTGTTATGCTTTGCCCTTTTGCCTTGCCTTGCTTTGCCATTTTGCCTTGCCTTGAATTGCCCTTTTGCCTTACCTTGCCTTGACTTGCTATACCCTTTTTCCTTGCCTTGCCTTGTCATGCTTTGCCCTTTTGACTTGCTTTGCTTTGTCCTTTTGCCTTGCCTTGCTTTGCCATTTTGCCTTTCCTTGAATTGCCCTTTTGCCTTACCTTGCCTTGACTTGCTATACCCTTTTTCCTTGCCTTGCCTTGTCATGCTTTGCCCTTTTGACTTTCCTTGCTTTGCCCTTTTGCCTTGCCTTGCTTTGCCCTTCTGCCTTGCTTTGCCTTGTTATGCTTTGCCCTTTTGCCTTGTCTTGCTTTGCCATTTTGCCTTTCCTTGCATTGCCCTTTTGCCTTACCTTGCCTTGACATGCTTTGCCCTTTTGCCTTGCCTTGCCTTGTCATGCTTTGCCCTTTTGACTTGCTTTGCTTTGCCCTTTTGCCTTGCCTTTCCTTGTTTTGCCGTTTTCAATTTCCTTGCATTGCCTTACTTTCATCTTTGCCTTGCCTTGACGTGTCTTCCTTATCCTTTCGCCTTGCCTTGCTTTGCTTTCCCCTTTTTTCTTGCCTTACCTTGCCTTGCTTTGCCTCTTTGCCTTGTCTTGCCTTGCCTTCCTTTCTCCTTTTGCCCTGATTTGCCTTGCCTTTCTTTTGACCTTTTGCCTTGCCTTGTCTTGCCATGCTTTGCTCTTTTTCCTTGCCTTGCTTTGCCCTTTTGTCTTGCCTTGCCTTGCCTTGCTGTGCCATTTTCCCTTGCCTTGCTTTCCCCTTTTGCCTTGCCTTTCCTTGCTTTGGCCTTTTTCCTGGCCTTGCCATGGTTTGTCCTTTTGACTTACCTTGCCTTGCCTTTCTTTGCACTTTTGCCTGGCCTTGCTTTGCCCTTTTGCCTTGCCTTGCTTTGCCATTTTGCCTTTCCTTGAATTGCCCTTTTGCCTTACCTTGCCTTGACTTGCTATACCCTTTTTCCTTGCCTTGCCTTTTCATGCTTTGCCCTTTTGACTTGCCTTTCTTTGCCCTTTTGCCTTGCTTTGCCTTGCCATTTTGTCTTTCCTTGAATTGCCCTTTTGCCTTGCCTTGCCTTGTCATGCTTTGCCCTTTTGACTTGCCTTGCTTTG
Organism: Columba livia; assembly: GCF_036013475.1. NCBI lineage: Eukaryota > Metazoa > Chordata > Aves > Columbiformes > Columbidae > Columba > Columba livia. The sequence goes on from NW_027043151.1 coordinate 21,515, forward strand.
CCCTTTTGCCTTGCCTTGCTTTGCCCTTTTGCCTTGCTTTGCCTTGTTATGCTTTGCCCTTTTGCCTTGCCTTGCTTTGCCATTTTGCCTTTCCTTGAATTGCCCTTTTGCCTTACTTTGCCTTGACTTGCTATACCCTTTTTCCTTGCCTTGCCTTGTCATGCTTTGCCCTTTTGACTTGCTTTGCTTTGTCCTTTTGCCTTGCCTTGCTTTGCCATTTTGCCTTTCCTTGAATTGCCCTTTTGCCTTACCTTGCCTTGACTTGCTATACCCTTTTTCCTTGCCTTGCCTTGTCATGCTTTGCCCTTTTGACTTTCCTTGCTTTGCCCTTTTGCCTTGCCTTGCTTTGCCCTTCTGCCTTGCTTTGCCTTGTTATGCTTTGCCCTTTTGCCTTGTCTTGCTTTGCCATTTTGCCTTTCCTTGCATTGCCCTTTTGCCTTACCTTGCCTTGACATGCTTTGCCCTTTTGCCTTGCCTTGCCTTGTCATGCTTTGCCCTTTTGACTTGCTTTGCTTTGCCCTTTTGCCTTGCCTTTCCTTGTTTTGCCGTTTTCAATTTCCTTGCATTGCCTTACTTTCATCTTTGCCTTGCCTTGACGTGTCTTCCTTATCCTTTCGCCTTGCCTTGCTTTGCTTTCCCCTTTTTTCTTGCCTTACCTTGCCTTGCTTTGCCTCTTTGCCTTGTCTTGCCTTGCCTTCCTTTCTCCTTTTGCCCTGATTTGCCTTGCCTTTCTTTTGACCTTTTGCCTTGCCTTGTCTTGCCATGCTTTGCTCTTTTTCCTTGCCTTGCTTTGCCCTTTTGTCTTGCCTTGCTTTGCCTTGCTTTGCCATTTTCCCTTGCCTTGCTTTCCCCTTTTGCCTTGCCTTTCCTTGCTTTGGCCTTTTTCCTGGCCTTGCCATGGTTTGTCCTTTTGACTTACCTTGCCTTGCCTTTCTTTGCCCTTTTGCCTGGCCTTGCATTGAGTTGCCCTTTTTCCTTGCCTTGCCATGCTTTGCCCTTTTGCCTTGCCTTGCTTTGCCATTTTGTCTTTCCTTGAATTGCCCTTTTGCCTTACCTTGCCTTGACTTGCTATACCCTTTTTCCTTGCCTTGCCTTTTCATGCTTTGCCCTTTTGACTTGCCTTTCTTTGCCCTTTTGCCTTGCTTTGCCTTCTTATGCTTTGCCCTTTTGCCTTGCCTTGCTTTGCCATTTTGCCTTTCCTTGCATTGCCCTTTTGCCTTACCTTGCCTTGTCATGCTTTGCCCTTTTGACTTGCTTTGCTTTGCCCTTTTGCCTTGCCTTTCCTTGTTTTGCCGTTTTGAATTGCCTTGCATTGCCTTACTTTCATCTTTGCCTTGCCTTGACGTGTCTTCCTTATCATTTTGCCTTGCCTTGCTTTGCTTTCCCCTTTTGCCTTGCCTTTCCTTGCCTTGCTTTACCCTTTTGCCTTCCTTTGCCTTGCCTTTCCATGCCTTCCTTTGACCCTTTGCCTTGCCTTGCTTTGACTCTTTGCCTTGACTTGCCTTGCCTTCCTTTCTCCTTTTGCCCTGATTTGCCTTGCCTTTCTTTTGACCTTTTGCCTTGCCTTGCCTTGCCATGCTTTGCTCTTTTTCCTTGCCTTGCTTTGCCCTTTTGTCTTGCCTTACCTTGCCTTGCTTTGCCATTTTCCCTTGCCTTGCTTTCCCCTTTTGCCTTGCCTTTCCTTGCTTTGGCCTTTTTCCTGGCCTTGCCATGGTTTGTCCTTTTGACTTACCTTGCCTTGCCTTTCTTTGCCGTTTTGCCCGGTCTTGCATTGAGTTGCCCTTTTTCCTTGCCTTGCTTTGCCCTTTTGCCTTGCCTTGCTTTGCCCTTTTGCCTTGCTTTGCCTTGTTATGCTTTGCCCTTTTGCCTTGCCTTGCTTTGCCATTTTGCCTTTCCTTGAATTGCCCTTTTGCCTTACCTTGCCTTGACTTGCTATAGCCTTTTTCCTTGCCTTGCCTTGTCATACTTTGCCATTTTGACTTGCTTTGCTTTGCCCTTTTGCCTTGCCTTGCTTTGCCATTTTGCCTTTCCTTGAATTGCCCTTTTGCCTTACCTTGCCTTGACTTGCTATACCCTTTTGCCTTGCCTTGCCTTGTCATGCTTTGCCCTTTTGACTTGCCTTGCTTTGCCCTTTTGCCTTGCTTTCTTCTTTCTTTCTTCTTTCTTTCTTATTTCTTTATTTCTTCATTCTTTCTTTCTACTTTCTTTCTTATTTCTTTCTTTCTTCATTCTTTCTTCTGTCTTTCTTCTTTATTCTTTCTTCTTTCTTTCCTTCTTCTTTCTTTCTTCTTTCTTTCTTTGTTACTTCTTTCTTACTTCTTTCTTTCTTCTTACTTTCTTTCTTCTTTCTTTCTTTCTTTCTTTCTTTCTTTCGTTCTTCTTTCTTTCTTTCTTTCTTTCTTTCTTTCTTTCTTTCTTCTTTCTTTCTTCTTTCTTTCCTCTTTCTTTCTTCTTTCTTTCTTCTTCCTTTCTTCATTCTTTCTTTCTTCTTTCATTCTTCTTTCGTTCTTCTTTCTTATTTCTTTCTTTCTTCTTTTTTTCTTCTCTCTTTCTTTCTTTTTTCTTTCTTCTTTCTTTCTTCTTTCTTTCTTCTTTCTTTCCTCTTTCGTTCTTCTTCCTTACTTCTTTCTTTCTCCTTTCTGTCTTCTTTCTTTCTTCTTTCTTCTCTCTTTCTTCTTTCTTTCTTCTTTCTTTCTTCCTTATTTCTTTTTTTCTTCTTTCTTTCTTTCATCTTTCTTTCTTTGTTATTCTTTCTTCCTTCTTTCTTTCTTCTTTCTTTCTTTCTTCTTTCTTTCTTCTTTCTTTCTTCTTTCTTTCTTCTTTCTTTCTTTCTTGTTTCTTTCTTCTTTCTTTCCTCTTTCTTTCTTTCTTTCTTCTTCCTTTCTTCTTTCTTTCTTTCTTCTTTCTTTCTTCTTTCTTTCTTCTTTCTTTCTTCTTTCTTTCTTTCTTTCTTCTTTCTTTCTTTCTTTCTTCTTTCTTTCTTCTTTCTTTCTTTGTTACCTCTTTCTTACGTCTTTTTTCTTCTTTCTTTCTTTCTTCTTTCTTTCTTCTTTCTTTCTTATTTCTTTCTTCCTTCTTTCTTTCTTTCTTTCTTTCTTCTTTCTTTCTTCTTTCTTTCCTCTTTCTTTCTTCTTTCTTTCTTCTTCCTTTCTTCTTTCTTTCTTTCTTCTTTCATTCTTCTTTCGTTCTTCTTATTTCTTTCTTTCTTCTTTTTTTCTTCTTTCTTTCTTTATTTCTTTCTTCTTTCTTTCTTCTTTCTGTCTTCTTTCTTTCTTCTTTCTTTCTTATTTCTTTATTTCTTCATTCTTTCTTTCTTTTTTCCTTCTTTTTTCCTTCTTTCTTCTTTCTTTCTTCTTTCTTTCTTTCTTCTTTCTTTCTTCTTTCTTTCTTTGTTACTTCTTTCTTACTTATTTCTTTCTTCTTTCTTTCTATCTTTCTTCTTTCTTTCTTCTTTCTTTCCTCTTGCTTTCTTCTTCCTTTCTTCTTTTTTTCTGTATTCTTTCTTTCTTCTTTCTTTCTTCTGTCTTTATTCTTTCTTTCTTCTTTCTTACTTATTTATTTTTTCTTTCTGTCTTCTTTCTTTCTTATTTCTTTCTTATTTCTTTCTTTCTTCATTCTTTGTTTCTTCTTTCTTTCTACTTTCTTTCTTTCTTCTTTCTTCTTTCTTTCTTCTTTCTTGCCTTGCCTTGCTTTGCTTTGCTTTCCCCTTTTGCCTTGCCTTTCCTTGCCTTGCTTTACCCTTTTGCCTTCCCTTGCCTTGCCTTTCCATGCCTTGCTTTGCCCCTTTACCTTGCCTTGCCTTGCTTTGCCCTTTGTCTTTCCTTGCCATGCTTTGTCCTTTTGACTTACCTTGCCTTGCCATGCTTTTCCCTTTTACCTTGCCTTGCTTTGCCATTTTGCTTTTCCTTGCATTGCCCCTTTGCCTTACTTGCCTTAAATTGCTTTCCCTTTTGCCTTTCCTTGCATTGCCCTTTTGCCTTACTTTGCAATGACTTGCTTTGCCCTTTTGCCTTGCCTTTTCATGCTTTGCCCTTTTGCCTTGCTGCTTTGCCATTTTGACTTTCCTTGCATTGCCCTTTTGCCTTACCTTGCCTTTACTAGCTTTGCCCTTTTGTCTTGCTTGCCTTATTTTGCCGTTTTGAATTGCCTTGCATTGCCTTACTTTCATCTTTGCCTTGCCTTGACGTGTCTTGTTTATCCTTTTGCCTTGCCTTGCCTTTCCCTGCCTTTCTTTGCCCTTTTGCCTTCCCTTGCCTTGCTTTGCCCTTTTGCCTTGCCTTGCCGTACTTTGATCTTTGCCTTGCCTTGACGTGTCTTTCTTCTCCTTTTGCCTTGCCTTGCTTCGCTTTCCCCTTTTGCCTTACCTTGCTTTACCCTTTTGCTTTGCCTTGCCTTGCCTTTCACCGCCTTGCTTTGCCCTTTTGCCTTCCTTTTCCTTGCTTTGCCCTTTTGCCTTTCCTTGCCATACTTTGCCCTTTTGCCTTGTCTGGCCTTGCCTTTGTTAGCCCTTCTGCCTTACTTTCATTCTTGCCTTGCCTTGACGTGTGTTCCTTATCGTTTTCCCTTGCCTTGCACTGCTTTCCCATTTTGCCTTGCCTTTCCTTCCCTTGCTTTACCATTTTACCTTCCCTTGCCTTGCCTTTCCATGCCTTGCTTTGCCCTTTTGCCTTACCTTGCCTTGCTTTGCCCTTTTGCCTTGCCTTGCTTTGCCATTTTGCCTTTCCTTGCATTGCCCTTTTGCCTGGCATTGACTTGCTTTGCCCTTTATACTTGCCTTGCCTTGTCATGCTTTGCCCTTTTGCCTTGCATTGCTTTACCATTTTGACTTTCCTTGCATTGCACTTTTGCATTACCTTCCCTTGCCTTGCTTTACCCTTTTGCCTTCCCTTGCCTTGCCTTTCCATGCCTTGCTTGCCCCTTTGCCTTACCTTGCCTTGCTTTGCCCTTTTGCCTTGCCTTGCTTTGCCTCTTTACCTTGTCTTGCCTTGCCTTCCTTTCTCCTTTTGCCCTGATTTGCCTTGCCTTTCTTTTGACCTTTTGCCTTGCCTTGCCTTGCCATGCTTTGCTCTTTTTCCTTGCCTTGTTTTGCCCTTTTGTCTTGCCTTGCCTTGCCTTGCTTTGCCATTTTCCCTTGCCTTGCTTTCCCCTTTTGCCTTGCCTTTCCTTGCTTTGGCCTTTATCCTGGCCTTGTCATGGTTTGTCCTTTTGACTTACCTTGCCTTGCCTTTCTTTGCACTTTTGCCTGGCCTTGCATTGAGTTGCCCTTTTTCCTTGCCTTGCCTTGCCATGCTTTGCCCATTTGCCTTGCCTTGCTTTGCCATTTTGTCTTTCCTTGAATTGCCCTTTTGCCTTACCTTGCCTTGACTTGCTATACCCTTTTTCCTTGCCTTGCCTTGTCATGCTTTGCCCTTTTGACTTGCTTTGCTTTGTCCTTTTGCCTTGCCTTGCTTTGCCATTTTGCCTTTCCTTGAATTGCCCTTTTGCCTTACCTTGCCTTGACTTGCTATACCCTTTTTCCTTGCCTTGCCTTGTCATGCTTTGCCCTTTTGACTTGCCTTGCTTTGCCCTTTTGCCTTGCTTTGCCTTGTTATGCTTTGCCCTTTTGCCTTGTCTTGCTTTGCCATTTTGCCTTTCCTTGCATTGCCCTTTTGCCTTACCTTGCCTTGACATGCTTTGCCCTTTTGCCTTGCCTTGCCTTGTCATGCTTTGCCCTTTTGACTTGCTTTGCTTTGCCTTTTTACCTTGCCTTTCCTTGTTTTGCCGTTTTGAATTGCCTTGCATTGCCTTACTTTCATCTTTGCCTTGCCTTGACGTGTCTTCCTTATCCTTTTGCCTTGACTTGCTTTGCTTTCCCCTTTTGCCTTGCCTTCCCTTGCCTTGCTTTACCCTTTTGCCTTCCCTTGCCTTGCCTTTCCTTGCCTTGCTTTGCCCCTTTGCCTTACCTTGCCTTGCTCTGCCCTTTTGCCTTGCCTTGCTTTGCCTCTTTGCCTTGTCTTGCCTTGCCTTCCTTTCTCCTTTTGCCCTGATTTGCCTTGCCTTTCTTTTGACCTTTTGCCTTGCCTTGCCATGCTTTGCTCTTTTTCCTTGCCTTGCTTTGCCCTTTTGTCTTGCCTTGCCTTGCCTTGCTTTGCCATTTTCCCTTGCCTTGCTTTCCCCTTTTGCCTTGCCTTTCCTTGCTTTGGCCTTTTTCCTGGCCGTGCCATGGTTTGTCCTTTTGACTTACCTTGCCTTGCCTTTCTTTGCACTTCTGCGTGGCCTTGCATTGAGTTGCCCTTTTTCCTTGCCTTGCCTTGCCATGCTTTGCCGTTTTGCCTTGCCTTGCTTTGCCATTTTGCCTTTCCTTGAATTGCCCTTTTGCCTTACCTTGCCTTGACTTGCTATACCATTTTTCCTTGCCTTGCCTTGTCATGCTTTGCGCTTTTGACTTGCCTTGCTTTGCCATTTTGCCTTGCTTTGCCCTGTTATGCTTTGCCCTTTTGCCTTGTCTTGCTTTGCAATTTTGCCTTTCCTTGCATTGCCCTTTTGCCTTACCTTGCCTTGACATGCTTTGCCCTTTTGCCTTGCCTTGCCTTGCTTTGGCCTTTTTCCTGGCCTTGCCATGGTTTGTCCTTTTGACTTACCTGGCCTTGCCTTTCTTTGCCCTTTTTCCTGGCCTTGCATTGAGTTGCCTTTTTCCTTGCCTTGCTTTCCCATGCTTTGCCCTTTTGCCTTGCCTTGCTTTGCCATTTTGCCTTTCCTTGAATTGCCCTTTTGGCTTACCTTGCCTTGACTTGTTATACCCTTTTTTCTTGCCGTGCCTTCTCATGCTTTGCCCTTTTGACTTGCCTTGCTTTGCCCTTTTGCCTTGCTTTGCCTTGTTATGCTTTGCCCTTTTGACTTGCCTTGCTTTGCCCTTTTGCCTTGCTTTGCCTTGTTATGCTTTGCCCTTTTGCCTTGTCTTGCTTTGCCATTTTGCCTTTCCTTGCATTGCCCTTTTGCCTTACCTTGCCTTGACATGCTTTGCCCTTTTGCCTTGCCTTGCCTTGTTTTGCCGTTTTGAATTGCCTTGCATTGCCTTACTTTCATCTTTTCCTTGCCTTGATGTGTCTTCCTTATCCTTTTGCCTTGCCTTGCTTTGCTTTCCCCTTTTGCCTTGCCTTTCCTTGCCTTGCTTTACCCTTTTGCCTTCCCTTGCCTTGCCTTTCCATGCCTTGCTTTGCCCCTTTGCCTTACCTTGCCTTGCTTTGCTCTTTTGCCTTGCCTTGCTTTGCCTCTTTGCCTTGTCTTGCCTTGCCTTCCTTTCTCCTTTTGCCCTGATTTGCCTTGCCTTTCTTTTGACCTTTTGCCTTGCCTTGCCTTGCCATGCTTTGCTCTTTTTCCTTGCCTTGCTTTGCCCTTTTGTCTTGCCTTGCCTTGCCTTGCTTTGCCATTTTCCCTTGCCTTGCTTTCCCCTTTTGCCTTGCCTTTCCTTGCTTTGGCCTTTTTCCTGGCCTTGCCATGGTTTGTCCTTTTGACTTACCTTGCCTTGCCTTTCTTTGCGCTTTTGCCTGGCCTTGCCTTGAGTTGCCCTTTTTCCTTGCCTTGCCTTGCCATGCTTTGCCCTTTTGCCTTGCCTTGCTTTGCCATTTTGCCTTTCCTTGAATTGCCCTTTTGCCTTACCTTGCCTTGACTTGCTATACCCTTTTTCCTTGCCTTGCCTTGTCATGCTTTGCCCTTTTGACTTGCCTTGCTTTGCCCTTTTGCCTTGCTTTGCCTTGTTATGCTTTGCCCTTTTGCCTTGTCTTGCTTTGCCATTTTGCCTTTCCTTGCATTGCCCTTTTGCCTTACCTTGCCTTGACATGCTTTGCCCTTTTGCCTTGCCTTACCTTGTCATGCTTTGCCCTTTTGACTTGCTTTGCTTTGCCCTTTTGCCTTGCCTTTCCTTGTTTTGCCGTTTTGAATTGCCTTGCATTGTCTTACTTTCATCTTTGCCTTGCCTTGACGTGTCTTGCTTATCCTTTTGCCTTGCCATCCTTTGCTTTCCCCTTTTGCCTTGCCTTTCCTTGCCTTGCTTTACCCTTTTGCCTTCTCTTGCCTTGCCTTTCCATGCCTTGCTTTGCCCCTTTGCCTTACCTTGCCTTGCTTTGCACTTTTGCCTTGCCTTGCATTGCCCTTTTGCCTTGCCTTGCTTTGCCGCTTTGCCTTGTCTTGCCTTGCCTTCCTTTCTCCTTTTGCCCTGATTTGCCTTGCCTTTCTTTTCACCTTTTGTCTTGCCTTGCTTTGCCATGCTTTGATCTTTTTCCTTGCCTTGCTTTGCCCTTTTGTCTTGCCTTGCCTTGCCTTGCTTTGCCATTTTCCCTTGCCTTGCTGTCCCCTTTTGCCTTGCCTTTCCTTGCTTTGGCCTTTTTCCTGGCCTTGCATTGAGTTGCCTTTTTCCTTGACTTGCTTTCCCATGCTTTACCCTTTTGCCTTGCCTTGCTTTGCCATTTTGCCTTTCCTTGAATTGCCCTTTTGCCTTACCTTGCCTTGACTTGCTATACCCTTTTTTCTTGCCTTGCCTTGTCATGCTTTGCCCTTTTGACTTGCCTTGCTTTGCCCTTTTGCCTTGCTTTGCCTTGTTATGCTTTGCCCTTTTGACTTGCCTTGCTTTGCCCTTTTGCCTTGCTTTGCCTTGTTATGCTTTGCCCTTTTGCCTTGTCTTGCTTTGCCATTTTGCCTTTCCTTGCATTGCCCTTTTGCCTTACCTTGCCTTGACATGCTTTGCCCTTTTGCCTTGCCTTGCCTTGTTTTGCCGTTTTGAATTGCCTTGCATTGCCTTACTTTCATCTTTTCCTTGCCTTAATGTGTCTTCCTTATGCTTTTGCCTTGCCTTGCTTTGCTTTCCCCTTTTGCCTTGCCTTTCCTTGCCTTGCTTTACCCTTTTGCCTTCTCTTGCCTTGCCTTTCCATGCCTTGCTTTGCCCCTTTGCCTTACCTTGCCTTGCTTTGCACTTTTGCCTTGCCTGCTTTGCCCTTTTGTCTTGCCTTGCTTTGCCTCTTTGCCTTGTCTTGCCTTGCCTTCCTTTCTCCTTTTGCCCTGATTTGCCTTGCCTTTCTTTTGACCTTTTGCCTTGCCTTGCCTTGCCATGCTTTGCTCTTTTTCCTTGCCTTGCTTTGCCCTTTTGTCTTGCCTTGCCTTGCTTTGCCATTTTCCCTGCCTTGCTTTTCCCTTTTGCATTGCCTTTCCTTGCTTTGGCCTTTTTCCTGGCCTTGCCATGGTTTATCCTTTTGACTTACCTTGCCTTGCCTTTCTTTGCACTTTTGCCTGGCCTTGCATTGAGTTGCCCTTTTTCCTTGCCTTGCCTTGCCATGCTTTGCCCTTTTGCCTTGCCTTGCTTTGCCATTTTGCCTTTCCTTGAATTGCCCTTTTGCCTTACCTTGCCTTGACTTGCTATACTCTTTTTCCTTGCCTTGCCTTGACATGCTTTGCCCTTTTGCCTTGCCTTGCCTTGTCATGCTTTGCCCTTTTGACTTGCTTTGCTTTGCCCTTTTGCCTTGCCTTTCCTTGTTTTGCCGTTTTGAATTGCCTTGCATTGCCTTACTTTCATCTTTGCCTTGCCTTGACGTGTCTTGCTTATCCTTTTGCCTTGCCATCCTTTGCTTTCCCCTTTTGCCTTGCCTTTCCTTGCCTTGCTTTACCCTTTTGCCTTGCCTTTCCTTGCTTTGGCCTTTTTCCTGGCCTTGCCATGGTTTCTCCTTTTGACTTACCTTGCCTTGCCTTTCTTTGCCCTTTTTCCTGGCCTTCCATTGAGTTGCCCTTTTTCCTTGCCTTGCCTTGCCATGCTTTGCCCTTTTGCCTTGCCTTGCTTTGCCATTTTGCCTTTCCTTGAATTGCCCTTTTGCCTTACCTTGCCTTGACTTGCTATACCCTCTTTCCTTGCCTTGCCTTGTCACGCTTTGCCCTTTTGACTTGCCTTGCTTTGCCCTTTTGCCTTGCTTTGCCGTGTTATGCTTTGCCCTTTTGCCTTGTCTTGCTTTGCCATTTTGCCTTTCCTTGCATTGCCCTTTTGCCTTACCTTGCATTGACATGCTATGCCCTTTTGCCTTGCCTTGCCTTGTCATGCTTTGCCCTTTTGACTTGCTTTGCTTTGCCCTTTTGCCTTGCCTTTCCTTGTTTTGCCGTTTTGAATTGCCTTGCATTGCCTTACTTTCATCTTTGCCTTTCCTTGACGTGTCTTCCTGATCCTTTTGCCTTGCGTTCCTTTGCTTTCCCCTTTTGCCTTGCCTTTCCTTGCCTTGCTTTACCCTTTTGCCTTCTCTTGCCTTGCCTTGCCTTGCCATGCTTTGCCCTTTTGCCTTTCCTTGCTTTGCCATTTTGCCTTTCCTTGAATTGCCCTTTTGCCTTACCTTGCCTTGACTTGCTATACCCTTTTTCCTTGCCTTGCCTTGTCATGCTTTGCCCTTTTGACTTGCCTTGCTTTGCCCTCTTGCCTTGCTTTGCCTTGTTATGCTTTGCCCTTTTGCCTTGTCTTGCTTTGCCATTTTGCCTTTCCTTGCATTGCCCTTTTGCCTTACCTTGCCTTGACATGCTTTGCCCTTTTGCCTTGCCTTGCCTTTTCATGCTTTGCCCTTTTGCATTGCCTTGCCTTGTCATGCTTTGCCCTTTTGACTTGCTTTGCTTTGCCCTTTTGCCTTGCCTTACCTTGCCTTGCTTTGCCTCTTTGCCTTGTCTTGCCTTGCCTTCCTTTCTCCTTTTGCCCTGATTTGCCTTGCCTTTCTTTTGACCTTTTGCCTTGCCTTGCCATGCTTTGCTCTTTTTCCTTGCCTTGCTTTGCCCTTTTGTCTTTCCTTGCCTTGCCTTGCTTTGCCATTTTCCCTTGCCTTGCTTTTCCCTTTTGCCTTGCCTTTCCTTGCTTTGGCCTTTTTCCTGGCCTTGCCATGGTTTGTCCTTTTGACTTACCTTGCCTTGCCTTTCTTTGCCCTTTTGCCTGGCCTTGCATTGAGTTGCCCTTTTTCCTTGCCTTGTCATGCTTTGCCCTTTTGCCTTGCCTTGCTTTGCCATTTTGTCTTTCCTTGAATTGCCCTTTTGCCTTACCTTGCCTTGACTTGCTATACCCTTTTTCCTTGCCTTGCCTTTTCATGCTTTGCCCTTTTGCCTTGCCTTGCTTTGCCATTTTGCCTTTCCTTGAATTGCCCTTTTGCCTTACCTTGCCTTGACTTGCTATACCCTTTTTCCTTGCCTTGCCTTGTCATTCTTTGCCCTTTTGACTTGCCTTGCTTTGCCCTCTTGCCTTGCTTTGCCTTGTTATGCTTTGCCCTTTTGCCTTGTCTTGCTTTGCCATTTTGCCTTTCCTTGCATTGCCCTTTTGCCTTACCTTGCCTTGACATGCTTTGCCCTTTTGCCTTGCCTTGCCTTTTCATGCTTTGGCCTTTTGCATTGCCTTGCCTTGTCATGCTTTGCCCTTTTGACTTGCTTTGCTTTGCCCTTTTGCCTTGCCTTACCTTGCCTTGCTTTGCCTCTTTGCCTTGTCTTGCCTTGCCTTCCTTTCTCCTTTTGCCCTGATTTGCCTTGCCTTTCTTTTGACCTTTTGCCTTGCCTTGCCATGCTTTGCTCTTTTTCCTTGCCTTGCTTTGCCCTTTTGTCTTGCCTTGCCTTGCCTTGCTTTGCCATTTTCCCTTGCCTTGCTTTTCCCTTTTGCCTTGCCTTTCCTTGCTTTGGCCTTTTTCCTGGCCTTGCCATGGTTTGTCCTTTTGACTTACCTTGCCTTGCCTTTCTTTGCCCTTTTGCCTGGCCTTGCATTGAGTTGCCCTTTTTCCTTGCCTTGCCATGCTTTGCCCTTTTGCCTTGCCTTGCTTTGCCATTTTGTCTTTCCTTGAATTGCCCTTTTGCCTTACCTTGCCTTGACTTGCTATACCCTTTTTCCTTGCCTTGCCTTTTCATGCTTTGCCCTTTTGCCTTGCCTTGCTTTGCCATTTTGCCTTTCCTTGAATTGCCCTTTTGCCTTACCTTGCCTTGACTTGCTATACCCTTTTTCCTTGCCTTGCCTTGTCATGCTTTGCCCTTTTGACTTGCCTTGCTTTGCCCTTTTGCCTTGCTTTGCCTTGTTATGCTTTGCCATTTTTGCCTTGTCTTGCTTTGCCATTTTGCCTTTCCTTGCATTGCCCTTTTGCCTTACCTTGCCTTGTCATGCTTTGCCCTTTTGCCTTGCCTTGCCTTGTCATGCTTTGCCCTTTTGACTTGCTTTGCTTTGCCCTTTTGCCTTGCCTTGCCTTGTCATGCTTTGCCCTTTTGACTTGCTTTGCTTTGCCCTTTTGCCTTGCCTTTCCTTGTTTTGCCGTTTTGAATTGCCTTGCATTGCCTTGCTTTCATCTTTGCCTTGCCTTGACGTGTCTTCCTTATCCTTTTGCCTTGCCTTGCTTTGCTTTCTCCTTTTCCCTTGCCTTTCCTTGCCTTGCTTTACCCTTTTGCCTTCCCTTGCCTTTGCCTTTCCATGCCTTGCTTTGCCCCTTTGCCTTACCTTGCCTTGCTATGCCCTTTTGCCTTGCCTTGCTTTGTCTCTTTGCCTTGTCTTGCCTTGCCTTCCTTTCTCCTTTTGCCCTGATTTGCCTTGCCTTTCTTTTGACCTTTTGCCTTGCCTTGCCATGCTTTGCTCTTTTTCCTTGCCTTGCTTTGCCCTTTTGTCTTGCCTTGCCTTGCCTTGCTGTGCCATTTTCCCTTGCCTTGCTTTCCCCTTTTGCCTTGCCTTTCCTTGCTTTGGCCTTTTTCCTGGCCTTGCCATGGTTTGTCCTTTTGACTTACCTTGCCTTGCCTTTCTTTGCACTTTTGCCTGGCCTTGCTTTGCCCTTTTGCCTTGCCTTGCTTTGCCATTTTGCCTTTCCTTGAATTGCCCTTTTGCCTTACCTTGCCTTGACTTGCTATACCCTTTTTCCTTGCCTTGCCTTATCATGCTTTGCCCTTTTGACTTGCCTTTCTTTGCACTTTTGCCTTGCTTTGCCTTGCCATTTTGTCTTTCCTTGAATTGCCCTTTTGCCTTGCCTTGCCTTGTCATGCTTTGCCCTTTTGACTTGCCTTGCTTTGCCCTTTTGCCTTGCCTTGCTTTGCCCTTTTGCCTTGCTTTGCCTTGTTATGCTTTGCCCTTTTGTCTTGCCTTGCTTTGCCATTTTGCCTTTCCTTGAATTGCCCTTTTGCCTTACTTTGCCTTGACTTGCTATACCCTTTTTCCTTGCCTTGCCTTGTCATACTTTGCCATTTTGACTTGCTTTGCTTTGCCCTTTTGCCTTGCCTTGCCTTGCCATTTTGCCTTTCCTTGAATTGCCCTTTTGCCTTACCTTGCCTTGACTTGCTATACCCTTTTTCCTTGCCTTGCCTTGTCATGCTTTGCCCTTTTGACTTGCTTTGCTTTGTCCTTTTGCCTTGCCTTGCTTTGCCATTTTGCCTTTCCTTGAATTGCCCTTTTGCCTTACCTTGCCTTGACTTGCTATACCCTTTTTCCTTGCCTTGCCTTGTCATGCTTTGCCCTTTTGACTTTCCTTGCTTTGCCCTTTTGCCTTGCCTTGCTTTGCCCTTCTGCCTTGCTTTGCCTTGTTATGCTTTCCCTTTTGCCTTGTCTTGGTTTGCCATTTTGCTTTTCCTTGCATTACCCTTTTGCCTTACCTTGCCTTGACATGCTTTACCCTTTTGCCTTGCCTTGCCTTTTCATGCTTTGCCCTTTTGCATTGCCTTGCCTTGCCATGCTTTGCCCTTTTGCCTTGCCTTGCTTTGCCATTTTGTCTTTCCTTGAATTGCCCTTTTGCCTTACCTTGCCTTGACTTGCTATACCCTTTTTCCTTGCCTTGCCTTTTCATGCTTTGCCCTTTTGACTTGCCTTTCTTTGCCCTTTTGCCTTGCTTTGCCTTGTTATGCTTTGCCCTTTTGCCTTGTCTTGCTTTGCCATTTTGCCTTTCCTTGCATTGCCCTTTTGCCTTACCTTGCCTTGTCATGCTTTGCCCTTTTGACTTGCTTTGCTTTGCCCTTTTGCCTTGCCTTTCCTTGTTTTGCCGTTTTGAATTGCCTTGCATTGCCTTACTTTCATCTTTGCCTTGCCTTGACGTGTCTTCCTTATCATTTTGCCTTGCCTTGCTTTGCTTTCCCCTTTTGCCTTGCCTTTCCTTGTCTTGCTTTACCCTTTTGCCTTCCTTTGCCTTGCCTTTCCATGCCTTCCTTTGACCCTTTGCCTTGCCTTGCTTTGACTCTTTGCCTTGAATTGCCTTGCCTTCCTTTCTCCTTTTGCCCTGATTTGCCTTGCCTTTCTTTTGACCTTTTGCCTTGCCTTGCCTTGCCATGCTTTGCTCTTTTTCCTTGCCTTGCTTTGCCCTTTTGTCTTGCCTTGCCTTGCCTTGCTTTGCCATTTTCCCTTGCCTTGCTTTCCCCTTTTGCCTTGCCTTTCCTTGCTTTGGCCTTTTTCCTGGCCTTGCCATGGTTTGTCCTTTTGACTTACCTTGCCTTGCCTTTCTTTGCACTTTTGCCCGGTCTTGCATTGAGTTGCCCTTTTTCCTTGCCTTGCCATGCTTTACCCTTTTGCCTTGCCTTGCTTTGCCCTTTTGCCTTGCTTTGCCTTGTTATGCTTTGCCCTTTTGCCTTGCCTTGCTTTGCCATTTTGCCTTTCCTTGAATTGCCCTTTTGCCTTACCTTGCCTTGACTTGCTATACCCTTTTTCCTTGCCTTGCCTTGTCATGCTTTGCCCTTTTGACTTGCCTTGCTTTGCCCTTTTGCCTTGCTTTGCCTTGTTATGCTTTGCCATTTTTGCCTTGTCTTGCTTTGCCATTTTGCCTTTCCTTGCATTGCCCTTTTGCCTTACCTTGCCTTGTCATGCTTTGCCCTTTTGCCTTGCCTTGCCTTGTCATGCTTTGCCCTTTTGACTTGCTTTGCTTTGCCCTTTTGCCTTGCCTTTCCTTGTTTTGCCGTTTTGAATTGCCTTGCATTGCCTTGCTTTCATCTTTGCCTTGCCTTGACGTGTCTTCCTTATCCTTTTGCCTTGCCTTGCTTTGCTTTCTCCTTTTCCCTTGCCTTTCCTTGCCTTGCTTTACCCTTTTGCCTTCCCTTGCCTTTGCCTTTCCATGCCTTGCTTTGCCCCTTTGCCTTACCTTGCCTTGCTATGCCCTTTTGCCTTGCCTTGCTTTGTCTCTTTGCCTTGTCTTGCCTTGCCTTCCTTTCTCCTTTTGCCCTGATTTGCCTTGCCTTTCTTTTGACCTTTTGCCTTGCCTTGCCATGCTTTGCTCTTTTTCCTTGCCTTGCTTTGCCCTTTTGTCTTGCCTTGCCTTGCCTTGCTGTGCCATTTTCCCTTGCCTTGCTTTCCCCTTTTGCCTTGCCTTTCCTTGCTTTGGCCTTTTTCCTGGCCTTGCCATGGTTTGTCCTTTTGACTTACCTTGCCTTGCCTTTCTTTGCACTTTTGCCTGGCCTTGCTTTGCCCTTTTGCCTTGCCTTGCTTTGCCATTTTGCCTTTCCTTGAATTGCCCTTTTGCCTTACCTTGCCTTGACTTGCTATACCCTTTTTCCTTGCCTTGCCTTTTCATGCTTTGCCCTTTTGACTTGCCTTTCTTTGCCCTTTTGCCTTGCTTTGCCTTGCCATTTTGTCTTTCCTTGAATTGCCCTTTTGCCTTGCCTTGCCTTGTCATGCTTTGCCCTTTTGACTTGCCTTGCTTTGCCCTTTTGCCTTGCCTTGCTTTGCCCTTTTGCCTTGCTTTGCCTTGTTATGCTTTTCCCTTTTGTCTTGCCTTGCTTTGCCATTTTGCCTTTCCTTGAATTGCCCTTTTGCCTTACTTTGCCTTGACTTGCTATACCCTTTTTCCTTGCCTTGCCTTGTCATACTTTGCCATTTTGACTTGCTTTGCTTTGCCCTTTTGCCTTGCCTTGCCTTGCCATTTTGCCTTTCCTTGAATTGCCCTTTTGCCTTACCTTGCCTTGACTTGCTATACCCTTTTTCCTTGCCTTGCCTTGTCATGCTTTGCCCTTTTGACTTGCTTTGCTTTGTCCTTTTGCCTTGCCTTGCTTTGCCATTTTGCCTTTCCTTGAATTGCCCTTTTGCCTTACCTTGCCTTGACTTGCTATACCCTTTTTCCTTGCCTTGCCTTGTCATGCTTTGCCCTTTTGACTTTCCTTGCTTTGCCCTTTTGCCTTGCCTTGCTTTGCCCTTCTGCCTTGCTTTGCCTTGTTATGCTTTCCCTTTTGCCTTGTCTTGGTTTGCCATTTTGCTTTTCCTTGCATTACCCTTTTGCCTTACCTTGCCTTGACATGCTTTACCCTTTTGCCTTGCCTTGCCTTTTCATGCTTTGCCCTTTTGCATTGCCTTGCCTTGCCATGCTTTGCCCTTTTGCCTTGCCTTGCTTTGCCATTTTGTCTTTCCTTGAATTGCCCTTTTGCCTTACCTTGCCTTGACTTGCTATACCCTTTTTCCTTGCCTTGCCTTTTCATGCTTTGCCCTTTTGACTTGCCTTTCTTTGCCCTTTTGCCTTGCTTTGCCTTCTTATGCTTTGCCCTTTTGCCTTGTCTTGCTTTGCCATTTTGCCTTTCCTTGCATTGCCCTTTTGCCTTACCTTGCCTTGTCATGCTTTGCCCTTTTGACTTGCTTTGCTTTGCCCTTTTGCCTTGCCTTTCCTTGTTTTGCCGTTTTGAATTGCCTTGCATTGCCTTACTTTCATCTTTGCCTTGCCTTGACGTGTCTTCCTTATCATTTTGCCTTGCCTTGCTTTGCTTTCCCCTTTTGCCTTGCCTTTCCTTGTCTTGCTTTACCCTTTTGCCTTCCTTTGCCTTGCCTTTCCATGCCTTCCTTTGACCCTTTGCCTTGCCTTGCTTTGACTCTTTGCCTTGAATTGCCTTGCCTTCCTTTCTCCTTTTGCCCTGATTTGCCTTGCCTTTCTTTTGACCTTTTGCCTTGCCTTGCCTTGCCATGCTTTGCTCTTTTTCCTTGCCTTGCTTTGCCCTTTTGTCTTGCCTTGCCTTGCCTTGCTTTGCCATTTTCCCTTGCCTTGCTTTCCCCTTTTGCCTTGCCTTTCCTTGCTTTGGCCTTTTTCCTGGCCTTGCCATGGTTTGTCCTTTTGACTTACCTTGCCTTGCCTTTCTTTGCACTTTTGCCCGGTCTTGCATTGAGTTGCCCTTTTTCCTTGCCTTGCCATGCTTTACCCTTTTGCCTTGCCTTGCTTTGCCCTTTTGCCTTGCTTTGCCTTGTTATGCTTTGCCCTTTTGCCTTGCCTTGCTTTGCCATTTTGCCTTTCCTTGAATTGCCCTTTTGCCTTACCTTGCCTTGACTTGCTATACCCTTTTTCCTTGCCTTGCCTTGTCATGCTTTGCCCTTTTGACTTGCCTTGCTTTGCCCTTTTGCCTTGCTTTGCCTTGTTATGCTTTGCCATTTTTGCCTTGTCTTGCTTTGCCATTTTGCCTTTCCTTGCATTGCCCTTTTGCCTTACCTTGCCTTGTCATGCTTTGCCCTTTTGCCTTGCCTTGCCTTGTCATGCTTTGCCCTTTTGACTTGCTTTGCTTTGCCCTTTTGCCTTGCCTTTCCTTGTTTTGCCGTTTTGAATTGCCTTGCATTGCCTTGCTTTCATCTTTGCCTTGCCTTGACGTGTCTTCCTTATCCTTTTGCCTTGCCTTGCTTTGCTTTCTCCTTTTCCCTTGCCTTTCCTTGCCTTGCTTTACCCTTTTGCCTTCCCTTGCCTTTGCCTTTCCATGCCTTGCTTTGCCCCTTTGCCTTACCTTGCCTTGCTATGCCCTTTTGCCTTGCCTTGCTTTGTCTCTTTGCCTTGTCTTGCCTTGCCTTCCTTTCTCCTTTTGCCCTGATTTGCCTTGCCTTTCTTTTGACCTTTTGCCTTGCCTTGCCATGCTTTGCTCTTTTTCCTTGCCTTGCTTTGCCCTTTTGTCTTGCCTTGCCTTGCCTTGCTGTGCCATTTTCCCTTGCCTTGCTTTCCCCTTTTGCCTTGCCTTTCCTTGCTTTGGCCTTTTTCCTGGCCTTGCCATGGTTTGTCCTTTTGACTTACCTTGCCTTGCCTTTCTTTGCACTTTTGCCTGGCCTTGCTTTGCCCTTTTGCCTTGCCTTGCTTTGCCATTTTGCCTTTCCTTGAATTGCCCTTTTGCCTTACCTTGCCTTGACTTGCTATACCCTTTTTCCTTGCCTTGCCTTTTCATGCTTTGCCCTTTTGACTTGCCTTTCTTTGCCCTTTTGCCTTGCTTTGCCTTGCCATTTTGTCTTTCCTTGAATTGCCCTTTTGCCTTGCCTTGCCTTGTCATGCTTTGCCCTTTTGACTTGCCTTGCTTTGCCCTTTTGCCTTGCCTTGCTTTGCCCTTTTGCCTTGCTTTGCCTTGTTATGCTTTGCCCTTTTGTCTTGCCTTGCTTTGCCATTTTGCCTTTCCTTGAATTGCCCTTTTGCCTTACTTTGCCTTGACTTGCTATACCCTTTTTCCTTGCCTTGCCTTGTCATACTTTGCCATTTTGACTTGCTTTGCTTTGCCCTTTTGCCTTGCCTTGCCTTGCCATTTTGCCTTTCCTTGAATTGCCCTTTTGCCTTACCTTGCCTTGACTTGCTATACCCTTTTTCCTTGCCTTGCCTTGTCATGCTTTGCCCTTTTGACTTGCTTTGCTTTGTCCTTTTGCCTTGCCTTGCTTTGCCATTTTGCCTTTCCTTGAATTGCCCTTTTGCCTTACCTTGCCTTGACTTGCTATACCCTTTTTCCTTGCCTTGCCTTATCATGCTTTGCCCTTTTGACTTTCCTTGCTTTGCCCTTTTGCCTTGCCTTGCTTTGCCCTTCTGCCTTGCTTTGCCTTGTTATGCTTTCCCTTTTGCCTTGTCTTGGTTTGCCATTTTGCTTTTCCTTGCATTACCCTTTTGCCTTACCTTGCCTTGACATGCTTTACCCTTTTGCCTTGCCTTGTCTTTTCATGCTTTGCCCTTTTGCATTGCCTTGCCTTGCCATGCTTTGCCCTTTTGCCTTGCCTTGCTTTGCCATTTTGTCTTTCCTTGAATTGCCCTTTTGCCTTACCTTGCCTTGACTTGCTATACCCTTTTTCCTTGCCTTGCCTTTTCATGCTTTGCCCTTTTGACTTGCCTTTCTTTGCCCTTTTGCCTTGCTTTGCCTTGTTATGCTTTGCCCTTTTGCCTTGTCTTGCTTTGCCATTTTGCCTTTCCTTGCATTGCCCTTTTGCCTTACCTTGCCTTGTCATGCTTTGCCCTTTTGACTTGCTTTGCTTTGCCCTTTTGCCTTGCCTTTCCTTGTTTTGCCGTTTTGAATTGCCTTGCATTGCCTTACTTTCATCTTTGCCTTGCCTTGACGTGTCTTCCTTATCATTTTGCCTTGCCTTGCTTTGCTTTCCCCTTTTGCCTTGCCTTTCCTTGTCTTGCTTTACCCTTTTGCCTTCCTTTGCCTTGCCTTTCCATGCCTTCCTTTGACCCTTTGCCTTGCCTTGCTTTGACTCTTTGCCTTGAATTGCCTTGCCTTCCTTTCTCCTTTTGCCCTGATTTGCCTTGCCTTTCTTTTGACCTTTTGCCTTGCCTTGCCTTGCCATGCTTTGCTCTTTTTCCTTGCCTTGCTTTGCCTTTTTGTCTTGCCTTGCCTTGCCTTGCTTTGCCATTTTCCCTTGCCTTGCTTTCCCCTTTTGCCTTGCCTTTCCTTGCTTTGGCCTTTTTCCTGGCCTTGCCATGGTTTGTCCTTTTGACTTACCTTGCCTTGCCTTTCTTTGCACTTTTGCCCGGTCTTGCATTGAGTTGCCCTTTTTCCTTGCCTTGCCATGCTTTACCCTTTTGCCTTGCCTTGCTTTGCCCTTTTGCCTTGCTTTGCCTTGTTATGCTTTGCCCTTTTGCCTTGCCTTGCTTTGCCATTTTGCCTTTCCTTGAATTGCCCTTTTGCCTTACCTTGCCTTGACTTGCTATACCCTTTTTCCTTGCCTTGCCTTGTCATGCTTTGCCCTTTTGACTTGCCTTGCTTTGCCCTTTTGCCTTGCTTTGCCTTGTTATGCTTTGCCATTTTTGCCTTGTCTTGCTTTGCCATTTTGCCTTTCCTTGCATTGCCCTTTTGCCTTACCTTGCCTTGTCATGCTTTGCCCTTTTGCCTTGCCTTGCCTTGTCATGCTTTGCCCTTTTGACTTGCTTTGCTTTGCCCTTTTGCCTTGCCTTTCCTTGTTTTGCCGTTTTGAATTGCCTTGCATTGCCTTGCTTTCATCTTTGCCTTGCCTTGACGTGTCTTCCTTATCCTTTTGCCTTGCCTTGCTTTGCTTTCTCCTTTTCCCTTGCCTTTCCTTGCCTTGCTTTACCCTTTTGCCTTAACTTGCCTTTGCCTTTCCATGCCTTGCTTTGCCCCTTTGCCTTACCTTGCCTTGCTATGCCCTTTTGCCTTGCCTTGCTTTGTCTCTTTGCCTTGTCTTGCCTTGCCTTCCTTTCTCCTTTTGCCCTGATTTGCCTTGCCTTTCTTTTGACCTTTTGCCTTGCCTTGCCATGCTTTGCTCTTTTTCCTTGCCTTGCTTTGCCCTTTTGTCTTTCCTTGCCTTGCCTTGCTTTGCCATTTTCCCTTGCCTTGCTTTCCCCTTTTGCCTTGCCTTTCCTTGCTTTGGCCTTTTTCCTGGCCTTGCCATGGTTTGTCCTTTTGACTTACCTTGCCTTGCCTTTCTTTGCACTTTTGCCTGTCCTTGCTTTGCCCTTTTGCCTTGCCTTGCTTTGCCATTTTGCCTTTCCTTGAATTGCCCTTTTGCCTTACCTTGCCTTGGCATGCTATACCCTTTTTCCTTGCCTTGCCTTGTCATGCTTTGCCCTTTTGACTTGCCTTGCTTTGCCCTTTTGCCTTGCCTTGCTTTGCCCTTTTGCCTTGCTTTGCCTTGTTATGCTTTGCCCTTTTGCCTTGCCTTGCTTTGCCATTTTGCCTTTCCTTGAATTGCCCTTTTGCCTTACTTTGCCTTGACTTGCTATACCCTTTTTCCTTGCCTTGCCTTGTCATACTTTGCCATTTTGACTTGCTTTGCTTTGCCCTTTTGCCTTGCCTTGCTTTGCCATTTTGCCTTTCCTTGAATTGCCCTTTTGCCTTACCTTGCCTTGACTTGCTATACCCTTTTTCCTTGCCTTGCCTTCTCATGCTCTGCCCTTTTGACTTGCTTTGCTTTGTCCTTTTGCCTTGCCTTGCTTTGCCATTTTGCCTTTCCTTGAATTGCCCTTTTGCCTTACCTTGCCTTGACTTGCTATACCCTTGATCCTTGCCTTGCATTGTCATGCTTTGCCCTTTTGACTTTCCTTGCTTTGCCCTTTTGCCTTGTCTTGCTTTGCCCTTTTGCCTTTCTTTGCCTTGTTATGCTTTCCCTTTTGCCTTGTCTTGCTTTGCCATTTTGCTTTTCCTTGCATTGCCGTTTTGCCTTACCTTGCCTTGACATGCTTTACCCTTTTGCCTTGCCTTGCCTTTTCATGCTTTGCCCTTTTGCATTGCCTTGCCTTGTCATGCTTTGCCCTTTTGACTTGCTTTGCTTTGCCCTTTTGCCTTGCCTTACCTTGCCTTGCTTTGCCTCTTTGCCTTGTCTTGCCTTGCCTTCCTTTCTCCTTTTGCCCTGATTTGCCTTGCCTTTCTTTTGACCTTTTGCCTTGCCTTGTCTTGCCATGCTTTGCTCTTTTTCCTTGCCTTGCTTTGCCCTTTTGTCTTGCCTTGCCTTGCCTTGCTTTGCCATTTTCCCTTGCCTTGCTTTTCCCTTTTGCCTTGCCTTTCCTTGCTTTGGCCTTTTTCCTGGCCTTGCCATGGTTTGTCCTTTTGACTTACCTTGCCTTGCCTTTCTTTGCCCTTTTGCCTGGCCTTGCATTGAGTTGCCCTTTTTCCTTGCCTTGCCATGCTTTGCCCTTTTGCCTTGCCTTGCTTTGCCATTTTGTCTTTCCTTGAATTGCCCTTTTGCCTTACCTTGCCTTGACTTGCTATACCCTTTTTCCTTGCCTTGCCTTTTCATGCTTTGCCCTTTTGCCTTGCCTTGCTTTGCCATTTTGCCTTTCCTTGAATTGCCCTTTTGCCTTACCTTGCCTTGACATGCTATACCCTTTTTCCTTGCCTTGCCTTGTCATGCTTTGCCCTTTTGACTTGCCTTGCTTTGCCCTTTTGCCTTGCTTTGCCTTGTTATGCTTTGCCCTTTTGCCTTGCCTTGCTTTGCCTCTTTGCCTTGTCTTGCCTTGCCTTCCTTTCTCCTTTTGCCCTGATTTGCCTTGCCTTTCTTTTGACCTTTTGCCTTGCCTTGTCTTGCCATGCTTTGCTCTTTTTCCTTGCCTTGCTTTGCCCTTTTGTCTTGCCTTGCCTTGCCTTGCTGTGCCATTTTCCCTTGCCTTGCTTTCCCCTTTTGCCTTGCCTTTCCTTGCTTTGGCCTTTTTCCTGGCCTTGCCATGGTTTGTCCTTTTGACTTACCTTGCCTTGCCTTTCTTTGCACTTTTGCCTGGCCTTGCTTTGCCCTTTTGCCTTGCCTTGCTTTGCCATTTTGCCTTTCCTTGAATTGCCCTTTTGCCTTACCTTGCCTTGACTTGCTATACCCTTTTTCCTTGCCTTGCCTTTTCATGCTTTGCCCTTTTGACTTGCCTTTCTTTGCCCTTTTGCCTTGCTTTGCCTTGCCATTTTGTCTTTCCTTGAATTGCCCTTTTGCCTTGCCTTGCCTTGTCATGCTTTGCCCTTTTGACTTGCCTTGCTTTGCCCTTTTACCTTGCCTTGCTTTGCCCTTTTGCCTTGCTTTGCCTTGTTATGCTTTGCCCTTTTGCCTTGCCTTGCTTTGCCATTTTGCCTTTCCTTGAATTGCCCTTTTGCCTTACTTTGCCTTGACTTGCTATACCCTTTTTCCTTGCCTTGCCTTGTCATACTTTGCCATTTTGACTTGCTTTGCTTTGCCCTTTTGCCTTGCCTTGCTTTGCCATTTTGCCTTTCCTTGAATTGCCTTTTTGCCTTACCTTGCCTTGACTTGCTATACCCTTTTTCCTTGCCTTGCCTTGTCATGCTTTGCCCTTTTGACTTGCTTTGCTTTGTCCTTTTGCCTTGCCTTGCTTTGCCATTTTGCCTTTCCTTGAATTGCCCTTTTGCCTTACCTTGCCTTGACTTGCTATACCCTTTTTCCTTGCCTTGCCTTGTCATGCTTTGCCCTTTTGACTTTCCTTGCTTTGCCCTTTTGCCTTGCCTTGCTTTGCCCTTCTGCCTTGCTTTGCCTTGTTATGCTTTGCCCTTTTGCCTTGTCTTGCTTTGCCATTTTGCCTTTCCTTGCATTGCCCTTTTGCCTTACCTTGCCTTGACATGCTTTGCCCTTTTGCCTTGCCTTGCCTTGTCATGCTTTGACCTTTTGACTTGCTTTGCTTTGCCCTTTTGCCTTGCCTTTCCTTGTTTTGCCGTTTTCAATTTCCTTGCATTGCCTTACTTTCATCTTTGCCTTGCCTTGACGTGTCTTCCTTATCCTTTCGCCTTGCCTTGCTTTGCTTTCCCCTTTTTTCTTGCCTTACCTTGCCTTGCTTTGCCTCTTTGCCTTGTCTTGCCTTGCCTTCCTTTCTCCTTTTGCCCTGATTTGCCTTGCCTTTCTTTTGACCTTTTGCCTTGCCTTGTCTTGCCATGCTTTGCTCTTTTTCCTTGCCTTGCTTTGCCCTTTTGTCTTGCCTTGCTTTGCCTTGCTTTGCCATTTTCCCTTGCCTTGCTTTCCCCTTTTGCCTTGCCTTTCCTTGCTTTGGCCTTTTTCCTGGCCTTGCCATGGTTTGTCCTTTTGACTTACCTTGCCTTGCCTTTCTTTGCCCTTTTGCCTGGCCTTGCATTGAGTTGCCCTTTTTCCTTGCCTTGCCATGCTTTGCCCTTTTGCCTTGCCTTGCTTTGCCATTTTGTCTTTCCTTGAATTGCCCTTTTGCCTTACCTTGCCTTGACTTGCTATACCCTTTTTCCTTGCCTTGCCTTTTCATGCTTTGCCCTTTTGACTTGCCTTTCTTTGCCCTTTTGCCTTGCTTTGCCTTCTTATGCTTTGCCCTTTTGCCTTGCCTTGCTTTGCCATTTTGCCTTTCCTTGCATTGCCCTTTTGCCTTACCTTGCCTTGTCATGCTTTGCCCTTTTGACTTGCTTTGCTTTGCCCTTTTGCCTTGCCTTTCCTTGTTTTGCCGTTTTGAATTGCCTTGCATTGCCTTACTTTCATCTTTTCCTTGCCTTGATGTGTCTTCCTTATCCTTTTGCCTTGCCTTGCTTTGCTTTCCCCTTTTGCCTTGCCTTTCCTTGCCTTGCTTTACCCTTTTGCCTTCCCTTGCCTTGCCTTTCCATGCCTTGCTTTGCCCCTTTGCCTTACCTTGCCTTGCTTTGCTCTTTTGCCTTGCCTTGCTTTGCCTCTTTGCCTTGTCTTGCCTTGCCTTCCTTTCTCCTTTTGCCCTGATTTGCCTTGCCTTTCTTTTGACCTTTTGCCTTGCCTTGCCTTGCCATGCTTTGCTCTTTTTCCTTGCCTTGCTTTGCCCTTTTGTCTTGCCTTGCCTTGCCTTGCTTTGCCATTTTCCCTTGCCTTGCTTTTCCCTTTTGCCTTGCCTTTCCTTGCTTTGGCCTTTTTCCTGGCCTTGCCATGGTTTGTCCTTTTGACTTACCTTGCCTTGCCTTTCTTTGCGCTTTTGCCTGGCCTTGCCTTGAGTTGCCCTTTTTCCTTGCCTTGCCTTGCCATGCTTTGCCCTTTTGCCTTGCCTTGCTTTGCCATTTTGCCTTTCCTTGAATTGCCCTTTTGCCTTACCTTGCCTTGACTTGCTATACCCTTTTTCCTTGCCTTGCCTTGTCATGCTTTGCCCTTTTGACTTGCCTTGCTTTGCCCTTTTGCCTTGCTTTGCCTTGTTATGCTTTGCCCTTTTGCCTTGTCTTGCTTTGCCATTTTGCCTTTCCTTGCATTGCCCTTTTGCCTTACCTTGCCTTGACATGCTTTGCCCTTTTGCCTTGCCTTACCTTGTCATGCTTTGCCCTTTTGACTTGCTTTGCTTTGCCCTTTTGCCTTGCCTTTCCTTGTTTTGCCGTTTTGAATTGCCTTGCATTGTCTTACTTTCATCTTTGCCTTGCCTTGACGTGTCTTGCTTATCCTTTTGCCTTGCCATCCTTTGCTTTCCCCTTTTGCCTTGCCTTTCCTTGCCTTGCTTTACCCTTTTGCCTTCTCTTGCCTTGCCTTTCCATGCCTTGCTTTGCCCCTTTGCCTTACCTTGCCTTGCTTTGCACTTTTGCCTTGCCTTGCATTGCCCTTTTGCCTTGCCTTGCTTTGCCGCTTTGCCTTGTCTTGCCTTGCCTTCCTTTCTCCTTTTGCCCTGATTTGCCTTGCCTTTCTTTTCACCTTTTGTCTTGCCTTGCTTTGCCATGCTTTGATCTTTTTCCTTGCCTTGCTTTGCCCTTTTGTCTTGCCTTGCCTTGCCTTACTTTGCCATTTTCCCTTGCCTTGCTGTCCCCTTTTGCCTTGCCTTTCCTTGCTTTGGCCTTTTTCCTGGCCTTGCATTGAGTTGCCTTTTTCCTTGACTTGCTTTCCCATGCTTTACCCTTTTGCCTTGCCTTGCTTTGCCATTTTGCCTTTCCTTGAATTGCCCTTTTGCCTTACCTTGCCTTGACTTGCTATACCCTTTTTTCTTGCCTTGCCTTGTCATGCTTTGCCCTTTTGACTTGCCTTGCTCTGCCCTTTTGCCTTGCTTTGCCTTGTTATGCTTTGCCCTTTTGACTTGCCTTGCTTTGCCCTTTTGCCTTGCTTTGCCTTGTTATGCTTTGCCCTTTTGCCTTGCCTGTGCTTTTGCCATGCTTTGCCTTCCTTGCTTGCCCTTTTGCCTTGCCTTGCTTTGCCCTTTGCTGCCTCGTTTTGCCGTTTGAATTGCCTTGCATTGCCTACTTCATTCCTAGCCTTAATGTGTCTTCCTTTTGCCTTTTGCCATGCCTTGCCTTTGCCTTGCCTTTGCCTTGCCTTTTCCTTGCCTTGCTTTGCCCTTTTGCTCTGCCTTGCCTTTGCCTTGCTTTGCCTTGCCTTTGCCTTTGCCTTTGCCCTTTGCCTTGCTTTGCCCTTTCTTGCCTTGCCTTCCTTGCCTTGCCTGCCCTTTTGCCTTGCTCTTGACTTTAGCCTTGCCTTGCCCTTTTGCTCTTTTCCTTGCCTTTTTGCCAAAACCTTGCCAAGCCCTTGCCTTTCCCTTGCCTTTCCCTTGCCTTTGCTCCTTTGCCATTTGCCTTTGCCTTGCTTTGGCCTTTTGCTTTGCCAGCTTTCTCCTTTGCCTTGCCTTGCCTGCCTTTCTTGAATTCACTTGCCCCTTGAGCTTGCCTTTTACCTCTTCTTTTCCCTTGCCTTGCCCTTGACATGCTTTGCCCTTTTGCCTTGCCTTGCTTGCCATTTGTTTCCTGATTGCCCTTTTGCTACCTTGCTTGACTTGCTTACCTTCCTGCCTTGATGCTTGCCCTTTTGCCTTGCCTTTCCTTGTTTTGCCTTTTTGAATTGCCTTTGCATTGCCTTGACTTTCCATTCTTTGCCTTTGCCTTGACGTGTCTTGCTTATCCTTTTGCCTTGCCTTCCTTTGCTTTCCCCTTTTGCCTTGCCTTTCCTTGCCTTGCTTTACCCAAAATTGCCTTCCCTTGCCTTGCCTTTCCATGCCTTGCTTTGCCCCTTTGCCTTACCTTGCCTTGCTTTGCCCTTTTGCCTTGCCTTGCTTTGCCTCTTTGCCTTGTCTTGCCTTGACTTCCTTTCTCCTTTTGCCCTGATTTGCCTTGCCTTTCTTTTGACCTTTTGCCTTGCCTTGCCATGCTTTGCCATTTTCCCTTGCCTTGCTTTCCCCTTTTGCCTTGCCTTTCCTTGCTTTGGCCTTTTTCCTGGCCTTGCAATGGTTTATCCTTTTGACTTACCTTGCCTTGCCTTTCTTTGCCATTTTGCCTTTCCTTGAATTGCCCTTTTGCCTTACCTTGCCTTGACTTGCTATACCCTTTTTCCTTGCCTTGCCTTGTCATGCTTTGCCCTTTTGACTTGCCTTGCTTTGCCCTTTTGCCTTGCTTTGCCTTGTTATGCTTTGCCCTTTTGCCTTGTCTTACTTTGCCATTTTGCCTTTCCTTGAATTCCCCTTTTGCCTTACCTTGCCTTGACATGCTTTGCATTTGCCTTGCTTTGCCTTGTTTTGCCGTTTTGAATTGCCTTGCATTGCCTTACTTTCATATTTGCCTTGCCTTGACGTGTCTTCCTTATCCTTTTGCCTTGCCTTGCTTTGCTTTCCCCTTTTGCCTTTCCTTTGCTGGCCTTGCTTTACCCAAAATTGCCTTCCCTTGCCTTGCCTTTCCATGCCTTGCTTTGCCCCTTTGCCTTACCTTGCCTTGCTTTGCCCTTTTGCCTTGCCTTGGTTTGCCTCTTTGCCTTGTCTTGCCTTGCCTTCCTTTCTCCTTTTGCCCTGATTTGCCTTGCCTTTCTTTTGACCTTTTGCCTTGCCGTGCCATGCTTTGCACATTTCCTTGCCTTGCTTTGCCCTTTTGTCTTGCCTTGCCTTGCCATGCTTTGCTCTTTTTCCTTGCCTTCCTTTGCCCTTTTGCCTTGCCTTGCCTTGCCATGCTTTGCTCTTTTTTCTTGCCTTGCTTTGCCCTTTTGTCTTGCCTTGCCTTGCCTTGCTTTGCCATTTTCCCTTGCCTTGCTTTCCCCTTTTGCCTTGCCTTTAATTGCTTTGGCCTTTTTCCTGGCCTTGCCATGGTTTGCCCTTTTTCCTTGCCTTGCCTTGCCATGCTTTGCCCTTTTGCCTTGCCTTGCTTTTCCATTTTGCCTTTCCTTGAATTGCCCTTTTGCCTTACCTTGCCTTGACTTGCTATACCCTTTTTCCTTGCCTTGCCTTGTCATGCTTTGCCGTTTTGACTTGCCTTGCTTTGCCCTTTTGCCTTGCTTTGCCTTGCTATGCTTTGCCCTTTTGCCTTGTCTTGCTTTGCCATTTTGCCTTTCCTTGCATTGCCCTTTTGCCTTACCTTGCCTTGACATGCTTTGCCCTTTTGCCTTGCCTTGCCTTGTCATGCTTTGCCCTTTTGACTTGCTTTGCTTTGCCCTTTTGCCTTGCCTTTCCTTGTTTTGCCGTTTTGAATTGCCTTGCATTGCCTTACTTTCATCTTTGCCTTGCCTTGACGTGTCTTGCTTATCCTTTTGCCTTGCCATCCTTTGCTTTCCCCTTTTGCCTTGCCTTTCCTTGCCTTGCTTTACCCCTTTGCCTTGCCTTTCCTTGCTTTGGCCTTTTTCCTGGCCTTGCCATGGTTTCTCCTTTTGACTTACCTTGCCTTGCCTTTCTTTGCCCTTTTTCCTGGCCTTCCATTGAGTTGCCCTTTTTCCTTGCCTTGCCTTGCCATGCTTTGCCCTTTTGCCTTGCCTTGCTTTGCCATTTTGCCTTTCCTTGAATTGCCCTTTTGCCTTACCTTGCCTTGACTTGCTGTACCCTCTTTCCTTGCCTTGCCTTGTCACGCTTTGCCCTTTTGACTTGCCTTGCTTTGCCCTTTTGCCTTGCTTTGCCGTGTTATGCTTTGCCCTTTTGCCTTGTCTTGCTTTGCCATTTTGCCTTTCCTTGCATTGCCCTTTTGCCTTACCTTGCATTGACATGCTATGCCCTTTTGCCTTGCCTTGCCTTGTCATGCTTTGCCCTTTTGACTTGCTTTGCTTTGCCCTTTTGCCTTGCCTTTCCTTGTTTTGCCGTTTTGAATTGCCTTGCATTGCCTTACTTTCATCTTTGCCTTTCCTTGACGTGTCTTCCTGATCCTTTTGCCTTGCGTTCCTTTGCTTTCCCCTTTTGCCTTGCCTTTCCTTGCCTTGCTTTACCCTTTTGCCTTCTCTTGCCTTGCCTTGCCTTGCCATGCTTTGCCCTTTTGCCTTTCCTTGCTTTGCCATTTTGCCTTTCCTTGAATTGCCCTTTTGCCTTACCTTGCCTTGACTTGCTATACCCTTTTTCCTTGCCTTGCCTTGTCATGCTTTGCCCTTTTGACTTGCCTTGCTTTGCCCTCTTGCCTTGCTTTGCCTTGTTATGCTTTGCCCTTTTGCCTTGTCTTGCTTTGCCATTTTGCCTTTCCTTGCATTGCCCTTTTGCCTTACCTTGCCTTGACATGCTTTGCCCTTTTGCCTTGCCTTGCCTTTTCATGCTTTGCCCTTTTGCATTGCCTTGCCTTGTCATGCTTTGCCCTTTTGACTTGCTTTGCTTTGCCCTTTTGCCTTGCCTTACCTTGCCTTGCTTTGCCTCTTTGCCTTGTCTTGCCTTGCCTTCCTTTCTCCTTTTGCCCTGATTTGCCTTGCCTTTCTTTTGACCTTTTGCCTTGCCTTGCCATGCTTTGCTCTTTTTCCTTGCCTTGCTTTGCCCTTTTGTCTTTCCTTGCCTTGCCTTGCTTTGCCATTTTCCCTTGCCTTGCTTTTCCCTTTTGCCTTGCCTTTCCTTGCTTTGGCCTTTTTCCTGGCCTTGCCATGGTTTGTCCTTTTGACTTACCTTGCCTTGCCTTTCTTTGCCCTTTTGCCTGGCCTTGCATTGAGTTGCCCTTTTTCCTTGCCTTGCCATGCTTTGCCCTTTTGCCTTGCCTTGCTTTGCCATTTTGTCTTTCCTTGAATTGCCCTTTTGCCTTACCTTGCCTTGACTTGCTATACCCTTTTTCCTTGCCTTGCCTTTTCATGCTTTGCCCTTTTGCCTTGCCTTGCTTTGCCATTTTGCCTTTCCTTGAATTGCCCTTTTGCCTTACCTTGCCTTGACTTGCTATACCCTTTTTCCTTGCCTTGCCTTGTCATGCTTTGCCCTTTTGACTTGCCTTGCTTTGCCCTCTTGCCTTGCTTTGCCTTGTTATGCTTTGCCCTTTTGCCTTGTCTTGCTTTGCCATTTTGCCTTTCCTTGCATTGCCCTTTTGCCTTACCTTGCCTTGACATGCTTTGCCCTTTTGCCTTGCCTTGCCTTTTCATGCTTTGCCCTTTTGCATTGCCTTGCCTTGTCATGCTTTGCCCTTTTGACTTGCTTTGCTTTGCCCTTTTGCCTTGCCTTACCTTGCCTTGCTTTGCCTCTTTGCCTTGTCTTGCCTTGCCTTCCTTTCTCCTTTTGCCCTGATTTGCCTTGCCTTTCTTTTGACCTTTTGCCTTGCCTTGTCTTGCCATGCTTTGCTCTTTTTCCTTGCCTTGCTTTGCCCTTTTGTCTTTCCTTGCCTTGCCTTGCTTTGCCATTTTCCCTTGCCTTGCTTTTCCCTTTTGCCTTGCCTTTCCTTGCTTTGGCCTTTTTCCTGGCCTTGCCATGGTTTGTCCTTTTGACTTACCTTGCCTTGCCTTTCTTTGCCCTTTTGCCTGGCCTTGCATTGAGTTGCCCTTTTTCCTTGCCTTGCCATGCTTTGCCCTTTTGCCTTGCCTTGCTTTGCCATTTTGTCTTTCCTTGAATTGCCCTTTTGCCTTACCTTGCCTTGACTTGCTATACCCTTTTTCCTTGCCTTGCCTTTTCATGCTTTGCCCTTTTGCCTTGCCTTGCTTTGCCATTTTGCCTTTCCTTGAATTGCCCTTTTGCCTTACCTTGCCTTGACTTGCTATACCCTTTTTCCTTGCCTTGCCTTGTCATGCTTTGCCCTTTTGACTTGCCTTGCTTTGCCCTTTTGCCTTGCTTTGCCTTGTTATGCTTTGCCATTTTTGCCTTGT
This sequence comes from Columba livia, assembly GCF_036013475.1. NCBI lineage: Eukaryota > Metazoa > Chordata > Aves > Columbiformes > Columbidae > Columba > Columba livia. Next base: position 52,023 of record NW_027043151.1, read on the forward strand.
CTTGCTTTGCCATTTTGCCTTTCCTTGCATTGCCCTTTTGCCTTACCTTGCCTTGTCATGCTTTGCCCTTTTGACTTGCTTTGCTTTGCCCTTTTGCCTTGCCTTGCCTTGTCATGCTTTGCCCTTTTGACTTGCTTTGCTTTGCCCTTTTGCCTTGCCTTTCCTTGTTTTGCCGTTTTGAATTGCCTTGCATTGCCTTGCTTTCATCTTTGCCTTGCCTTGACGTGTCTTCCTTATCCTTTTGCCTTGCCTTGCTTTGCTTTCTCCTTTTCCCTTGCCTTTCCTTGCCTTGCTTTACCCTTTTGCCTTCCCTTGCCTTTGTCTTTCCATGCCTTGCTTTGCCCCTTTGCCTTACCTTGCCTTGCTATGCCCTTTTGCCTTGCCTTGCTTTGTCTCTTTGCCTTGTCTTGCCTTGCCTTCCTTTCTCCTTTTGCCCTGATTTGCCTTGCCTTTCTTTTGACCTTTTGCCTTGCCTTGCCTTGCCATGCTTTGCTCTTTTTCCTTGCCTTGCTTTGCCCTTTTGTCTTGCCTTGCCTTGCCTTGCTGTGCCATTTTCCCTTGCCTTGCTTTCCCCTTTTGCCTTGCCTTTCCTTGCTTTGGCCTTTTTCCTGGCCTTGCCATGGTTTGTCCTTTTGACTTACCTTGCCTTGCCTTTCTTTGCACTTTTGCCTGGCCTTGCTTTGCCCTTTTGCCTTGCCTTGCTTTGCCATTTTGCCTTTCCTTGAATTGCCCTTTTGCCTTACCTTGCCTTGACTTGCTATACCCTTTTTCCTTGCCTTGCCTTATCATGCTTTGCCCTTTTGACTTGCCTTTCTTTGCCCTTTTGCCTTGCTTTGCCTTGCCATTTTGTCTTTCCTTGAATTGCCCTTTTGCCTTGCCTTGCCTTGTCATGCTTTGCCCTTTTGACTTGCCTTGCTTTGCCCTTTTGCCTTGCCTTGCTTTGCCCTTTTGCCTTGCTTTGCCTTGTTATGCTTTGCCCTTTTGTCTTGCCTTGCTTTGCCATTTTGCCTTTCCTTGAATTGCCCTTTTGCCTTACTTTGCCTTGACTTGCTATACCCTTTTTCCTTGCCTTGCCTTGTCATACTTTGCCATTTTGACTTGCTTTGCTTTGCCCTTTTGCCTTGCCTTGCCTTGCCATTTTGCCTTTCCTTGAATTGCCCTTTTGCCTTACCTTGCCTTGACTTGCTATACCCTTTTTCCTTGCCTTGCCTTGTCATGCTTTGCCCTTTTGACTTGCTTTGCTTTGTCCTTTTGCCTTGCCTTGCTTTGCCATTTTGCCTTTCCTTGAATTGCCCTTTTGCCTTACCTTGCCTTGACTTGCTATACCCTTTTTCCTTGCCTTGCCTTGTCATGCTTTTCCCTTTTGACTTTCCTTGCTTTGCCCTTTTGCCTTGCCTTGCTTTGCCCTTCTGCCTTGCTTTGCCTTGTTATGCTTTCCCTTTTGCCTTGTCTTGGTTTGCCATTTTGCTTTTCCTTGCATTACCCTTTTGCCTTACCTTGCCTTGACATGCTTTACCCTTTTGCCTTGCCTTGCCTTTTCATGCTTTGCCCTTTTGCATTGCCTTGCCTTGCCATGCTTTGCCCTTTTGCCTTGCCTTGCTTTGCCATTTTGTCTTTCCTTGAATTGCCCTTTTGCCTTACCTTGCCTTGACTTGCTATACCCTTTTTCCTTGCCTTGCCTTTTCATGCTTTGCCCTTTTGACTTGCCTTTCTTTGCCCTTTTGCCTTGCTTTGCCTTGTTATGCTTTGCCCTTTTGCCTTGTCTTGCTTTGCCATTTTGCCTTTCCTTGCATTGCCCTTTTGCCTTACCTTGCCTTGTCATGCTTTGCCCTTTTGACTTGCTTTGCTTTGCCCTTTTGCCTTGCCTTTCCTTGTTTTGCCGTTTTGAATTGCCTTGCATTGCCTTACTTTCATCTTTGCCTTGCCTTGACGTGTCTTCCTTATCATTTTGCCTTGCCTTGCTTTGCTTTCCCCTTTTGCCTTGCCTTTCCTTGTCTTGCTTTACCCTTTTGCCTTCCTTTGCCTTGCCTTTCCATGCCTTCCTTTGACCCTTTGCCTTGCCTTGCTTTGACTCTTTGCCTTGAATTGCCTTGCCTTCCTTTCTCCTTTTGCCCTGATTTGCCTTGCCTTTCTTTTGACCTTTTGCCTTGCCTTGCCTTGCCATGCTTTGCTCTTTTTCCTTGCCTTGCTTTGCCCTTTTGTCTTGCCTTGCCTTGCCTTGCTTTGCCATTTTCCCTTGCCTTGCTTTCCCCTTTTGCCTTGCCTTTCCTTGCTTTGGCCTTTTTCCTGGCCTTGCCATGGTTTGTCCTTTTGACTTACCTTGCCTTGCCTTTCTTTGCACTTTTGCCCGGTCTTGCATTGAGTTGCCCTTTTTCCTTGCCTTGCCATGCTTTACCCTTTTGCCTTGCCTTGCTTTGCCCTTTTGCCTTGCTTTGCCTTGTTATGCTTTGCCCTTTTGCCTTGCCTTGCTTTGCCATTTTGCCTTTCCTTGAATTGCCCTTTTGCCTTACCTTGCCTTGACTTGCTATACCCTTTTTCCTTGCCTTGCCTTGTCATGCTTTGCCCTTTTGACTTGCCTTGCTTTGCCCTTTTGCCTTGCTTTGCCTTGTTATGCTTTGCCATTTTTGCCTTGTCTTGCTTTGCCATTTTGCCTTTCCTTGCATTGCCCTTTTGCCTTACCTTGCCTTGTCATGCTTTGCCCTTTTGCCTTGCCTTGCCTTGTCATGCTTTGCCCTTTTGACTTGCTTTGCTTTGCCCTTTTGCCTTGCCTTTCCTTGTTTTGCCGTTTTGAATTGCCTTGCATTGCCTTGCTTTCATCTTTGCCTTGCCTTGACGTGTCTTCCTTATCCTTTTGCCTTGCCTTGCTTTGCTTTCTCCTTTTCCCTTGCCTTTCCTTGCCTTGCTTTACCCTTTTGCCTTAACTTGCCTTTGCCTTTCCATGCCTTGCTTTGCCCCTTTGCCTTACCTTGCCTTGCTATGCCCTTTTGCCTTGCCTTGCTTTGTCTCTTTGCCTTGTCTTGCCTTGCCTTCCTTTCTCCTTTTGCCCTGATTTGCCTTGCCTTTCTTTTGACCTTTTGCCTTGCCTTGCCATGCTTTGCTCTTTTTCCTTGCCTTGCTTTGCCCTTTTGTCTTTCCTTGCCTTGCCTTGCTTTGCCATTTTCCCTTGCCTTGCTTTCCCCTTTTGCCTTGCCTTTCCTTGCTTTGGCCTTTTTCCTGGCCTTGCCATGGTTTGTCCTTTTGACTTACCTTGCCTTGCCTTTCTTTGCACTTTTGCCTGTCCTTGCTTTGCCCTTTTGCCTTGCCTTGCTTTGCCATTTTGCCTTTCCTTGAATTGCCCTTTTGCCTTACCTTGCCTTGGCATGCTATACCCTTTTTCCTTGCCTTGCCTTGTCATGCTTTGCCCTTTTGACTTGCCTTGCTTTGCCCTTTTGCCTTGCCTTGCTTTGCCCTTTTGCCTTGCTTTGCCTTGTTATGCTTTGCCCTTTTGCCTTGCCTTGCTTTGCCATTTTGCCTTTCCTTGAATTGCCCTTTTGCCTTACTTTGCCTTGACTTGCTATACCCTTTTTCCTTGCCTTGCCTTGTCATACTTTGCCATTTTGACTTGCTTTGCTTTGCCCTTTTGCCTTGCCTTGCTTTGCCATTTTGCCTTTCCTTGAATTGCCCTTTTGCCTTACCTTGCCTTGACTTGCTATACCCTTTTTCCTTGCCTTGCCTTCTCATGCTCTGCCCTTTTGACTTGCTTTGCTTTGTCCTTTTGCCTTGCCTTGCTTTGCCATTTTGCCTTTCCTTGAATTGCCCTTTTGCCTTACCTTGCCTTGACTTGCTATACCCTTGATCCTTGCCTTGCCTTGTCATGCTTTGCCCTTTTGACTTTCCTTGCTTTGCCCTTTTGCCTTGTCTTGCTTTGCCCTTTTGCCTTGCTTTGCCTTGTTATGCTTTCCCTTTTGCCTTGTCTTGCTTTGCCATTTTGCTTTTCCTTGCATTGCCGTTTTGCCTTACCTTGCCTTGACATGCTTTACCCTTTTGCCTTGCCTTGCCTTTTCATGCTTTGCCCTTTTGCATTGCCTTGCCTTGTCATGCTTTGCCCTTTTGACTTGCTTTGCTTTGCCCTTTTGCCTTGCCTTACCTTGCCTTGCTTTGCCTCTTTGCCTTGTCTTGCCTTGCCTTCCTTTCTCCTTTTGCCCTGATTTGCCTTGCCTTTCTTTTGACCTTTTGCCTTGCCTTGTCTTGCCATGCTTTGCTCTTTTTCCTTGCCTTGCTTTGCCCTTTTGTCTTGCCTTGCCTTGCCTTGCTTTGCCATTTTCCCTTGCCTTGCTTTTCCCTTTTGCCTTGCCTTTCCTTGCTTTGGCCTTTTTCCTGGCCTTGCCATGGTTTGTCCTTTTGACTTACCTTGCCTTGCCTTTCTTTGCCCTTTTGCCTGGCCTTGCATTGAGTTGCCCTTTTTCCTTGCCTTGCCATGCTTTGCCCTTTTGCCTTGCCTTGCTTTGCCATTTTGTCTTTCCTTGAATTGCCCTTTTGCCTTACCTTGCCTTGACTTGCTATACCCTTTTTCCTTGCCTTGCCTTTTCATGCTTTGCCCTTTTGCCTTGCCTTGCTTTGCCATTTTGCCTTTCCTTGAATTGCCCTTTTGCCTTACCTTGCCTTGACTTGCTATACCCTTTTTCCTTGCCTTGCCTTGTCATGCTTTGCCCTTTTGACTTGCCTTGCTTTGCCCTTTTGCCTTGCTTTGCCTTGTTATGCTTTGCCATTTTTGCCTTGTCTTGCTTTGCCATTTTGCCTTTCCTTGCTTGGCCTTTTGCCTTACCTTGCCTTGTCATGCTTTGCCCTTTTGCCTTGCCTTGCCTTGTCATGCTTTGCCCTTTTGACTTGCTTTGCTTTGCCCTTTTGCCTTGCCTTTCCTTGTTTTGCCGTTTTGAATTGCCTTGCATTGCCTTGCTTTCATCTTTGCCTTGCCTTGACGTGTCTTCCTTATCCTTTTGCCTTGCTTTGCTTTGCTTTCTCCTTTTCCCTTGCCTTTCCTTGCCTTGCTTTACCCTTTTGCCTTCCCTTGCCTTTGCCTTTCCATGCCTTGCTTTGCCCCTTTGCCTTACCTTGCCTTCCTATGCCCTTTTGCCTTGCCTTGCTTTGTCTCTTTGCCTTGTCTTGCCTTGCCTTCCTTTCTCCTTTTGCCCTGATTTGCCTTGCCTTTCTTTTGACCTTTTGCCTTGCCTTGCCATGCTTTGCTCTTTTTCCTTGCCTTCCTTTGTCCTTTTGTCTTTCCTTGCCTTGCCTTGCTTTGCCATTTTCCCTTGCCTTGCTTTCCCCTTTTGCCTTGCCTTTCCTTGCTTTGGCCTTTTTCCTGGCCTTGCCATGGTTTGTCCTTTTGACTTACCTTGCCTTGCCTTTCTTTGCCCTTTTGCCTGGCCTTGCTTTGCCCTTTTGCCTTGCCTTGCTTTGCCATTTTGCCTTTCCTTGAATTGCTTTCCCCTTTTGCCTTGCCTTTCCTTGCTTTGGCCTTTTTCCTGGCCTTGCCATGGTTTGTCCTTTTGACTTACCTTGCCTTGCCTTTCTTTGCCCTTTTGCCTGGCCTTGCTTTGCCCTTTTGCCTTGCCTTGCTTTGCCATTTTGCCTTTCCTTGAATTGCCCTTTTGCGTTACCTTGCCTTGATTTGCTATACCCTTTTTCCTTGCCTTGCCTTGTCATGCTTTGCCCTTTTGACTTGCCTTGCTTTGCCCTTTTGCCTTGCTTTGTCTTGTCATGCTTTGCCCTTTTGACTTTCCTTGCTTTGCCCTTTTGCCTTGCCTTGCTTTGCCCTTCTGCCTTGCTTTGCCTTGTTATGCTTTCCCTTTTGCCTTGTCTTGCTTTGCCATTTTGCTTTTCCTTGCATTGCCCTTTTGCCTTACCTTGCCTTGACATGCTTTACCCTTTTGCCTTTCCTTGCCTTTTCATGCTTTGCCCTTTTGCATTGCCTTGCCTTGTCATGCTTTGCCCTTTTGACTTGCTTTGCTTTGCCCTTTTGCCTTGCCTTTCCTTGTTTTGCCGTTTTCAATATCCTTGCATTGCCTTACTTTCATCTTTGCCTTGCCTTGACGTGTCTTCCTTATCCTTTCGCCTTGCCTTGCTTTGCTTTCCCCTTTTGCCTTGCCTTACCTTGCCTTGCTTTGCCTCTTTGCCTTGTCTTGCCTTGCCTTCCTTTCTCCTTTTGCCCTGATTTGCCTTGCCTTTCTTTTGACCTTTTGCCTTGCCTTGCCTTGCCATGCTTTGCTCTTTTTCCTTGCCTTGCTTTGCCCTTTTGTCTTGCCTTGCCTTGCCTTGCTTTGCCATTTTCCCTTGCCTTGCTTTTCCCTTTTGCCTTGCCTTTCCTTGCTTTGGCCTTTTTCCTGGCCTTGCCATGGTTTGTCCTTTTGACTTACCTTGCCTTGCCTTTCTTTGCCCTTTTGCCTGGCCTTGCATTGAGTTGCCCTTTTTCCTTGCCTTGCCATGCTTTGCCCTTTTGCCTTGCCTTGCTTTGCCATTTTGTCTTTCCTTGAATTGCCCTTTTGCCTTACATTGCCTTGACTTGCTATACCCTTTTTTTCCTTGCCTTGCCTTTTCATGCTTTGCCCTTTTGCCTTGCCTTGCTTTGCCATTTTGCCTTTCCTTGAATTGCCCTTTTGCCTTACCTTGCCTTGACTTGCTATACCCTTTTTCCTTGCCTTGCCTTGTCATGCTTTGCCCTTTTGACTTGCCTTGCTTTGCCCTTTTGCCTTGCTTTGCCTTGTTATGCTTTGCCCTTTTGCCTTGTCTTGCTTTGCCATTTTGCCTTTCCTTGCATTGCCCTTTTGCCTTACCTTGCCTTGTCATGCTTTGCCCTTTTGCCTTGCCTTGCCTTGTCATGCTTTGCCCTTTTGACTTGCTTTGCTTTGCCCTTTTGCCTTGCCTTTCCTTGTTTTGCCGTTTTGAATTGCCTTGCATTGCCTTGCTTTCATCTTTGCCTTGCCTTGACGTGTCTTCCTTATCCTTTTGCCTTGCCTTGCTTTGCTTTCTCCTTTTCCCTTGCCTTTCCTTGCCTTGCTTTACCATTTTGCCTTCCCTTGCCTTTGCCTTTCCATGCCTTGCTTTGCCCCTTTGCCCTACCTTGCCTTGCTATGCCCTTTTGCCTTGCCTTGCTTTGTCTCTTTGCCTTGTCTTGCCTTGCCTTCCTTTCTCCTTTTGCCCTGATTTGCCTTGCCTTTCTTTTGACCTTTTGCCTTGCCTTGCCATGCTTTGCTCTTTTTCCTTGCCTTGCTTTGCCCTTTTGTCTTTCCTTGCCTTGCCTTGCTTTGCCATTTTCCCTTGCCTTGCTTTCCCCTTTTGCCTTGCCTTTCCTTGCTTTGGCCTTTTTCCTGGCCTTGCCATGGTTTGTCCTTTTGACTTACCTTGCCTTGCCTTTCTTTGCACTTTTGCCTGGCCTTGCTTTGCCCTTTTACCTTGCCTTGCTTTGCCATTTTGCCTTGCCTTGCTTTGCCCTTTTGCCTTGCTTTGCCTTGTTATGCTTTGCCCTTTTGCCTTGCCTTGCTTTGCCATTTTGCCTTTCCTTGAATTGCCCTTTTGCCTTACTTTGCCTTGACTTGCTATACCCTTTTTCCTTGCCTTGCCTTGTCATACTTTGCCATTTTGACTTGCTTTGCTTTGCCCTTTTGCCTTGCCTTGCTTTGCCATTTTGCCTTTCCTTGAATTGCCCTTTTGCCTTACCTTGCCTTGACTTGCTATACCCTTTTTCCTTGCCTTGCCTTGTCATGCTTTGCCCTTTTGACTTGCTTTGCTTTGTCCTTTTGCCTTGCCTTGCTTTGCCATTTTGCCTTTCCTTGAATTGCCCTTTTGCCTTACCTTGCCTTGACTTGCTATACCCTTTTTCCTTGCCTTGCCTTGTCATGCTTTGCCCTTTTGACTTTCCTTGCTTTGCCCTTTTGCCTTGCCTTGCTTTGCCCTTCTGCCTTTCTTTGCCTTGTTATGCTTTGCCCTTTTCCCTTGTCTTGCTTTGCTATTTTGCCTTTCCTTGCATTGCCCTTTTGCCTTACCTTGCCTTGACATGCTTTGCCCTTTTGCCTTGCCTTGCCTTGTCATGCTTTGCCCTTTTGACTTGCTTTGCTTTGCCCTTTTGCCTTGCCTTTCCTTGTTTTGCCGTTTTGAATTGCTTTGCATTGCCTTACTTTCATCTTTGCCTTGCCTTGACCTGTCTTCCTTATCCTTTCGCCTTGCCTTGCTTTGCTTTCCCCTTTTTTCTTGCCTTACCTTGCCTTGCTTTGCCTCTTTGCCTTGTCTTGCCTTGCCTTCCTTTCTCCTTTTGCCCTGATTTGCCTTGCCTTTCTTTTGACCTTTTGCCTTGCCTTGCCTTGCCATGCTTTGCTCTTTTTCCTTGCCTTGCTTTGCCCTTTTGTCTTGCCTTGCCTTGCCTTGCTTTGCCATTTTCCCTTGCCTTGCTTTTCCCTTTTGCCTTGCCTTTCCTTGCTTTGGCCTTTTTCCTGGCCTTGCCATGGTTTGTCCTTTTGACTTACCTTGCCTTGCCTTTCTTTGCCCTTTTGCCTGGCCTTGCATTGAGTTGCCCTTTTTCCTTGCCTTGCCATGCTTTGCCCTTTTGCCTTGCCTTGCTTTGCCATTTTGTCTTTCCTTGAATTGCCCTTTTGCCTTACATTGCCTTGACTTGCTATACCCTTTTTTTCCTTGCCTTGCCTTTTCATGCGTTGCCCTTTTGCCTTGCCTTGCTTTGCCATTTTGCCTTTCCTTGAATTGCCCTTTTGCCTTACCTTGCCTTGACTTGCTATACCCTTTTTCCTTGCCTTGCCTTGTCATGCTTTGCCCTTTTGACTTGCCTTGCTTTGCCCTTTTGCCTTGCTTTGCCTTGTTATGCTTTGCCCTTTTGCCTTGTCTTGCTTTGCCATTTTGCCTTTCCTTGCATTGCCCTTTTGCCTTACCTTGCCTTGTCATGCTTTGCCCTTTTGCCTTGCCTTGCCTTGTCATGCTTTGCCCTTTTGACTTGCTTTGCTTTGCCCTTTTGCCTTGCCTTTCCTTGTTTTGCCGTTTTGAATTGCCTTGCATTGCCTTGCTTTCATCTTTGCCTTGCCTTGACGTGTCTTCCTTATCCTTTTGCCTTGCCTTGCTTTGCTTTCTCCTTTTCCCTTGCCTTTCCTTGCCTTGCTTTACCATTTTGCCTTCCCTTGCCTTTGCCTTTCCATGCCTTGCTTTGCCCCTTTGCCCTACCTTGCCTTGCTATGCCCTTTTGCCTTGCCTTGCTTTGTCTCTTTGCCTTGTCTTGCCTTGCCTTCCTTTCTCCTTTTGCCCTGATTTGCCTTGCCTTTCTTTTGACCTTTTGCCTTGCCTTGCCATGCTTTGCTCTTTTTCCTTGCCTTGCTTTGCCCTTTTGTCTTTCCTTGCCTTGCCTTGCTTTGCCATTTTCCCTTGCCTTGCTTTCCCCTTTTGCCTTGCCTTTCCTTGCTTTGGCCTTTTTCCTGGCCTTGCCATGGTTTGTCCTTTTGACTTACCTTGCCTTGCCTTTCTTTGCACTTTTGCCTGGCCTTGCTTTGCCCTTTTACCTTGCCTTGCTTTGCCCTTTTGCCTTGCCTTGCTTTGCCCTTTTGCCTTGCTTTGCCTTGTTATGCTTTGCCCTTTTGCCTTGCCTTGCTTTGCCATTTTGCCTTTCCTTGAACTGCCCTTTTGCCTTACCTTGCCTTGACTTGCTATAGCCTTTTTCCTTGCCTTGCCTTGTCATACTTTGCCATTTTGACTTGCTTTGCTTTGCCCTTTTGCCTTGCCTTGCTTTGCCATTTTGCCTTTCCTTGAATTGCCCTTTTGCCTTACCTTGCCTTGACTTGCTATACCCTTTTTCCTTGCCTTGCCTTTTCATGCTTTGCCCTTTTGCCTTGCCTTGCTTTGCCATTTTGCCTTTCCTTGAATTGCCCTTTTGCCTTACCTTGCCTTGACTTGCTATACCCTTTTTCCTTGCCTTGCCTTGTCATGCTTTGCCCTTTTGACTTGCCTTGCTTTGCCCTTTTGCCTTGCTTTGCCTTGTTATGCTTTGCCCTTTTGCCTTGTCTTGCTTTGCCATTTTGCCTTTCCTTGCATTGCCCTTTTGCCTTACCTTGCCTTGACATGCTTTGCCCTTTTGCCTTGCCTTGCCTTGTCATGCTTTGCCCTTTTGCCTTGCCTTGCCTAGTCATGCTTTGCCCTTTTGACTTGCTTTGCTTTGCCCTTTTGCCTTGCCTTTCCTTGTTTTGCCGTTTTCAATTTCCTTGCATTGCCTTACTTTCATCTTTGCCTTGCCTTGACGTGTCTTCCTTATCCTTTTGCCTTGCCTTGCTTTGCTTTCTCCTTTTCCCTTGCCTTTCCTTGCCTTGCTTTACCATTTTGCCTTCCCTTGCCTTTGCCTTTCCATGCCTTGCTTTGCCCCTTTGCCCTAACTTGCCTTGCTATGCCCTTTTGCCTTGCCTTGCTTTGTCTCTTTGCCTTGTCTTGCCTTGCCTTCCTTTCTCCTTTTGCCCTGATTTGCCTTGCCTTTCTTTTGACCTTTTGCCTTGCCTTGCCTTGCCATGCTTTGCTCTTTTTCCTTGCCTTGCTTTGCCCTTTTGTCTTTCCTTGCCTTGCCTTGCTTTGCCATTTTCCCTTGCCTTGCTTTCCCCTTTTGCCTTGCCTTTCCTTGCTTTGGCCTTTTTCCTGGCCTTGCCATGGTTTGTCCAATTGACTTACCTTGCCTTGCCTTTCTTTGCACTTTTGCCTGGCCTTGCTTTGCCCTTTTACCTTGCCTTGCTTTGCCATTTTGCCTTTCCTTGAATTGCCCTTTTGCCTTACCTTGCCTTGACTTGCTATACCCTTTTTCCTTGCCTTGCCTTTTCATGCTTTGCCCTTTTGACTTGCCTTTCTTTGCCCTTTTGCCTTGCTTTGCCTTGCCATTTTGTCTTTCCTTGAATTGCCCTTTTGCCTTGCCTTGCCTTGTCATGCTTTGCCCTTTTGACTTGCTTTGCTTTGTCCTTTTGCCTTGCCTTGCTTTGCCATTTTGCCTTTCCTTGAATTGCCCTTTTGCCTTACCTTGCCTTGCCATGCTTTGCCCTTTTTCCTTGCCTTGCCTTGTCATGCTTTGCCCTTTTGACTTTCCTTGCTTTGCCCTTTTGCCTTGCCTTGCTTTGCCCTTCTGCCTTGCTTTGCCTTGTTATGCTTTGCCCTTTTGCCTTGTCTTGCTTTGCCATTTTGCCTTTCCTTGCATTGCCCTTTTGCCTTACCTTGCCTTGTCATGCTTTGCCCTTTTGCCTTGCCTTGCCTAGTCATGCTTTGCCCTTTTGACTTGCTTTGCTTTGCCCTTTTGCCTTGCCTTTCCTTGTTTTGCCGTTTTCAATTTCCTTGCATTGCCTTACTTTCATCTTTGCCTTGCCTTGACGTGTCTTCCTTATCCTTTCGCCTTGCCTTGCTTTGCTTTCCCCTTTTTTCTTGCCTTACCTTGCCTTGCTTTGCCTCTTTGCCTTGTCTTGCCTTGCCTTCCTTTCTCCTTTTGCCCTGATTTGCCTTGCCTTTCTTTTGACCTTTTGCCTTGCCTTGTCTTGCCATGCTTTGCTCTTTTTCCTTGCCTTGCTTTGCCCTTTTGTCTTGCCTTGCTTTGCCTTGCTTTGCCATTTTCCCTTGCCTTGCTTTCCCCTTTTGCCTTGCCTTTCCTTGCTTTGGCCTTTTTCCTGGGCTTGCCATGGTTTGTCCTTTTGACTTACCTTGCCTTGCCTTTCTTTGCCCTTTTGCCTGGCCTTGCATTGAGTTGCCCTTTTTCCTTGCCTTGCCATGCTTTGCCCTTTTGCCTTGCCTTGCTTTGCCATTTTGTCTTTCCTTGAATTGCCCTTTTGCCTTACCTTGCCTTGACTTGCTATACCCTTTTTCCTTGCCTTGCCTTTTCATGCTTTGCCCTTTTGACTTGCCTTTCTTTGCCCTTTTGCCTTGCTTTGCCTTCTTATGCTTTGCCCTTTTGCCTTGCCTTGCTTTGCCATTTTGCCTTTCCTTGCATTGCCCTTTTGCCTTACCTTGCCTTGTCATGCTTTGCCCTTTTGACTTGCTTTGCTTTGCCCTTTTGCCTTGCCTTTCCTTGTTTTGCCGTTTTGAATTGCCTTGCATTGCCTTACTTTCATCTTTGCCTTGACTTGACGTGTCTTCCTTATCATTTTGCCTTGCCTTGCTTTGCTTTCCCCTTTTGCCTTGCCTTTCCTTGCCTTGCTTTACCCTTTTGCCTTCCTTTGCCTTGCCTTTCCATGCCTTCCTTTGACCCTTTGCCTTGCCTTGCTTTGACTCTTTGCCTTGACTTGCCTTGCCTTCCTTTCTCCTTTTGCCCTGATTTGCCTTGCCTTTCTTTTGACCTTTTGCCTTGCCTTGCCTTGCCATGCTTTGCTCTTTTTCCTTGCCTTGCTTTGCCGTTTTGTCTTGCCTTACCTTGCCTTGCTTTGCCATTTTCCCTTGCCTTGCTTTCCCCTTTTGCCTTGCCTTTCCTTGCTTTGGCCTTTTTCCTGGCCTTGCCATGGTTTGTCCTTTTGACTTACCTTGCCTTGCCTTTCTTTGCCGTTTTGCCCGGTCTTGCATTGAGTTGCCCTTTTTCCTTGCCTTGCTTTGCCCTTTTGCCTTGCCTTGCTTTGCCCTTTTGCCTTGCTTTGCCTTGTTATGCTTTGCCCTTTTGCCTTGCCTTGCTTTGCCATTTTGCCTTTCCTTGAATTGCCCTTTTGCCTTACCTTGCCTTGACTTGCTATAGCCTTTTTCCTTGCCTTGCCTTGTCATACTTTGCCATTTTGACTTGCTTTGCTTTGCCCTTTTGCCTTGCCTTGCTTTGCCATTTTGCCTTTCCTTGAATTGCCCTTTTGCCTTACCTTGCCTTGACTTGCTATACCCTTTTGCCTTGCCTTGCCTTGTCATGCTTTGCCCTTTTGACTTGCCTTGCTTTGCCCTTTTGCCTTGCTTTGCCTTGTTATGCTTTGCCCTTTTGCCTTGCCTTGCTTTGCCATTTTGCCTTTCCTTGAATTGCCCTTTTGCCTTACCTTGCCTTGACTTGCTATACCCTTTTTCCTTGCCTTGCCTTTTCATGCTTTGCCCTTTTGACTTGCCTTTCTTTGCCCTTTTGCCTTGCTTTGCCTTCTTATGCTTTGCCCTTTTGCCTTGCCTTGCTTTGCCATTTTGCCTTTCCTTGCATTGCCCTTTTGCCTTACCTTGCCTTGTCATGCTTTGCCCTTTTGACTTGCTTTGCTTTGCCCTTTTGCCTTGCCTTTCCTTGTTTTGCCGTTTTGAATTGCCTTGCATTGCCTTGCTTTCATCTTTGCCTTGCCTTGACGTGTCTTCCTTATCCTTCTGCCTTGCCTTGCTTTGCTTTCTCCTTTTGCCTTGCCTTTCCTTGCCTTGCTTTACCCTTTTGCCTTCTCTTGCCTTGCCTTTCCATGCCTTGCTTTGCCCCTTTGCCTTACCTTGCCTTGCTATGCCCTTTTGCCTTGCCTTGCTTTGTCTCTTTGCCTTCTCTTGCCTTGCCTTCCTTTCTCCTTTTGCCCTGATTTGCCTTGCCTTTCTTTTGACCTTTTGCCTTGCCTTGCCATGCTTTGCTCTTTTTCCTTGCCTTGCTTTGCCCTTTTGTCTTTCCTTGCCTTGCCTTGCTTTGCCATTTTCCCTTGCCTTGCTTTCCCCTTTTGCCTTGCCTTTCCTTGCTTTGGCCTTTTTCCTGGCCTTGCCATGGTTTGTCCTTTTGACTTACCTTGCCTTGCCTTTCTTTGCACTTTTGCCTGGCCTTGCTTTGCCCTTTTGCCTTGCCTTGCTTTGCCATTTTGCCTTTCCTTGAATTGCCCTTTTGCCTTACCTTGCCTTGGCATGCTATACCCTTTTTCCTTGCCTTGCCTTGTGATGCTTTGCCCTTTTGACTTGCCTTGCTTTGCCCTTTTGCCTTTCCTTGCTTTCCCCTTTTGCCTTGCTTTGCCTTGTTATGCTTTGCCCTTTTGCCTTGCCTTGCTTTGCCATTTTGCCTTTCCTTGAATTGCCCTTTTGTCTTACTTTGCCTTGACTTGCTATACCCTTTTTCCTTGCCTTGCCTTGTCATAGTTTGCCATTTTCACTGGCTTTGCTTTGCCCTTTTGCCTTGCCTTGCTTTGCCATTTTGCCTTTCCTTGAATTGCCCTTTTGCCTTACCTTGCCTTGACTTGCTATACCCTTTTTCCTTGCCTTGCCTTGTCATGCTTTGCCCTTTTGACTTGCTTTGCTTTGTCCTTTTGCCTTGCCTTGCTTTGCCATTTTGCCTTTCCTTGAATTGCCCTTTTGCCTTACCTTGCCTTGACTTGCTATACCCTTTTTCCTTGCCTTGCCTTGTCATGAATTGCCCTTTTGACTTTCCCTGCTTTGCCCTTTTGCCTTGTCTTGCTTTGCCCTTTTGCCTTGTTTTGCCTTGTTATGCTTTCCCTTTTGCCTTGTCTTGCTTTGCCATTTTGCCTTTCCTTGAATTGCCCTTTTGCCTTACCTTGCCTTGACTTGCTATACCCTTTTTCCTTGCCTTGCCTTGTCATGCTTTGCCCTTTTGACTTGCTTTGCTTTGTCCTTTTGCCTTGCCTTGCTTTGCCATTTTGCCTTTCCTTGAATTGCCCTTTTGCCTTACCTTGCCTTAACTTGCTATACCCTTTTTCCTTGCCTTGCCTTGTCATGCTTTGCCCTTTTGACTTTCCTTGCTTTGCCCTTTTGCCTTGCCTTGCTTTGCCCTTCTGCCTTGCTTTGCCTTGTTATGCTTTGCCCTTTTGCCTTGTCTTGCTTTGCCATTTTGCCTTTCCTTGCATTGCCCTTTTGCCTTACCTTGCCTTGTCATGCTTTGCCCTTTTGCCTTGCCTTGCCTAGTCATGCTTTGCCCTTTTGACTTGCTTTGCTTTGCCCTTTTGCCTTGCCTTTCCTTGTTTTGCCGTTTTCAATTTCCTTGCATTGCCTTACTTTCATCTTTGCCTTGCCTTGACGTGTCTTCCTTATCCTTTCGCCTTGCCTTGCTTTGCTTTCCCCTTTTTTCTTGCCTTACCTTGCCTTGCTTTGCCTCTTTGCCTTGTCTTGCCTTGCCTTCCTTTCTCCTTTTGCCCTGATTTGCCTTGCCTTTCTTTTGACCTTTTGCCTTGCCTTGTCTTGCCATGCTTTGCCCTTTTGCCTTGCCTTGCTTTGCCATTTTGCCTTTCCTTGAATTGCCCTTTTGCCTTACCTTGCCTTGACTTGCTATACCCTCTTTCCTTGCCTTGCCTTGTCACGCTTTGCCCTTTTGACTTGCCTTGCTTTGCCCTTTTGCCTTGCTTTGCCGTGTTATGCTTTGCCCTTTTGCCTTGTCTTGCTTTGCCATTTTGCCTTTCCTTGCATTGCCCTTTTGCCTTACCTTGCATTGACATGCTATGCCCTTTTGCCTTGCCTTGCCTTGTCATGCTTTGCCCTTTTGACTTGCTTTGCTTTGCCCTTTTGCCTTGCCTTTCCTTGTTTTGCCGTTTTGAATTGCCTTGCATTGCCTTACTTTCATCTTTGCCTTTCCTTGACGTGTCTTCCTGATCCTTTTGCCTTGCGTTCCTTTGCTTTCCCCTTTTGCCTTGCCTTTCCTTGCCTTGCTTTACCCTTTTGCCTTCTCTTGCCTTGCCTTGCCTTGCCATGCTTTGCCCTTTTGCCTTTCCTTGCTTTGCCATTTTGCCTTTCCTTGAATTGCCCTTTTGCCTTACCTTGCCTTGACTTGCTATACCCTTTTTCCTTGCCTTGCCTTGTCATGCTTTGCCCTTTTGACTTGCCTTGCTTTGCCCTCTTGCCTTGCTTTGCCTTGTTATGCTTTGCCCTTTTGCCTTGTCTTGCTTTGCCATTTTGCCTTTCCTTGCATTGCCCTTTTGCCTTACCTTGCCTTGACATGCTTTGCCCTTTTGCCTTGCCTTGCCTTTTCATGCTTTGCCCTTTTGCATTGCCTTGCCTTGTCATGCTTTGCCCTTTTGACTTGCTTTGCTTTGCCCTTTTGCCTTGCCTTACCTTGCCTTGCTTTGCCTCTTTGCCTTGTCTTGCCTTGCCTTCCTTTCTCCTTTTGCCCTGATTTGCCTTGCCTTTCTTTTGACCTTTTGCCTTGCCTTGCCATGCTTTGCTCTTTTTCCTTGCCTTGCTTTGCCCTTTTGTCTTTCCTTGCCTTGCCTTGCTTTGCCATTTTCCCTTGCCTTGCTTTTCCCTTTTGCCTTGCCTTTCCTTGCTTTGGCCTTTTTCCTGGCCTTGCCATGGTTTGTCCTTTTGACTTACCTTGCCTTGCCTTTCTTTGCCCTTTTGCCTGGCCTTGCATTGAGTTGCCCTTTTTCCTTGCCTTGCCATGCTTTGCCCTTTTGCCTTGCCTTGCTTTGCCATTTTGTCTTTCCTTGAATTGCCCTTTTGCCTTACCTTGCCTTGACTTGCTATACCCTTTTTCCTTGCCTTGCCTTTTCATGCTTTGCCCTTTTGCCTTGCCTTGCTTTGCCATTTAGCCTTTCCTTGAATTGCCCTTTTGCCTTACCTTGCCTTGACTTGCTATACCCTTTTTCCTTGCCTTGCCTTGTCATGCTTTGCCCTTTTGACTTGCCTTGCTTTGCCCTTTTGCCTTGCTTTGCCTTGTTATGCTTTGCCATTTTTGCCTTGTCTTGCTTTGCCATTTTGCCTTTCCTTGCGTTGCCCTTTTGCCTTACCTTGCCTTGTCATGCTTTGCCCTTTTGCCTTGCCTTGCCTTGTCATGCTTTGCCCTTTTGACTTGCTTTGCTTTGACCTTTTGCCTTGCCTTTCCTTGTTTTGCCGTTTTGAATTGCCTTGCATTGCCTTGCTTTCATCTTTGCCTTGCCTTGACGTGTCTTCCTTATCCTTTTGCCTTGCCTTGCTTTGCTTTCTCCTTTTCCCTTGCCTTTCCTTGCCTTGCTTTACCCTTTTGCCTTCCCTTGCCTTTGCCTTTCCATGCCTTGCTCTGCCCCTTTGCCTTACTTTGCCTTGCTATGCCCTTTTGCCTTGCCTTGCTTTGTCTCTTTGCCTTGTCTTGCCTTGCCTTCCTTTCTCCTTTTGCCCTGATTTGCCTTGCCTTTCTTTTGACCTTTTGCCTTGCCTTGCCATGCTTTGCTCTTTTTCCTTGCCTTGCTTTGCCCTTTTGTCTTGCCTTGCCTTGCCTTGCTGTGCCATTTTCCCTTGCCTTGCTTTCCCCTTTTGCCTTGCCTTTCCTTGCTTTGGCCTTTTTCCTGGCCTTGCCATGGTTTGTCCTTTTGACTTACCTTGCCTTGCCTTTCTTTGCACTTTTGCCTGGCCTTGCTTTGCCCTTTTGCCTTGCCTTGCTTTGCCATTTTGCCTTTCCTTGAATTGCCCTTTTGCCTTACCTTGCCTTGACTTGCTATACCCTTTTTCCTTGCCTTGCCTTATCATGCTTTGCCCTTTTGACTTGCCTTTCTTTGCCCTTTTGCCTTGCTTTGCCTTGCCATTTTGTCTTTCCTTGAATTGCCCTTTTGCCTTGCCTTGCCTTGTCATGCTTTGCCCTTTTGACTTGCCTTGCTTTGCCCTTTTGCCTTGCCTTGCTTTGCCCTTTTGCCTTGCTTTGCCTTGTTATGCTTTGCCCTTTTGTCTTGCCTTGCTTTGCCATTTTGCCTTTCCTTGAATTGCCCTTTTGCCTTACTTTGCCTTGACTTGCTATACCCTTTTTCCTTGCCTTGCCTTGTCATACTTTGCCATTTTGACTTGCTTTGCTTTGCCCTTTTGCCTTGCCTTGCTTTGCCATTTTGCCTTTCCTTGAATTGCCCTTTTGCCTTACCTTGCCTTGACTTGCTATACCCTTTTTCCTTGCCTTGCCTTGTCATGCTTTGCCCTTTTGACTTGCTTTGCTTTGTCCTTTTGCCTTGCCTTGCTTTGCCATTTTGCCTTTCCTTGAATTGCCCTTTTGCCTTACCTTGCCTTGACTTGCTATACCCTTTTGCCTTGCCTTGCCTTGTCATGCTTTGCCCTTTTGACTTTCCTTGCTTTGCCCTTTTGCCTTGCCTTGCTTTGCCCTTCTGCCTTGCTTTGCCTTGTTATGCTTTCCCTTTTGCCTTGTCTTGGTTTGCCATTTTGCTTTTCCTTGCATTACCCTTTTGCCTTACCTTGCCTTGACATGCTTTACCCTTTTGCCTTGCCTTGCCTTTTCATGCTTTGCCCTTTTGCATTGCCTTGCCTTGCCATGCTTTGCCCTTTTGCCTTGCCTTGCTTTGCCATTTTGTCTTTCCTTGAATTGCCCTTTTGCCTTACCTTGCCTTGACTTGCTATACCCTCTTGCCTTGCCTTGCCTTGTCATGCTTTGCCCTTTTGACTTGCCTTTCTTTGCCCTTTTGCCTTGCTTTGCCTTGTTATGCTTTGCCCTTTTGCCTTGTCTTGCTTTGCCATTTTGCCTTTCCTTGCATTGCCCTTTTGCCTTACCTTGCCTTGTCATGCTTTGCCCTTTTGACTTGCTTTGCTTTGCCCTTTTGCCTTGCCTTTCCTTGTTTTGCCGTTTTGAATTGCCTTGCATTGCCTTACTTTCATCTTTGCCTTGCCTTGACGTGTCTTCCTTATCATTTTGCCTTGCCTTGCTTTGCTTTCCCCTTTTGCCTTGCCTTTCCTTGTCTTGCTTTACCCTTTTGCCTTCCTTTGCCTTGCCTTTCCATGCCTTCCTTTGACCCTTTGCCTTGCCTTGCTTTGACTCTTTGCCTTGAATTGCCTTGCCTTCCTTTCTCCTTTTGCCCTGATTTGCCTTGCCTTTCTTTTGACCTTTTGCCTTGCCTTGCCTTGCCATGCTTTACTCTTTTTCCTTGCCTTGCTTTGCCCTTTTGTCTTGCCTTACCTTGCCTTGCTTTGCCATTTTCCCTTGCCTTGCTTTCCCCTCTTGCCTTGCCTTTCCTTGCTTTGGCCTTTTTCCTGGCCTTGCCATGGTTTGTCCTTTTGACTTACCTTGCCTTGCCTTTCTTTGCACTTTTGCCCGGTCTTGCATTGAGTTGCCCTTTTTCCTTGCCTTGCCATGCTTTACCCTTTTGCCTTGCCTTGCTTTGCCCTTTTGCCTTGCTTTGCCTTGTTATGCTTTGCCCTTTTGCCTTGCCTTGCTTTGCCATTTTGCCTTTCCTTGAATTGCCCTTTTGCCTTACCTTGCCTTGACTTGCTATACCCTTTTTCCTTGCCTTGCCTTGTCATGCTTTGCCCTTTTGACTTGCCTTGCTTTGCCCTTTTGCCTTGCTTTGCCTTGTTATGCTTTGCCATTTTTGCCTTGTCTTGCTTTGCCATTTTGCCTTTCCTTGCATTGCCCTTTTGCCTTACCTTGCCTTGTCATGCTTTGCCCTTTTGCCTTGCCTTGCCTTGTCATGCTTTGCCCTTTTGACTTGCTTTGCTTTGCCCTTTTGCCTTGCCTTTCCTTGTTTTGCCGTTTTGAATTGCCTTGCATTGCCTTGCTTTCATCTTTGCCTTGCCTTGACGTGTCTTCCTTATCCTTTTGCCTTGCCTTGCTTTGCTTTCTCCTTTTCCCTTGCCTTTCCTTGCCTTGCTTTACCCTTTTGCCTTAACTTGCCTTTGCCTTTCCATGCCTTGCTTTGCCCCTTTGCCTTACCTTGCCTTGCTATGCCCTTTTGCCTTGCCTTGCTTTGTCTCTTTGCCTTGTCTTGCCTTGCCTTCCTTTCTCCTTTTGCCCTGATTTGCCTTGCCTTTCTTTTGACCTTTTGCCTTGCCTTGCCATGCTTTGCTCTTTTTCCTTGCCTTGCTTTGCCCTTTTGTCTTTCCTTGCCTTGCCTTGCTTTGCCATTTTCCCTTGCCTTGCTTTCCCCTTTTGCCTTGCCTTTCCTTGCTTTGGCCTTTTTCCTGGCCTTGCCATGGTTTGTCCTTTTGACTTACCTTGCCTTGCCTTTCTTTGCACTTTTGCCTGTCCTTGCTTTGCCCTTTTGCCTTGCCTTGCTTTGCCATTTTGCCTTTCCTTGAATTGCCCTTTTGCCTTACCTTGCCTTGGCATGCTATACCCTTTTTCCTTGCCTTGCCTTGTCATGCTTTGCCCTTTTGACTTGCCTTGCTTTGCCCTTTTGCCTTGCCTTGCTTTGCCCTTTTGCCTTGCTTTGCCTTGTTATGCTTTGCCCTTTTGCCTTGCCTTGCTTTGCCATTTTGCCTTTCCTTGAATTGCCCTTTTGCCTTACTTTGCCTTGACTTGCTATACCCTTTTTCCTTGCCTTGCCTTGTCATACTTTGCCATTTTGACTTGCTTTGCTTTGCCCTTTTGCCTTGCCTTGCTTTGCCATTTTGCCTTTCCTTGAATTGCCCTTTTGCCTTACCTTGCCTTGACTTGCTATACCCTTTTTCCTTGCCTTGCCTTCTCATGCTCTGCCCTTTTGACTTGCTTTGCTTTGTCCTTTTGCCTTGCCTTGCTTTGCCATTTTGCCTTTCCTTGAATTGCCCTTTTGCCTTACCTTGCCTTGACTTGCTATACCCTTGATCCTTGCCTTGCCTTGTCATGCTTTGCCCTTTTGACTTTCCTTGCTTTGCCCTTTTGCCTTGTCTTGCTTTGCCCTTTTGCCTTGCTTTGCCTTGTTATGCTTTCCCTTTTGCCTTGTCTTGCTTTGCCATTTTGCTTTTCCTTGCATTGCCGTTTTGCCTTACCTTGCCTTGACATGCTTTACCCTTTTGCCTTGCCTTGCCTTTTCATGCTTTGCCCTTTTGCATTGCCTTGCCTTGTCATGCTTTGCCCTTTTGACTTGCTTTGCTTTGCCCTTTTGCCTTGCCTTACCTTGCCTTGCTTTGCCTCTTTGCCTTGTCTTGCCTTGCCTTCCTTTCTCCTTTTGCCCTGATTTGCCTTGCCTTTCTTTTGACCTTTTGCCTTGCCTTGTCTTGCCATGCTTTGCTCTTTTTCCTTGCCTTGCTTTGCCCTTTTGTCTTGCCTTGCCTTGCCTTGCTTTGCCATTTTCCCTTTCCTTGCTTTTCCCTTTTGCCTTGCCTTTCCTTGCTTTGGCCTTTTTCCTGGCCTTGCAATGGTTTGTCCTTTTGACTTACCTTGCCTTGCCTTTCTTTGCCCTTTTGCCTGGCCTTGCATTGAGTTGCCCTTTTTCCTTGCCTTGCCATGCTTTGCCCTTTTGCCTTGCCTTGCTTTGCCATTTTGTCTTTCCTTGAATTGCCCTTTTGCCTTACCTTGCCTTGACTTGCTATACCCTTTTTCCTTGCCTTGCCTTTTCATGCTTTGCCCTTTTGCCTTGCCTTGCTTTGCCATTTTGCCTTTCCTTGAATTGCCCTTTTGCCTTACCTTGCCTTGACTTGCTATACCCTTTTTCCTTGCCTTGCCTTGTCATGCTTTGCCCTTTTGACTTGCCTTGCTTTGCCCTTTTGCCTTGCTTTGCCTTGTTATGCTTTGCCATTTTTGCCTTGTCTTGCTTTGCCATTTTGCCTTTCCTTGCTTTGCCCTTTTGCCTTACCTTGCCTTGACATGCTTTACCCTTTTGCCTTTCCTTGCCTTTTCATGCTTTGCCCTTTTGCATTGCCTTGCCTTGTCATGCTTTGCCCTTTTGACTTGCTTTGCTTTGCCCTTTTGCCTTGCCTTTCCTTGTTTTGCCGTTTTCAATTTCCTTGCATTGCCTTACTTTCATCTTTGCCTTGCCTTGACGTGTCTTCCTTATCCTTTCGCCTTGCCTTGCTTTGCTTTCCCCTTTTGCCTTGCCTTACCTTGCCTTGCTTTGCCTCTTTGCCTTGTCTTGCCTTGCCTTCCTTTCTCCTTTTGCCCTGATTTGCCTTGCCTTTCTTTTGACCTTTTGCCTTGCCTTGCCATGCTTTGCTCTTTTTCCTTGCCTTGCTTTGCCCTTTTGTCTTGCCTTGCCTTGCCTTGCTTTGCCATTTTCCCTTGCCTTGCTTTTCCCTTTTGCCTTGCCTTTCCTTGCTTTGGCCTTTTTCCTGGCCTTGCCATGGTTTGTCCTTTTGACTTACCTTGCCTTGCCTTTCTTTGCCCTTTTGCCCGGCCTTGCATTGAGTCGCCCTTTTTCCTTGCCTTGCCATGCTTTGCCCTTTTGCCTTGCCTTGCTTTGCCATTTTGTCTTTCCTTGAATTGCCCTTTTGCCTTACATTGCCTTGACTTGCTATACCCTTTTTTTCCTTGCCTTGCCTTTTCATGCTTTGCCCTTTTGCCTTGCCTTGCTTTGCCATTTTGCCTTTCCTTGAATTGCCCTTTTGCCTTACCTTGCCTTGACTTGCTATACTCTTTTTCCTTGCCTTGCCTTGTCATGCTTTGCCCTTTTGACTTGCCTTGCTTTGCCCTTTTGCCTTGCTTTGCCTTGTTATGCTTTGCCCTTTTGCCTTGTCTTGCTTTGCCATTTTGCCTTTCCTTGCATTGCCCTTTTGCCTTACCTTGCCTTGTCATGCTTTGCCCTTTTGCCTTGCCTTGCCTTGTCATGCTTTGCCCTTTTGACTTGCTTTGCTTTGCCCTTTTGCCTTGCCTTTCCTTGTTTTGCCGTTTTGAATTGCCTTGCATTGCCTTGCTTTCATCTTTGCCTTGCCTTGACGTGTCTTCCTTATCCTTTTGCCTTGCCTTGCTTTGCTTTCTCCTTTTCCCTTGCCTTTCCTTGCCTTGCTTTACCATTTTGCCTTCCCTTGCCTTTGCCTTTCCATGCCTTGCTTTGCCCCTTTGCCCTAACTTGCCTTGCTATGCCCTTTTGCCTTGCCTTGCTTTGTCTCTTTGCCTTGTCTTGCCTTGCCTTCCTTTCTCCTTTTGCCCTGATTTGCCTTGCCTTTCTTTTGACCTTTTGCCTTGCCTTGCCATGCTTTGCTCTTTTTCCTTGCCTTGCTTTGCCCTTTTGTCTTTCCTTGCCTTGCCTTGCTTTGCCATTTTCCCTTGCCTTGCTTTCCCCTTTTGCCTTGCCTTTCCTTGCTTTGGCCTTTTTCCTGGCCTTGCCATGGTTTGTCCTTTTGACTTACCTTGCCTTGCCTTTCTTTGCACTTTTGCCTGGCCTTGCTTTGCCCTTTTACCTTGCCTTGCTTTGCCATTTTGCCTTTCCTTGAATTGCCCTTTTGCCTTACCTTGCCTTGACTTGCTATACCCTTTTTCCTTGCCTTGCCTTTTCATGCTTTGCTATTTTGACTTGCCTTTCTTTGCCCTTTTGCCTTGCTTTGCCTTGCCATTTTGTCTTTCCTTGAATTGCCCTTTTGCCTTGCCTTGCCTTGTCATGCTTTGCCCTTTTGACTTGCCTTGCTTTGCCCTTTTGCCTTGCCTTGCTTTGCCCTTTTGCCTTGCTTTGCCTTGTTATGCTTTGCCCTTTTGCCTTGCCTTGCTTTGCCATTTTGCCTTTCCTTGAATTGCCCTTTTGCCTTACTTTGCCTTGACTTGCTATACCCTTTTTCCTTGCCTTGCCTTGTCATACTTTGCCATTTTGACTTGCTTTGCTTTGCCCTTTAGCCTTGCCTTGCTTTGCCATTTTGCCTTTCCTTGAATTGCCCTTTTGCCTTACCTTGCCTTGACTTGCTATACCCTTTTTCCTTGCCTTGCCTTGTCATGCTTTGCCCTTTTGACTTGCTTTGCTTTGTCCTTTTGCCTTGCCTTGCTTTGCCATTTTGCCTTTCCTTGAATTGCCCTTTTGCCTTACCTTGCCTTGACTTGCTATACCCTTTTTCCTTGCCTTGCCTTGTCATGCTTTGCCCTTTTGACTTTCCTTGCTTTGCCCTTTTGCCTTGCCTTGCTTTGCCCTTCTGCCTTTCTTTGCCTTGTTATGCTTTGCCCTTTTCCCTTGTCTTGCTTTGCCATTTTGCCTTTCCTTGCATTGCCCTTTTGCCTTACCTTGCCTTGACATGCTTTGCCCTTTTGCCTTGCCTTGCCTTGTCATGCTTTGCCCTTTTGACTTGCTTTGCTTTGCCCTTTTGCCTTGCCTTTCCTTGTTTTGCCGTTTTGAATTGCTTTGCATTGCCTTACTTTCATCTTTGCCTTGCCTTGACGTGTCTTCCTTATCCTTTCGCCTTGCCTTGCTTTGCTTTCCCCTTTTTTCTTGCCTTACCTTGCCTTGCTTTGCCTCTTTGCCTTGTCTTGCCTTGCCTTCCTTTCTCCTTTTGCCCTGATTTGCCTTGCCTTTCTTTTGACCTTTTGCCTTGCCTTGTCTTGCCATGCTTTGCTCTTTTTCCTTGCCTTGCTTTGCCCTTTTGTCTTGCCTTGCTTTGCCTTGCTTTGCCATTTTCCCTTGCCTTGCTTTCCCCATTTTGCCTTGCCTTTCCTTGCTTTGGCCTTTTTCCTGGCCTTGCCATGGTTTGTCCTTTTGACTTACCTTGCCTTGCCTTTCTTTGCCCTTTTGCCTGGCCTTGCATTGAGTTGCCCTTTTTCCTTGCCTTGCCATGCTTTGCCCTTTTGCCTTGCCTTGCTTTGCCATTTTGTCTTTCCTTGAATTGCCTTTTTGCCTTACCTTGCCTTGACTTGCTATACCCTTTTTCCTTGCCTTGCCTTTTCATGCTTTGCCCTTTTGACTTGCCTTTCTTTGCCCTTTTGCCTTGCTTTGCCTTGTTATGCTTTGCCCTTTTGCCTTGCCTTGCTTTGCCATTTTGCCTTTCCTTGCATTGCCCTTTTGCCTTACCTTGCCTTGTCATGCTTTGCCCTTTTGACTTGCTTTGCTTTGCCCTTTTGCCTTGCCTTTCCTTGTTTTGCCGTTTTGAATTGCCTTGCATTGCCTTACTTTCATCTTTGCCTTGCCTTGACGTGTCTTCCTTATCATTTTGCCTTGCCTTGCTTTGCTTTCCCGTTTTGCCTTGCCTTTCCTTGCCTTGCTTTACCCTTTTGCCTTCCTTTGCCTTGCCTTTCCATGCCTTCCTTTGACCCTTTGCCTTGCCTTGCTTTGACTCTTTGCCTTGACTTGCCTTGCCTTCCTTTCTCCTTTTGCCCTGATTTGCCTTGCCTTTCTTTTGACCTTTTGCCTTGCCTTGCCTTGCCTTGCTTTGCTCTTTTTCCTTGCCTTGCTTTGCCCTTT
Organism: Columba livia; assembly: GCF_036013475.1. Classification (NCBI taxonomy): domain Eukaryota; kingdom Metazoa; phylum Chordata; class Aves; order Columbiformes; family Columbidae; genus Columba; species Columba livia. Next base: position 76,895 of record NW_027043151.1, read on the forward strand.
TGTCTTGCCTTAACTTGCCTTGCTTTGCCATTTTCCCTTGCCTTGCTTTCCCCTTTTGCCTTGCCTTTCCTTGCTTTGGCCTTTTTCCTGGCCTTGCCATGGTTTGTCCTTATGACTTACCTTGCCTTGCCTTTCTTTGCCGTTTTGCCCGGTCTTGCATTGAGTTGCCCTTTTTCCTTGCCTTGCTTTGCCCTTTTGCCTTGCCTTGCTTTGCCCTTTTGCCTTGCTTTGCCTTGTTATGCTTTGCCCTTTTGCCTTGCCTTGCTTTGCCATTTTGCCTTTCCTTGAATTGCCCTTTTGCCTTACCTTGCCTTGACTTGCTATAGCCTTTTTCCTTGCCTTGCCTTGTCATACTTTGCCATTTTGACTTGCTTTGCTTTGCCCTTTTGCCTTGCCTTGCTTTGCCATTTTCCCTTTCCTTTAATTGCCCTTTTGCCTTACCTTGCCTTGACTTGCTATACCCTTTTTCCTTGCCTTGCCTTTTCATGCTTTGCCCTTTTGCCTTGCCTTGCTTTGCCATTTTGCCTTTCCTTGAATTGCCCTTTTGCCTTACCTTGCCTTGACTTGCTATACCCTTTTGCCTTGCCTTGCCTTGTCATGCTTTGCCCTTTTGACTTGCCTTGCTTTGCCCTTTTGCCTTGCTTTGCCTTGTTATGCTTTGCCCTTTTGCCTTGTCTTGCTTTGCCATTTTGCCTTTCCTTGCATTGCCCTTTTGCCTTACCTTGCCTTGACATGCTTTGCCCTTTTGCCTTGCCTTGCCTTGTCATGCTTTGCCCTTTTGACTTGCTTTGCTTTGCCCTTTTGCCTTGCCTTTCCTTGTTTTGCCGTTTTCAATTTCCTTGCATTGCCTTACTTTCATCTTTGCCTTGCCTTGACGTGTCTTCCTTATCCTTTCGCCTTGCCTTGCTTTGCTTTCCCCTTTTTTCTTGCCTTACCTTGCCTTGCTTTGCCTCTTTGCCTTGTCTTGCCTTGCCTTCCTTTCTCCTTTTCCCCTGATTTGCCTTGCCTTTCTTTTGACCTTTTGCCTTGCCTTGTCTTGCCATGCTTTGCTCTTTTTCCTTGCCTTGCTTTGCCCTTTTGTCTTGCCTTGCTTTGCCTTGCTTTGCCATTTTCCCTTGCCTTGCTTTCCCCTTTTGCCTTGCCTTTCCTTGCTTTGGCCTTTTTCCTGGCCTTGCCATGGTTTGTCCTTTTGACTTACCTTGCCTTGCCTTTCTTTGCCCTTTTGCCTGGCCTTGCATTGAGTTGCCCTTTTTCCTTGCCTTGCCATGCTTTGCCCTTTTGCCTTGCCTTGCTTTGCCATTTTGTCTTTCCTTGAATTGCCTTTTTGCCTTACCTTGCCTTGACTTGCTATACCCTTTTTCCTTGCCTTGCCTTTTCATGCTTTGCCCTTTTGCCTTGCCTTGCTTTGCCATTTTGCCTTTCCTTGAATTGCCCTTTTGCCTTACCTTGCCTTGACTTGCTATACCCTTTTTCCTTGCCTTGCCTTGTCATGCTTTGCCCTTTTGACTTGCCTTGCTTTGCCCTTTTGCCTTGCTTTGCCTTGTTATGCTTTGCCATTTTTGCCTTGTCTTGCTTTGCCATTTTGCCTTTCCTTGCTTTGCCCTTTTGCCTTACCTTGCCTTGTCATGCTTTGCCCTTTTGCCTTGCCTTGCCTTGTCATGCTTTGCCCTTTTGACTTGCTTTGCTTTGCCCTTTTGCCTTGCCTTTCCTTGTTTTGCCGTTTTGAATTGCCTTGCATTGCCTTGCTTTCATCTTTGCCTTGCCTTGACGTGTCTTCCTTATCCTTTTGCCTTGCTTTGCTTTGCTTTCTCCTTTTCCCTTGCCTTTCCTTGCCTTGCTTTACCCTTTTGCCTTCCCTTGCCTTTGCCTTTCCATGCCTTGCTTTGCCCCTTTGCCTTACCTTGCCTTCCTATGCCCTTTTGCCTTGCCTTGCTTTGTCTCTTTGCCTTGTCTTGCCTTGCCTTCCTTTCTCCTTTTGCCCTGATTTGCCTTGCCTTTCTTTTGACCTTTTGCCTTGCCTTGCCATGCTTTGCTCTTTTTCCTTGCCATCCTTTGTCCTTTTGTCTTTCCTTGCCTTGCCTTGCTTTGCCATTTTCCCTTGCCTTGCTTTCCCCTTTTGCCTTGCCTTTCCTTGCTTTGGCCTTTTTCCTGGCCTTGCCATGGTTTGTCCTTTTGACTTACCTTGCCTTGCCTTTCTTTGCCCTTTTGCCTGGCCTTGCTTTGCCCTTTTGCCTTGCCTTGCTTTGCCATTTTGCCTTTCCTTGAATTGCCCTTTTGCCTTACCTTGCCTTGACTTGCTATACCCTTTTTCCTTGCCTTGCCTTGTCATGCTTTGCCCTTTTGACTTGCCTTGCTTTGCCCTTTTGCCTTGCTTTGTCTTGTAATGCTTTGCCCTTTTGCCTTGCCTTGCTTTGCCATTTTGCCTTTCCTTGAATTGCCCTTTTGCCTTACTTTGCCTTAACTTGCTATACCCTTTTTCCTTGCCTTGCCTTGTCATACTTTGCCATTTTGACTTGCTTTGCTTTGCCCTTTTGCCTTGCCTTGCTTTGCCATTTTGCCTTTCCTTGAATTGCCCTTTTGCCTTACCTTGCCTTGACTTGCTATACCCTTTTTCCTTGCCTTGCCTTGTCATGCTTTGCCCTTTTGACTTTCCTTGCTTTGCCCTTTTGCCTTGCCTTGCTTTGCCCTTCTGCCTTGCTTTGCCTTGTTATGCTTTCCCTTTTGCCTTGTCTTGCTTTGCCATTTTGCTTTTCCTTGCATTGCCCTTTTGCCTTACCTTGCCTTGACATGCTTTACCCTTTTGCCTTTCCTTGCCTTTTCATGCTTTGCCCTTTTGCATTGCCTTGCCTTGTCTTGCCATGCTTTGCTCTTTTTCCTTGCCTTGCTTTGCCCTTTTGTCTTGCCTTGCTTTGCCTTGCTTTGCCATTTTCCCTTGCCTTGCTTTCCCCTTTTGCCTTGCCTTTCCTTGCTTTGGCCTTTTTCCTGGCCTTGCCATGGTTTGTCCTTTTGACTTACCTTGCCTTGCCTTTCTTTGCCCTTTTGCCTGGCCTTGCATTGAGTTGCCCTTTTTCCTTGCCTTGCCATGCTTTGCCCTTTTGCCTTGCCTTGCTTTGCCATTTTGTCTTTCCTTGAATAGCCTTTTTGCCTTACCTTGCCTTGACTTGCTATACCCTTTTTCCTTGCCTTGCCTTTTCATGCTTTGCCCTTTTGCCTTGCCTTGCTTTGCCATTTTGCCTTTCCTTGAATTGCCCTTTTGCCTTACCTTGCCTTGACTTGCTATACCCTTTTTCCTTGCCTTGCCTTGTCATGCTTTGCCCTTTTGACTTGCCTTGCTTTGCCCTTTTGCCTTGCTTTGCCTTGTTATGCTTTGCCATTTTTGCCTTGTCTTGCTTTGCCATTTTGCCTTTCCTTGCTTTGCCCTTTTGCCTTACCTTGCCTTGTCATGCTTTGCCCTTTTGCCTTGCCTTGCCTTGTCATGCTTTGCCCTTTTGACTTGCTTTGCTTTGCCCTTTTGCCTTGCCTTTCCTTGTTTTGCCGTTTTGAATTGCCTTGCATTGCCTTGCTTTCATCTTTGCCTTGCCTTGACGTGTCTTCCTTATCCTTTTGCCTTGCTTTGCTTTGCTTTCTCCTTTTCCCTTGCCTTTCCTTGCCTTGCTTTACCCTTTTGCCTTCCCTTGCCTTTGCCTTTCCATGCCTTGCTTTGCCCCTTTGCCTTACCTTGCCTTCCTATGCCCTTTTGCCTTGCCTTGCTTTGTCTCTTTGCCTTGTCTTGCCTTGCCTTCCTTTCTCCTTTTGCCCTGATTTGCCTTGCCTTTCTTTTGACCTTTTGCCTTGCCTTGCCATGCTTTGCTCTTTTTCCTTGCCATCCTTTGTCCTTTTGTCTTTCCTTGCCTTGCCTTGCTTTGCCATTTTCCCTTGCCTTGCTTTCCCCTTTTGCCTTGCCTTTCCTTGCTTTGGCCTTTTTCCTGGCCTTGCCATGGTTTGTCCTTTTGACTTACCTTGCCTTGCCTTTCTTTGCCCTTTTGCCTGGCCTTGCTTTGCCCTTTTGCCTTGCCTTGCTTTGCCATTTTGCCTTTCCTTGAATTGCCCTTTTGCCTTACCTTGCCTTGACTTGCTATACCCTTTTTCCTTGCCTTGCCTTGTCATGCTTTGCCCTTTTGACTTGCCTTGCTTTGCCCTTTTGCCTTGCTTTGTCTTGTAATGCTTTGCCCTTTTGCCTTGCCTTGCTTTGCCATTTTGCCTTTCCTTGAATTGCCCTTTTGCCTTACTTTGCCTTAACTTGCTATACCCTTTTTCCTTGCCTTGCCTTGTCATACTTTGCCATTTTGACTTGCTTTGCTTTGCCCTTTTGCCTTGCCTTGCTTTGCCATTTTGCCTTTCCTTGAATTGCCCTTTTGCCTTACCTTGCCTTGACTTGCTATACCCTTTTTCCTTGCCTTGCCTTGTCATGCTTTGCCCTTTTGACTTTCCTTGCTTTGCCCTTTTGCCTTGCCTTGCTTTGCCCTTCTGCCTTGCTTTGCCTTGTTATGCTTTCCCTTTTGCCTTGTCTTGCTTTGCCATTTTGCTTTTCCTTGCATTGCCCTTTTGCCTTACCTTGCCTTGACATGCTTTACCCTTTTGCCTTTCCTTGCCTTTTCATGCTTTGCCCTTTTGCATTGCCTTGCCTTGTCTTGCCATGCTTTGCTCTTTTTCCTTGCCTTGCTTTGCCCTTTTGTCTTGCCTTGCTTTGCCTTGCTTTGCCATTTTCCCTTGCCTTGCTTTCCCCTTTTGCCTTGCCTTTCCTTGCTTTGGCCTTTTTCCTGGCCTTGCCATGGTTTGTCCTTTTGACTTACCTTGCCTTGCCTTTCTTTGCCCTTTTGCCTGGCCTTGCATTGAGTTGCCCTTTTTCCTTGCCTTGCCATGCTTTGCCCTTTTGCCTTGCCTTGCTTTGCCATTTTGTCTTTCCTTGAATAGCCTTTTTGCCTTACCTTGCCTTGACTTGCTATACCCTTTTTCCTTGCCTTGCCTTTTCATGCTTTGCCCTTTTGCCTTGCCTTGCTTTGCCATTTTGCCTTTCCTTGAATTGCCCTTTTGCCTTACCTTGCCTTGACTTGCTATACCCTTTTTCCTTGCCTTGCCTTGTCATGCTTTGCCCTTTTGACTTGCCTTGCTTTGCCCTTTTGCCTTGCTTTGCCTTGTTATGCTTTGCCATTTTTGCCTTGTCTTGCTTTGCCATTTTGCCTTTCCTTGCTTTGCCCTTTTGCCTTACCTTGCCTTGTCATGCTTTGCCCTTTTGCCTTGCCTTGCCTTGTCATGCTTTGCCCTTTTGACTTGCTTTGCTTTGCCCTTTTGCCTTGCCTTTCCTTGTTTTGCCGTTTTGAATTGCCTTGCATTGCCTTGCTTTCATCTTTGCCTTGCCTTGACGTGTCTTCCTTATCCTTTTGCCTTGCTTTGCTTTGCTTTCTCCTTTTCCCTTGCCTTTCCTTGCCTTTCTTTACCCTTTTGCCTTCCCTTGCCTTTGCCTTTCCATGCCTTGCTTTGCCCCTTTGCCTTACCTTGCCTTCCTATGCCCTTTTGCCTTGCCTTGCTTTGTCTCTTTGCCTTGTCTTGCCTTGCCTTCCTTTCTCCTTTTGCCCTGATTTGCCTTGCCTTTCTTTTGACCTTTTGCCTTGCCTTGCCATGCTTTGCTCTTTTTCCTTGCCATCCTTTGTCCTTTTGTCTTTCCTTGCCTTGCCTTGCTTTGCCATTTTCCCTTGCCTTGCTTTCCCCTTTTGCCTTGCCTTTCCTTGCTTTGGCCTTTTTCCTGGCCTTGCCATGGTTTGTCCTTTTGACTTACCTTGCCTTGCCTTTCTTTGCCCTTTTGCCTGGCCTTGCTTTGCCCTTTTGCCTTGCCTTGCTTTGCCATTTTGCCTTTCCTTGAATTGCCCTTTTGCCTTACCTTGCCTTGACTTGCTATACCCTTTTTCCTTGCCTTGCCTTGTCATGCTTTGCCCTTTTGACTTGCCTTGCTTTGCCCTTTTGCCTTGCTTTGTCTTGTAATGCTTTGCCCTTTTGCCTTGCCTTGCTTTGCCATTTTGCCTTTCCTTGAATTGCCCTTTTGCCTTACTTTGCCTTAACTTGCTATACCCTTTTTCCTTGCCTTGCCTTGTCATACTTTGCCATTTTGACTTGCTTTGCTTTGCCCTTTTGCCTTGCCTTGCTTTGCCATTTTGCCTTTCCTTGAATTGCCCTTTTGCCTTACCTTGCCTTGACTTGCTATACCCTTTTTCCTTGCCTTGCCTTGTCATGCTTTGCCCTTTTGACTTTCCTTGCTTTGCCCTTTTGCCTTGCCTTGCTTTGCCCTTCTGCCTTGCTTTGCCTTGTTATGCTTTCCCTTTTGCCTTGTCTTGCTTTGCCATTTTGCTTTTCCTTGCATTGCCCTTTTGCCTTACCTTGCCTTGACATGCTTCACCCTTTTGCCTTTCCTTGCCTTTTCATGCTTTGCCCTTTTGCATTGCCTTGCCTTGTCATGCTTTGCCCTTTTGACTTGCTTTGCTTTGCCCTTTTGCCTTGCCTTTCCTTGTTTTGCCGTTTTCAATTTCCTTGCATTGCCTTACTTTCATCTTTGCCTTGCCTTGACGTGTCTTCCTTATCCTTTCGCCTTGCCTTGCTTTGCTTTCCCCTTTTGCCTTGCCTTACCTTGCCTTGCTTTGCTTCTTTGCCTTGTCTTGCCTTGCCTTCCTTTCTCCTTTTGCCCTGATTTGCCTTGCCTTTCTTTTGACCTTTTGCCTTGCCTTGCCTTGCCATGCTTTGCTCTTTTTCCTTGCCTTGCTTTGCCCTTTTGTCTTGCCTTGCCTTGCCTTGCTTTGCCATTTTCCCTTGCCTTGCTTTTCCCTTTTGCCTTGCCTTTCCTTGCTTTGGCCTTTTTCCTGGCCTTGCCATGGTTTGTCCTTTTGACTTACCTTGCCTTGCCTTTCTTTGCCCTTTTGCCCGGCCTTGCATTGAGTCGCCCTTTTTCCTTGCCTTGCCATGCTTTGCCCTTTTGCCTTGCCTTGCTTTGCCATTTTGCCTTTCCTTGAATTGCCCTTTTGCCTTACATTGCCTTGACTTGCTATACCCTTTTTTTCCTTGCCTTGCCTTTTCATGCTTTGCCCTTTTGCCTTGCCTTGCTTTGCCATTTTGCCTTTCCTTGAATTGCCCTTTTGCCTTACCTTGCCTTGACTTGCTATACTCTTTTTCCTTGCCTTGCCTTGTCATGCTTTGCCCTTTTGACTTGCCTTGCTTTGCCCTTTTGCCTTGCTTTGCCTTGTTATGCTTTGCCCTTTTGCCTTGTCTTGCTTTGCCATTTTGCCTTTCCTTGCATTGCCCTTTTGCCTTACCTTGCCTTGTCATGCTTTGCCCTTTTGCCTTGCCTTGCCTTGTCATGCTTTGCCCTTTTGACTTGCTTTGCTTTGCCCTTTTGCCTTGCCTTTCCTTGTTTTGCCGTTTTGAATTGCCTTGCATTGCCTTGCTTTCATCTTTGCCTTGCCTTGACGTGTCTTCCTTATCCTTTTGCCTTGCCTTGCTTTGCTTTCTCCTTTTCCCTTGCCTTTCCTTGCCTTGCTTTACCATTTTGCCTTCCCTTGCCTTTGCCTTTCCATGCCTTGCTTTGCCCCTTTGCCCTAACTTGCCTTGCTATGCCCTTTTGCCTTGCCTTGCTTTGTCTCTTTGCCTTGTCTTGCCTTGCCTTCCTTTCTCCTTTTGCCCTGATTTGCCTTGCCTTTCTTTTGACCTTTTGCCTTGCCTTGCCATGCTTTGCTCTTTTTCCTTGCCTTGCTTTGCCCTTTTGTCTTTCCTTGCCTTGCCTTGCTTTGCCATTTTCCCTTGCCTTGCTTTCCCCTTTTGCCTTGCCTTTCCTTGCTTTGGCCTTTTTCCTGGCCTTGCCATGGTTTGTCCTTTTGACTTACCTTTCCTTGCCTTTCTTTGCACTTTTGCCTGGCCTTGCTTTGCCCTTTTACCTTGCCTTGCTTTGCCATTTTGCCTTTCCTTGAATTGCCCTTTTGCCTTACCTTGCCTTGACTTGCTATACCCTTTTTCCTTGCCTTGCCTTTTCATGCTTTGCTATTTTGACTTGCCTTTCTTTGCCCTTTTGCCTTGCTTTGCCTTGCCATTTTGTCTTTCCTTGAATTGCCCTTTTGCCTTGCCTTGCCTTGTCATGCTTTGCCCTTTTGACTTGCCTTGCTTTGCCCTTTTGCCTTGCTTTGCCTTGTTATGCTTTGCCCTTTTGCCTTGCCTTGCTTTGCCATTTTGCCTTTCCTTGAATTGCCCTTTTGCCTTACTTTGCCTTGACTTGCTATACCCTTTTTCCTTGCCTTGCCTTGTCATACTTTGCCATTTTGACTTGCTTTGCTTTGCCCTTTTGCCTTGCCTTGCTTTGCCATTTTGCCTTTCCTTGAATTGCCCTTTTGCCTTACCTTGCCTTGACTTGCTATACCCTTTTTCCTTGCCTTGCCTTGTCATGCTTTGCCCTTTTGACTTGCTTTGCTTTGTCCTTTTGCCTTGCCTTGCTTTGCCATTTTGCCTTTCCTTGAATTGCCCTTTTGCCTTACCTTGCCTTGACTTGCTATACCCTTTTTCCTTGCCTTGCCTTGTCATGCTTTGCCCTTTTGACTTTCCTTGCTTTGCCCTTTTGCCTTGCCTTGCTTTGCCCTTCTGCCTTTCTTTGCCTTGTTATGCTTTGCCCTTTTGCCTTGTCTTGCTTTGCCATTTTGCCTTTCCTTGCATTGCCCTTTTGCCTTACCTTGCCTTGACATGCTTTGCCCTTTTGCCTTGCCTTGCCTTGTCATGCTTTGCCCTTTTGACTTGCTTTGCTTTGCCCTTTTGCCTTGCCTTTCCTTGTTTTGCCGTTTTGAATTGCTTTGCATTGCCTTACTTTCATCTTTGCCTTGCCTTGACGTGTCTTCCTTATCCTTTCGCCTTGCCTTGCTTTGCTTTCCCCTTTTTTCTTGCCTTACCTTGCCTTGCTTTGCCTCTTTGCCTTGTCTTGCCTTGCCTTCCTTTCTCCTTTTCCCCTGATTTGCCTTGCCTTTCTTTTGACCTTTTGCCTTGCCTTGTCTTGCCATGCTTTGCTCTTTTTCCTTGCCTTGCTTTGCCCTTTTGTCTTGCCTTGCTTTGCCTTGCTTTGCCATTTTCCCTTGCCTTGCTTTCCCCTTTTGCCTTGCCTTTCCTTGCTTTGGCCTTTTTCCTGGCCTTGCCATGGTTTGTCCTTTTGACTTACCTTGCCTTGCCTTTCTTTGCCCTTTTGCCTGGCCTTGCATTGAGTTGCCCTTTTTCCTTGCCTTGCCATGCTTTGCCCTTTTGCCTTGCCTTGCTTTGCCATTTTGTCTTTCCTTGAATTGCCTTTTTGCCTTACCTTGCCTTGACTTGCTATACCCTTTTTCCTTGCCTTGCCTTTTCATGCTTTGCCCTTTTGACTTGCCTTTCTTTGCCCTTTTGCCTTGCTTTGCCTTGTTATGCTTTGCCCTTTTGCCTTGCCTTGCTTTGCCATTTTGCCTTTCCTTGCATTGCCCTTTTACCTTACCTTGCCTTGTCATGCTTTGCCCTTTTGACTTGCTTCGCTTTGCCCTTTTGCCTTGCCTTTCCTTGTTTTGCCGTTTTGAATTGCCTTGCATTGCCTTACTTTCATCTTTGCCTTGCCTTGACGTGTCTTCCTTATCATTTTGCCTTGCCTTGCTTTGCTTTCCCGTTTTGCCTTGCCTTTCCTTGCCTTGCTTTACCCTTTTGCCTTCCTTTGCCTTGCCTTTCCATGCCTTCCTTTGACCCTTTGCCTTGCCTTGCTTTGACTCTTTGCCTTGACTTGCCTTGCCTTCCTTTCTCCTTTTGCCCTGATTTGCCTTGCCTTTCTTTTGACCTTTTGCCTTGCCTTGCCTTGCCATGCTTTGCTCTTTTTCCTTGCCTTGCTTTGCCCTTTTGTCTTGCCTTACCTTGCCTTGCTTTGCCATTTTCCCTTGCCTTGCTTTCCCCTTTTGCCTTGCCTTTCCTTGCTTTGGCCTTTTTCCTGGCCTTGCCATGGTTTGTCCTTTTGACTTACCTTGCCTTGCCTTTCTTTGCCGTTTTGCCCGGTCTTGCATTGAGTTGCCCTTTTTCCTTGCCTTGCTTTGCCCTTTTGCCTTGCCTTGCTTTGCCCTTTTGCCTTGCTTTGCCTTGTTATGCTTTGCCCTTTTGCCTTGCCTTGCTTTGCCATTTTGCCTTTCCTTGAATTGCCCTTTTGCCTTACCTTGCCTTGACTTGCTATACCCTTTTTCCTTGCCTTGCCTTGTCATGCTTTGCCCTTTTGACTTGCCTTGCTTTGCCCTTTTGCCTTGCTTTGTCTTGTAATGCTTTGCCCTTTTGCCTTGCCTTGCTTTGCCATTTTGCCTTTCCTTGAATTGCCCTTTTGCCTTACTTTGCCTTAACTTGCTATACCCTTTTTCCTTGCCTTGCCTTGTCATACTTTGCCATTTTGACTTGCTTTGCTTTGCCCTTTTGCCTTGCCTTGCTTTGCCATTTTGCCTTTCCTTGAATTGCCCTTTTGCCTTACCTTGCCTTGACTTGCTATACCCTTTTTCCTTGCCTTGCCTTGTCATGCTTTGCCCTTTTGACTTTCCTTGCTTTGCCCTTTTGCCTTGCCTTGCTTTGCCCTTCTGCCTTGCTTTGCCTTGTTATGCTTTCCCTTTTGCCTTGTCTTGCTTTGCCATTTTGCTTTTCCTTGCATTGCCCTTTTGCCTTACCTTGCCTTGACATGCTTCACCCTTTTGCCTTTCCTTGCCTTTTCATGCTTTGCCCTTTTGCATTGCCTTGCCTTGTCATGCTTTGCCCTTTTGACTTGCTTTGCTTTGCCCTTTTGCCTTGCCTTTCCTTGTTTTGCCGTTTTCAATTTCCTTGCATTGCCTTACTTTCATCTTTGCCTTGCCTTGACGTGTCTTCCTTATCCTTTCGCCTTGCCTTGCTTTGCTTTCCCCTTTTGCCTTGCCTTACCTTGCCTTGCTTTGCTTCTTTGCCTTGTCTTGCCTTGCCTTCCTTTCTCCTTTTGCCCTGATTTGCCTTGCCTTTCTTTTGACCTTTTGCCTTGCCTTGCCTTGCCATGCTTTGCTCTTTTTCCTTGCCTTGCTTTGCCCTTTTGTCTTGCCTTGCCTTGCCTTGCTTTGCCATTTTCCCTTGCCTTGCTTTTCCCTTTTGCCTTGCCTTTCCTTGCTTTGGCCTTTTTCCTGGCCTTGCCATGGTTTGTCCTTTTGACTTACCTTGCCTTGCCTTTCTTTGCCCTTTTGCCCGGCCTTGCATTGAGTCGCCCTTTTTCCTTGCCTTGCCATGCTTTGCCCTTTTGCCTTGCCTTGCTTTGCCATTTTGCCTTTCCTTGAATTGCCCTTTTGCCTTACATTGCCTTGACTTGCTATACCCTTTTTTTCCTTGCCTTGCCTTTTCATGCTTTGCCCTTTTGCCTTGCCTTGCTTTGCCATTTTGCCTTTCCTTGAATTGCCCTTTTGCCTTACCTTGCCTTGACTTGCTATACTCTTTTTCCTTGCCTTGCCTTGTCATGCTTTGCCCTTTTGACTTGCCTTGCTTTGCCCTTTTGCCTTGCTTTGCCTTGTTATGCTTTGCCCTTTTGCCTTGTCTTGCTTTGCCATTTTGCCTTTCCTTGCATTGCCCTTTTGCCTTACCTTGCCTTGTCATGCTTTGCCCTTTTGCCTTGCCTTGCCTTGTCATGCTTTGCCCTTTTGACTTGCTTTGCTTTGCCCTTTTGCCTTGCCTTTCCTTGTTTTGCCGTTTTGAATTGCCTTGCATTGCCTTGCTTTCATCTTTGCCTTGCCTTGACGTGTCTTCCTTATCCTTTTGCCTTGCCTTGCTTTGCTTTCTCCTTTTCCCTTGCCTTTCCTTGCCTTGCTTTACCATTTTGCCTTCCCTTGCCTTTGCCTTTCCATGCCTTGCTTTGCCCCTTTGCCCTAACTTGCCTTGCTATGCCCTTTTGCCTTGCCTTGCTTTGTCTCTTTGCCTTGTCTTGCCTTGCCTTCCTTTCTCCTTTTGCCCTGATTTGCCTTGCCTTTCTTTTGACCTTTTGCCTTGCCTTGCCATGCTTTGCTCTTTTTCCTTGCCTTGCTTTGCCCTTTTGTCTTTCCTTGCCTTGCCTTGCTTTGCCATTTTCCCTTGCCTTGCTTTCCCCTTTTGCCTTGCCTTTCCTTGCTTTGGCCTTTTTCCTGGCCTTGCCATGGTTTGTCCTTTTGACTTACCTTTCCTTGCCTTTCTTTGCACTTTTGCCTGGCCTTGCTTTGCCCTTTTACCTTGCCTTGCTTTGCCATTTTGCCTTTCCTTGAATTGCCCTTTTGCCTTACCTTGCCTTGACTTGCTATACCCTTTTTCCTTGCCTTGCCTTTTCATGCTTTGCTATTTTGACTTGCCTTTCTTTGCCCTTTTGCCTTGCTTTGCCTTGCCATTTTGTCTTTCCTTGAATTGCCCTTTTGCCTTGCCTTGCCTTGTCATGCTTTGCCCTTTTGACTTGCCTTGCTTTGCCCTTTTGCCTTGCCTTGCTTTGCCCTTTTGCCTTGCTTTGCCTTGTTATGCTTTGCCCTTTTGCCTTGCCTTGCTTTGCCATTTTGCCTTTCCTTGAATTGCCCTTTTGCCTTACTTTGCCTTGACTTGCTATACCCTTTTTCCTTGCCTTGCCTTGTCATACTTTGCCATTTTGACTTGCTTTGCTTTGCCCTTTTGCCTTGCCTTGCTTTGCCATTTTGCCTTTCCTTGAATTGCCCTTTTGCCTTACCTTGCCTTGACTTGCTATACCCTTTTTCCTTGCCTTGCCTTGTCATGCTTTGCCCTTTTGACTTGCTTTGCTTTGTCCTTTTGCCTTGCCTTGCTTTGCCATTTTGCCTTTCCTTGAATTGCCCTTTTGCCTTACCTTGCCTTGACTTGCTATACCCTTTTTCCTTGCCTTGCCTTGTCATGCTTTGCCCTTTTGACTTTCCTTGCTTTGCCCTTTTGCCTTGCCTTGCTTTGCCCTTCTGCCTTTCTTTGCCTTGTTATGCTTTGCCCTTTTGCCTTGTCTTGCTTTGCCATTTTGCCTTTCCTTGCATTGCCCTTTTGCCTTACCTTGCCTTGACATGCTTTGCCCTTTTGCCTTGCCTTGCCTTGTCATGCTTTGCCCTTTTGACTTGCTTTGCTTTGCCCTTTTGCCTTGCCTTTCCTTGTTTTGCCGTTTTGAATTGCTTTGCATTGCCTTACTTTCATCTTTGCCTTGCCTTGACGTGTCTTCCTTATCCTTTCGCCTTGCCTTGCTTTGCTTTCCCCTTTTTTCTTGCCTTACCTTGCCTTGCTTTGCCTCTTTGCCTTGTCTTGCCTTGCCTTCCTTTCTCCTTTTCCCCTGATTTGCCTTGCCTTTCTTTTGACCTTTTGCCTTGCCTTGTCTTGCCATGCTTTGCTCTTTTTCCTTGCCTTGCTTTGCCCTTTTGTCTTGCCTTGCTTTGCCTTGCTTTGCCATTTTCCCTTGCCTTGCTTTCCCCTTTTGCCTTGCCTTTCCTTGCTTTGGCCTTTTTCCTGGCCTTGCCATGGTTTGTCCTTTTGACTTACCTTGCCTTGCCTTTCTTTGCCCTTTTGCCTGGCCTTGCATTGAGTTGCCCTTTTTCCTTGCCTTGCCATGCTTTGCCCTTTTGCCTTGCCTTGCTTTGCCATTTTGTCTTTCCTTGAATTGCCTTTTTGCCTTACCTTGCCTTGACTTGCTATACCCTTTTTCCTTGCCTTGCCTTTTCATGCTTTGCCCTTTTGACTTGCCTTTCTTTGCCCTTTTGCCTTGCTTTGCCTTGTTATGCTTTGCCCTTTTGCCTTGCCTTGCTTTGCCATTTTGCCTTTCCTTGCATTGCCCTTTTACCTTACCTTGCCTTGTCATGCTTTGCCCTTTTGACTTGCTTCGCTTTGCCCTTTTGCCTTGCCTTTCCTTGTTTTGCCGTTTTGAATTGCCTTGCATTGCCTTACTTTCATCTTTGCCTTGCCTTGACGTGTCTTCCTTATCATTTTGCCTTGCCTTGCTTTGCTTTCCCGTTTTGCCTTGCCTTTCCTTGCCTTGCTTTACCCTTTTGCCTTCCTTTGCCTTGCCTTTCCATGCCTTCCTTTGACCCTTTGCCTTGCCTTGCTTTGACTCTTTGCCTTGACTTGCCTTGCCTTCCTTTCTCCTTTTGCCCTGATTTGCCTTGCCTTTCTTTTGACCTTTTGCCTTGCCTTGCCTTGCCATGCTTTGCTCTTTTTCCTTGCCTTGCTTTCCCCTTTTGCCTTGCCTTTCCTTGCTTTGGCCTTTTTCCTGGCCTTGCCATGGTTTGTCCTTTTGACTTACCTTGCCTTGCCTTTCTTTGCCGTTTTGCCCGGTCTTGCATTGAGTTGCCCTTTTTCCTTGCCTTGCTTTGCCCTTTTGCCTTGCCTTGCTTTGCCCTTTTGCCTTGCTTTGCCTTGTTATGCTTTGCCCTTTTGCCTTGCCTTGCTTTGCCATTTTGCCTTTCCTTGAATTGCCCTTTTGCCTTACCTTGCCTTGACTTGCTATACCCTTTTTCCTTGCCTTGCCTTGTCATGCTTTGCCCTTTTGACTTGCTTTGCTTTGCCCTTTTGCCTTGCCTTGCTTTGCCATTTTGCCTTTCCTTGAATTGCCCTTTTGCCTTACCTTGCCTTGACTTGCTATACCCTTTTTCCTTGCCTTGCCTTTTCATGCTTTGCCCTTTTGCCTTGCCTTGCTTTGCCATTTTGCCTTTCCTTGAATTGCCCTTTTGCCTTACCTTGCCTTGACTTGCTATACCCTTTTGCCTTGCCTTGCCTTGTCATGCTTTGCCCTTTTGACTTGCCTTGCTTTGCCCTTTTGCCTCGCTTTGCCTTGTTATGCTTTGCCCTTTTGCCTTGTCTTGCTTTGCCATTTTGCCTTTCCTTGCATTGCCCTTTTGCCTTACCTTGCCTTGACATGCTTTGCCCTTTTGCCTTGCCTTGCCTTGTCATGCTTTGCCCTTTTGACTTGCTTTGCTTTGCCCTTTTGCCTTGCCTTTCCTTGTTTTGCCGTTTTCAATTTCCTTGCATTGCCTTACTTTCATCTTTGCCTTGCCTTGACGTGTCTTCCTTATCCTTTCGCCTTGCCTTGCTTTGCTTTCCCCTTTTTTCTTGCCTTACCTTGCCTTGCTTTGCCTCTTTGCCTTGTCTTGCCTTGCCTTCCTTTCTCCTTTTCCCCTGATTTGCCTTGCCTTTCTTTTGACCTTTTGCCTTGCCTTGTCTTGCCATGCTTTGCTCTTTTTCCTTGCCTTGCTTTGCCCTTTTGTCTTGCCTTGCTTTGCCTTGCTTTGCCATTTTCCCTTGCCTTGCTTTCCCCTTTTGCCATGCCTTTCCTTGCTTTGGCCTTTTTCCTGGCCTTGCCATGGTTTGTCCTTTTGACTTACCTTGCCTTGCCTTTCTTTGCCCTTTTGCCTGGCCTTGCATTGAGTTGCCCTTTTTCCTTGCCTTGCCATGCTTTGCCCTTTTGCCTTGCCTTGCTTTGCCATTTTGTCTTTCCTTGAATTGCCTTTTTGCCTTACCTTGCCTTGACTTGCTATACCCTTTTTCCTTGCCTTGCCTTTTCATGCTTTGCCCTTTTGACTTGCCTTGCTTTGCCCTTTTGCCTTGCTTTGCCTTGTTATGCTTTGCCCTTTTGCCTTGTCTTGCTTTGCCATTTTGCCTTTCCTTGCATTGCCCTTTTGCCTTACCTTGCCTTGTCATGCTTTGCCCTTTTGCCTTGCCTTGCCTTGTCATGCTTTGCCCTTTTGACTTGCTTTGCTTTGCCCTTTTGCCTTGCCTTTCCTTGTTTTGCCGTTTTGAATTGCCTTGCATTGCCTTGCTTTCATCTTTGCCTTGCCTTGACGTGTCTTCCTTATCCTTTTGCCTTGCCTTGCTTTGCTTTCTCCTTTTCCCTTGCCTTTCCTCGCCTTGCTTTACCATTTTGCCTTCCCTTGCCTTTGCCTTTCCATGCCTTGCTTTGCCCCTTTGCCCTAACTTGCCTTGCTATGCCCTTTTGCCTTGCCTTGCTTTGTCTCTTTGCCTTGTCTTGCCTTGCCTTCCTTTCTCCTTTTGCCCTGATTTGCCTTGCCTTTCTTTTGACCTTTTGCCTTGCCTTGCCATGCTTTGCTCTTTTTCCTTGCCTTGCTTTGCCCTTTTGTCTTTCCTTGCCTTGCCTTGCTTTGCCATTTTCCCTTGCCTTGCTTTCCCCTTTTGCCTTGCCTTTCCTTGCTTTGGCCTTTTTCCTGGCCTTGCCATGGTTTGTCCAATTGACTTACCTTGCCTTGCCTTTCTTTGCACTTTTGCCTGGCCTTGCTTTGCCCTTTTACCTTGCCTTGCTTTGCCATTTTGCCTTTCCTTGAATTGCCCTTTTGCCTTACCTTGCCTTGACTTGCTATACCCTTTTTCCTTGCCTTGCCTTTTCATGCTTTGCCCTTTTGACTTGCATTTCTTTGCCCTTTTGCCTTGCTTTGCCTTGCCATTTTGTCTTTCCTTGAATTGCCCTTTTGCCTTGCCTTGCCTTGTCATGCTTTGCCCTTTTGACTTGCCTTGCTTTGCCCTTTTGCCTTGCCTTGCTTTGCCCTTTTGCCTTGCTTTGCCTTGTTATGCTTTGCCCTTTTGCCTTGCCTTGCTTTGCCATTTTGCCTTTCCTTGAATTGCCCTTTTGCCTTACTTTGCCTTGACTTGCTATACCCTTTTTCCTTGCCTTGCCTTGTCATACTTTGCCATTTTGACTTGCTTTGCTTTGCCCTTTTGCCTTGCCTTGCTTTGCCATTTTGCCTTTCCTTGAATTGCCCTTTTGCCTTACCTTGCCTTGACTTGCTATACCCTTTTTCCTTGCCTTGCCTTGTCATGCTTTGCCCTTTTGACTTGCTTTGCTTTGTCCTTTTGCCTTGCCTTGCTTTGCCATTTTGCCTTTCCTTGAATTGCCCTTTTGCCTTACCTTGCCTTAACTTGCTATACCCTTTTTCCTTGCCTTGCCTTGTCATGCTTTGCCCTTTTGACTTTCCTTGCTTTGCCCTTTTGCCTTGCCTTGCTTTGCCCTTCTGCCTTGCTTTGCCTTGTTATGCTTTGCCCTTTTGCCTTGTCTTGCTTTGCCATTTTGCCTTTCCTTGCATTGCCCTTTTGCCTTACCTTGCCTTGACATGCTTTGCCCTTTTGCCTTGCCTTGCCTTGTCATGCTTTGCCCTTTTGACTTGCTTTGCTTTGCCCTTTTGCCTTGCCTTTCCTTGTTTTGCCGTTTTCAATTTCCTTGCATTGCCTTACTTTCATCTTTGCCTTGCCTGGACGTGTCTTCCTTATCCTTTCGCCTTGCCTTGCTTTGCTTTCCCCTTTTTGCTTGCCTTACCTTGCCTTGCTTTGCCTCTTTGCCTTGTCTTGCCTTGCCTTCCTTTCTCCTTTTGCCCTGATTTGCCTTGCCTTTCTTTTGACCTTTTGCCTTGCCTTGTCTTGCCATGCTTTGCTCTTTTTCCTTGCCTTGCTTTGCCCTTTTGTCTTGCCTTGCTTTGCCTTGCTTTGCCATTTTCCCTTGCCTTGCTTTCCCCTTTTGCCTTGCCTTTCCTTGCTTTGGCCTTTTTCCTGGCCTTGCCATGGTTTGTCCTTTTGACTTACCTTGCCTTGCCTTTCTTTGCCCTTTTGCCTGGCCTTGCATTGAGTTGCCCTTTTTCCTTGCCTTGCCATGCTTTGTCCTTTTGCCTTGCCTTGCTTTGCCATTTTGTCTTTCCTTGAATTGCCCTTTTGCCTTACCTTGCCTTGACTTGCTATACCCTTTTTCCTTGCCTTGCCTTTTCATGCTTTGCCCTTTTGACTTGCCTTTCTTTGCCCTTTTGCCTTGCTTTGCCTTCTTATGCTTTGCCCTTTTGCCTTGCCTTGCTTTGCCATTTTGCCTTTCCTTGCATTGCCCTTTTGCCTTACCTTGCCTTGTCATGCTTTGCCCTTTTGACTTGCTTTGCTTTGCCCTTTTGCCTTGCCTTTCCTTGTTTTGCGGTTTTGAATTGCCTTGCATTGCCTTACTTTCATCTTTGCCTTGCCTTGACGTGTCTTCCTTATCATTTTGCCTTGCCTTGCTTTGCTTTCCCCTTTTGCCTTGCCTTTCCTTGCCTTGCTTTACCCTTTTGCCTTCCTTTGCCTTGCCTTTCCATGCCTTCCTTTGACCCTTTGCCTTGCCTTGCTTTGACTCTTTGCCTTGACTTGCCTTGCCTTCCTTTCTCCTTTTGCCCTGATTTGCCTTGCCTTTCTTTTGACCTTTTGCCTTGCCTTGCCTTGCCATGCTTTGCTCTTTTTCCTTGCCTTGCTTTGCCCTTTTCTCTTGCCTTACCTTGCCTTGCTTTGCCATTTTCCCTTGCCTTGCTTTCCCCTTTTGCCTTGCCTTTCCTTGCTTTGGCCTTTTTCCTGGCCTTGCCATGGTTTGTCCTTTTGACTTACCTTGCCTTGCCTTTCTTTGCCGTTTTGCCCGGTCTTGCATTGAGTTACCCTTTTTCCCTGCCTTGCTTTGCCCTTTTGCCTTGCCTTGCTTTGCCCTTTTGCCTTGCTTTGCCTTGTTATGCTTTGCCCTTTTGCCTTGCCTTGCTTTGCCATTTTGCCTTTCCTTGAATTGCCCTTTTGCCTTACCTTGCCTTGACTTGCTATAGCCTTTTTCCTTGCCTTGCCTTGTCATACTTTGCCATTTTGACTTGCTTTGCTTTGCCCTTTTGCCTTGCCTTGCTTTGCCATTTTGCCTTTCCTTGAATTGCCCTTTTGCCTTACCTTGCCTTTACTTGCTATACCCTTTTGCCTTGCCTTGCCTTGTCATGCTTTGCCCTTTTGACTTGCCTTGCTTTGCCCTTTTGCCTTGCTTTGCCTTGTTATGCTTTGCCCTTTTGCCTTGTCTTGCTTTGCCATTTTGCCTTTCCTTGCGTTGCTCTTTTGCCTTGCCTTGCCTTGTCATGCTTTGCCCTTTTGCCTTGCCTTGCCTTGTCATGCTTTGCCCTTTTGACTTGCTTTGCTTTGCCCTTTTGCCTTGCCTTTCCTTGTTTTGCCGTTTTGAATTGCCTTGCATTGCCTTGCTTTCATCTTTGCCTTGCCTTGACGTGTCTTCCTTATCCTTCTGCCTTGCCTTTCTTTGCTTTCTCCTTTTGCCTTGCCTTTCCTTGCCTTGCTTTACCCTTTTGCCTTCTCTTGCCTTGCCTTTCCATGCCTTGCTTTGCCCCTTTGCCTTACCTTGCCTTGCTATGCCCTTTTGCCTTGCCTTGCTTTGTCTCTTTGCCTTCTCTTGCCTTGCCTTCCTTTCTCCTTTTGCCCTGATTTGCCTTGCCTTTCTTTTGACCTTTTGCCTTGCCTTGCCATGCTTTGCTCTTTTTCCTTGCCTTGCTTTGCCCTTTTGTCTTTCCTTGCCTTGCCTTGCTTTGCCATTTTCCCTTGCCTTGCTTTCCCCTTTTGCCTTGCCTTTCCTTGCTTTGGCCTTTTTCCTGGCCTTGCCATGGTTTGTCCTTTTGACTTACCTTGCCTTGCCTTTCTTTGCACTTTTGCCTGGCCTTGCTTTGCCCTTTTGCCTTGCCTTGCTTTGCCATTTTGCCTTTCCTTGAATTGCCCTTTTGCCTTACCTTGCCTTGGCATGCTATACCCTTTTTCCTTGCCTTGCCTTGTCATGCTTTGCCCTTTTGACTTGCCTTGCTTTGCCCTTTTGCCTTTCCTTGCTTTGCCCTTTTGCCTTGCTTTGCCTTGTTATGCTTTGCCCTTTTGCCTTGCCTTGCTTTGCCATTTTGCCTTTCCTTGAATTGCCCTTTTGTCTTACTTTGCCTTGACTTGCTATACCCTTTTTCCTTGCCTTGCCTTGTCATGCTTTGCCATTTTCACTTGCTTTGCTTTGCCCTTTTGCCTTGCCTTGCTTTGCCATTTTGCCTTTCCTTGAATTGCCCTTTTGCCTTACCTTGCCTTGACTTGCTATACCCTTTTTCATAGCCTTGCCTTGTCATGCTTTGCCCTTTTGACTTGCTTTGCTTTGTCCTTTTGCCTTGCCTTGCTTTGCCATTTTGCCTTTCCTTGAATTGCCCTTTTGCCTTACCTTGCCTTGACTTGCTATACCCTTTTTCCTTGCCTTGCCTTGTCATGCTTTGCCCTTTTGACTTTCCCTGCTTTGCCCTTTTGCCTTGTCTTGCTTTGCCCTTTTGCCTTGCTTTGCCTTGTTATGCTTTCCCTTTTGCCTTGTCTTGCTTTGCCATTTTGCTTTTCCTTGCATTGCCCTTTTGCCTTACCTTGCCTTGACATGCTTTACCCTTTTGCCTTGCCTTGCCTTGTCATGCTTTGCCCTTTTGACTTGCTTTGCTTTGCCCTTTTGCCTTGCCTTTCCTTGTTTTGCCGTTTTCAATTTCCTTGGATTGCCTTACTTTCATCTTTGCCTTGCCTTGACGTGTCTTCCTTATCCTTTCGCCTTGCCTTGCTTTGCTTTCCCCTTTTGCCTTGCCTTACCTTGCCTTGCTTTGCCTCTTTGCCTTGTCTTGCCTTGCCTTCCTTTCTCCTTTTGCCCTGATTTGCCTTGCCTTTCTTTTGACCTTTTGCCTTGCCTTGTCTTGCCATGCTTTGCTCTTTTTCCTTGCCTTGCTTTGCCCTTTTGTCTTGCCTTGCCTTGCCTTGCTTTGCCATTTTCCCTTGCCTTGCTTTTCCCTTTTGCCTTGCCTTTCCTTGCTTTGTCCTTTTTCCTGGGCTTGCCATGGTTTGTCCTTTTGACTTACCTTGCCATGCCTTTCTTTGCCCTTTTACCTGGCCTTGCATTGAGTTGCCCTTTTTCCTTGCCTTGCCATGCTTTGCCCTTTTGCCTTGCCTTGCTTTGCCATTTTGTCTTTCCTTGAATTGCCCTTTTGCCTTACCTTGCCTTGACTTGCTATACCCTTTTTCCTTGCCTTGCCTTTTAATGCTTTGCCCTTTTGCCTTGCCTTGCTTTGCCATTTTGCCTTTCCTTGAATTGCCCTTTTGCCTTACCTTGCCTTGACTTGCTATACCCTTTTTCCTAGCCTTGCCTTGTCATGCTTTGCCCTTTTGACTTGCCTTGCTTTGCCCTTTTGCCTTGCTTTGCCTTGCCTTTCCATGCCTTCCTTTGAAGCTTTGCCTTGCCTTGCTTTGACTCTTTGCCTAGACTTGCCTTGCCTTCCTTTCTCCTTTTGCCCTGATTTGCCTTGCCTTTCTTTTGACCTTTTGCCTTGTCTGCTTTGCCATTTTGCGTTTCCTTGCATTGCCCTTTTGCCTTACCTTGCCTTGACATGCATTAGCCTTTTGCCTTGCCTTGCCTTGTCATTCTTTGCCTTTTTGACTTGCTTTGCTTTGCCCTTTTGCCTTGCCTTTCCTTTTTTTGCCGTTTTGAATTGCCTTGCATTGCCTTACTTTCATCTTTGCCTTGCCTTGACGTGTCTTCCTTATCATTTTGCCTTGCCTTGCTTTGCTTTCTCCTTTTGCCTTGCCTTTCCTTGCCTTGCTTTACCCTTTTGCCTTCCTTTGCCTTGCCTTTCCATGCCTTCCTTTGACCCTTTGCCTTGCCTTGCTTTGACTCTTTGCCTTGACTTGCCTTGCCTTCCTTTCTCCTTTTGCCCTGATTTGCCTTGCCTTTCTTTTGACCTTTTGCCTTGCCTTGCCTTGCCATGCTTTGCTCTTTTTCCTTGCCTTGCTTTGCCTTTTCGTCTTGCCTTACCTTGCCTTGCTTTGCCATTTTCCCTTGCCTTGCTTTCCCCTTTTGCCTTGCCTTTCCTTGCTTTGGCCTTTTTCCTGGCCTTGCCATGGTTTGTCCTTTTGACTTACCTTGCCTTGCCTTTCTTTGCACTTTTGCCCGGCCTTGCATTGAGTTGCCCTTTTTCCTTGCCTTGCCATGCTTTGCCCTTTTGCCTTGCCTTGCTTTGCCCTTTTGCCTTGCTTTGCCTTGTTATGCTTTGCCCTTTTGCCTTGCCTTGCTTTGCCATTTTGCCTTTCCTTGAATTGCCCTTTTGCCTTACCTTGCCTTGACTTGCTATAGCCTTTTTCCTTGCCTTGCCTTGTCATGCTTTGCCCTTTTGACTTGCCTTTCTTTGCCCTTTTGCCTTGCTTTGCCTTGCCATTTTGTCTTTCCTTGAATTGCCCTTTTGCCTTGCCTTGCCTTGTCATGCTTTGCCCTTTTGACTTGCCTTGCTTTGCCCTTTTGCCTTGCCTTGCTTTGCCCTTTTGCCTTGCTTTGCCTTGTTTTGCTTTGCCCTTTTGCCTTGCCTTGCTTTGCCATTTTGCCTTTCCTTGAATTGCCCTTTTGCCTTACCTTGCCTTGACTTGCTATACCCTTTTTCCTTGCCTTGCCTTGTCATGCTTTGCCCTTTTGACTTTCCTTGCTCTGCCCTTTTGCCTTGCCTTGCTTTGCCCTTCTGCCTTGCTTTGCCTTGTTATGCTTTGCCCTTTTGCCTTGTCTTGCTTTGCCATTTTGCCTTTCCTTGCATTGCCCTTTTGCCTTACCTTGCCTTGACGTGCTTTGCCCTTTTGCCTTGCCTTGCCTTGTCATGCTTTGCCCTTTTGACTTGCTTTGCTTTGCCCTTTTGCCTTGCCTTTCCTTGTTTTGCCGTTTTCAATTTCCTTGCATTGCCTTACTTTCATCTTTGCCTTGCCTTGACGTGTCTTCCTTATCCTTTCGCCTTGCCTTTCTTTGCTTTCCCCTTTTGCCTTGCCTTACCTTGCCTTGCTTTGCCTCTTTGCCTTGTCTTGCCTTGCCTTCCTTTCTCCTTTTGCCCTGATTTGCCTTGCCTTTCTTTTGACCTTTTGCCTTGCCTTGTCTTGCCATGCTTTGCTCTTTTTCCTTGCCTTGCTTTGCCCTTTTGTCTTGCCTTGCTTTGCCTTGCTTTGCCATTTTCCCTTGCCTTGCTTTCCCCTTTTGCCTTGCCTTTCCTTGCTTTGGCCTTTTTCCTGGCCTTGCCATGGTTTGTCCTTTTGACTTACCTTGCCTTGCCTTTCTTTGCCCTTTTGCCTGGCCTTGCATTGAGTTGCCCTTTTTCCTTGCCTTGCCATGCTTTGCCCTTTTGCCTTGCCTTGCTTTGCCATTTT
Source organism: Columba livia (assembly GCF_036013475.1). NCBI lineage: Eukaryota > Metazoa > Chordata > Aves > Columbiformes > Columbidae > Columba > Columba livia. Next base: position 99,878 of record NW_027043151.1, read on the forward strand.
GTCTTTCCTTGAATTGCCTTTTTGCCTTACCTTGCCTTGACTTGCTATACCCTTTTTCCTTGCCTTGCCTTTTCATGCTTTGCCCTTTTGACTTGCCTTTCTTTGCCCTTTTGCCTTGCTTTGCCTTCTTATGCTTTGCCCTTTTGCCTTGCCTTGCTTTACCATTTTGCTTTTCCTTGCATTGCCCTTTTGCCTTACCTTGCCTTGTCATGCTTTGCCCTTTTGACTTGCTTTGCTTTGCCCTTTTGCCTTGCCTTTCCTTGTTTTGCCGTTTTGAATTGCCTTGCATTGCCTTACTTTCATCTTTGCCTTGCCTTGACGTGTCTTCCTTATCATTTTGCCTTGCCTTGCTTTGCTTTCCCCTTTTGCCTTGCCTTTCCTTGCCTTGCTTTACCCTTTTGCCTTCCTTTGCCTTGCCTTTCCATGCCTTCCTTTGACCCTTTGCCTTGCCTTGCTTTGACTCTTTGCCTTGACTTGCCTTGCCTTCCTTTCTCCTTTTGCCCTGATTTGCCTTGCCTTTCTTTTGACCTTTTGCCTTGCCTTGCCTTGCCATGCTTTGCTCTTTTTCCTTGCCTTGCTTTGCCCTTTTGTCTTGCCTTACCTTGCCTTGCTTTGCCATTTTCCCTTGCCTTGATTTCCCCTTTTGCCTTGCCTTTCCTTGCTTTGGCCTTTTTCCTGGCCTTGCCATGGTTTGTCCTTTTGACTTACCTTGCCTTGCCTTTCTTTGCCGTTTTGCCCGGTCTTGCATTGAGTTGCCCTTTTTCCCTGCCTTGCTTTGCCCTTTTGCCTTGCCTTGCTTTGCCCTTTTGCCTTGCTTTGCCTTGTTATGCTTTGCCCTTTTGCCTTGCCTTGCTTTGCCATTTTGCCTTTCCTTGAATTGCCCTTTTGCCTTACCTTGCCTTGACTTGCTATAGCCTTTTTCCTTGCCTTGCCTTGTCATACTTTGCCATTTTGACTTGCTTTGCTTTGCCCTTTTGCCTTGCCTTGCTTTGCCATTTTGCCTTTCCTTGAATTGCCCTTTTGCCTTACCTTGCCTTGACTTGCTATACCCTTTTGCCTTGCCTTGCCTTGTCATGCTTTGCCCTTTTGACTTGCCTTGCTTTGCCCTTTTGCCTTACTTTGCCTTGTTATGCTTTGCCCTTTTGCCTTGTCTTGCTTTGCCATTTTGCCTTTCCTTGCGTTGCTCTTTTGCCTTGCCTTGCCTTGTCATGCTTTGCCCTTTTGCCTTGCCTTGCCTTGTCATGCTTTGCCCTTTTGACTTGCTTTGCTTTGCCCTTTTGCCTTGCCTTTCCTTGTTTTGCCGTTTTGAATTGCCTTGCATTGCCTTGCTTTCATCTTTGCCTTGCCTTGACGTGTCTTCCTTATCCTTCTGCCTTGCCTTTCTTTGCTTTCTCCTTTTGCCTTGCCTTTCCTTGCCTTGCTTTACCCTTTTGCCTTCTCTTGCCTTGCCTTTCCATGCCTTGCTTTGCCCCTTTGCCTTACCTTGCCTTGCTATGCCCTTTTGCCTTGCCTTGCTTTGTCTCTTTGCCTTCTCTTGCCTTGCCTTCCTTTCTCCTTTTGCCCTGATTTGCCTTGCCTTTCTTTTGACCTTTTGCCTTGCCTTGCCATGCTTTGCTCTTTTTCCTTGCCTTGCTTTGCCCTTTTGTCTTTCCTTGCCTTGCCTTGCTTTGCCATTTTCCCTTGCCTTGCTTTCCCCTTTTGCCTTGCCTTTCCTTGCTTTGGCCTTTTTCCTGGCCTTGCCATGGTTTGTCCTTTTGACTTACCTTGCCTTGCCTTTCTTTGCACTTTTGCCTGGCCTTGCTTTGCCCTTTTGCCTTGCCTTGCTTTGCCATTTTGCCTTTCCTTGAATTGCCCTTTTGCCTTACCTTGCCTTGGCATGCTATACCCTTTTTCCTTGCCTTGCCTTGTCATGCTTTGCCCTTTTGACTTGCCTTGCTTTGCCCTTTTGCCTTGCTTTGCCTTGTTATGCTTTGCCCTTTTGCCTTGCCTTGCTTTGCCATTTTGCCTTTCCTTGAATTGCCCTTTTGTCTTACTTTGCCTTGACTTGCTATACCCTTTTTCCTTGCCTTGCCTTGTCATGCTTTGCCATTTTCACTTGCTTTGCTTTGCCCTTTTGCCTTGCCTTGCTTTGCCATTTTGCCTTTCCTTGAATTGCCCTTTTGCCTTACCTTGCCTTGACTTGCTATACCCTTTTTCCTTGCCTTGCCTTGTCATGCTTTGCCCTTTTGACTTGCTTTGCTTTGTCCTTTTGCCTTGCCTTGCTTTGCCATTTTGCCTTTCCTTGAATTGCCCTTTTGCCTTACCTTGCCTTGACTTGCTATACCCTTTTTCCTTGCCTTGCCTTGTCATGCTTTGCCCTTTTGACTTTCCCTGCTTTGCCCTTTTGCCTTGTCTTGCTTTGCCCTTTTGCCTCGCTTTGCCTTGTTATGCTTTCCCTTTTGCCTTGTCTTGCTTTGCCATTTTGCTTTTCCTTGCATTGCCCTTTTGCCTTACCTTGCCTTGACATGCTTTACCCTTTTGCCTTGCCTTGCCTTGTCATGCTTTGCCCTTTTGACTTGCTTTGCTTTGCCCTTTTGCCTTGCCTTTCCTTGTTTTGCCGTTTTCAATTTCCTTGGATTGCCTTACTTTCATCTTTGCCTTGCCTTGACGTGTCTTCCTTATCCTTTCGCCTTGCCTTGCTTTGCTTTCCCCTTTTGCCTTGCCTTACCTTGCCTTTCTTTGCCTCTTTGCCTTGTCTTGCCTTGCCTTCCTTTCTCCTTTTGCCCTGATTTGCCTTGCCTTTCTTTTGACCTTTTGCCTTGCCTTGTCTTGCCATGCTTTGCTCTTTTTCCTTGCCGTGCTTTGCCATTTTCCCTTGCCTTGCTTTTCCCTTTTGCCTTGCCTTTCCTTGCTTTGGCCTTTTTCCTGGCCTTGCCATGGTTTGTCCTTTTGACTTACCTTGCCTTGCCTTTCTTTGCCCTTTTACCTGGCCTTGCATTGAGTTGCCCTTTTTCCTTGCCTTGCCATGCTTTGCCCTTTTGCCTTGCCTTGCTTTGCCATTTTGTCTTTCCTTGAATTGCCCTTTTGCCTTACCTTGCCTTGACTTGCTATACCCTTTTTCCTTGCCTTGCCTTTTAATGCTTTGCCCTTTTGCCTTGCCTTGCTTTGCATTTTGCCTTTCCTTGAATTGCCCTTTTGCCTTACCTTGCCTTGACTTGCTATACCCTTTTTCCTAGCCTTGCCTTGTCATGCTTTGCCCTTTTGACTTGCCTTGCTTTGCCCTTTTGCCTTGCTTTGCCTTGTTATGCTTTGCCCTTTTGCCTTGTCTGCTTTGCCATTTTGCGTTTCCTTGCATTGCCCTTTTGCCTTACCTTGCCTTGACATGCATTAGCCTTTTGCCTTGCCTTGCCTTGTCATTCTTTGCCTTTTTGACTTGCTTTGCTTTGCCCTTTTGCCTTGCCTTTCCTTTTTTTGCCGTTTTGAATTGCCTTGCATTGCCTTACTTTCATCTTTGCCTTGCCTTGACGTGTCTTCCTTATCATTTTGCCTTGCCTTGCTTTGCTTTCCCCTTTTGCCTTGCCTTTCCTTGCCTTGCTTTACCCTTTTGCCTTCCTTTGCCTTGCCTTTCCATGCCTTCCTTTGACCCTTTGCCTTGCCTTGCTTTGACTCTTTGCCTTGACTTGCCTTGCCTTCTTTTCTCCTTTTGCCCTGATTTGCCTTGCCTTTCTTTTGACCTTTTGCCTTGCCTTGCCATGCTTTGCTCTTTTTCCTTGCCTTGCTTTGGTCTTTTGTCTTTCCTTGCCTTGCCTTGCTTTGCCATTTTCCCTTGCCTTGCTTTCCCCTTTTGCCTTGCCTTTCCTTGCTTTGGCCTTTTTCCTGGCCTTGCCATGGTTTGTCCTTTTGACTTACCTTGCCTTGCCTTTCTTTGCCCTTTTGCCTGGCCTTGCATTGAGTTGCCCTTTTTCCTTGCCTTGCCATGCTTTGCCCTTTTGCCTTGCCTTGCTTTGCCATTTTGTCTTTCCTTGAATTGCCTTTTTGCCTTACCTTGCCTTGACTTGCTATACCCTTTTTCCTTGCCTTGCCTTTTCATGCTTTGCCCTTTTGACTTGCCTTTCTTTGCCCTTTTGCCTTGCTTTGCCTTCTTATGCTTTGCCCTTTTGCCTTGCCTTGCTTTACCATTTTGCTTTTCCTTGCATTGCCCTTTTGCCTTACCTTGCCTTGTCATGCTTTGCCCTTTTGACTTGCTTTGCTTTGCCCTTTTGCCTTGCCTTTCCTTGTTTTGCCGTTTTGAATTGCCTTGCATTGCCTTACTTTCATCTTTGCCTTGCCTTGACGTGTCTTCCTTATCATTTTGCCTTGCCTTGCTTTGCTTTCCCCTTTTGCCTTGCCTTTCCTTGCCTTGCTTTACCCTTTTGCCTTCCTTTGCCTTGCCTTTCCATGCCTTCCTTTGACCCTTAGCCTTGCCTTGCTTTGACTCTTTGCCTTGACTTGCCTTGCCTTCCTTTCTCCTTTTGCCCTGATTTGCCTTGCCTTTCTTTTGACCTTTTGCCTTGCCTTGCCTTGCCATGCTTTGCTCTTTTTCCTTGCCTTGCTTTGCCCTTTTTGTCTTGCCTTACCTTGCCTTGCTTTGCCATTTTCCCTTGCCTTGCTTTCCCCTTTTGCCTTGCCTTTCCTTGCTTTGGCCTTTTTCCTGGCCTTGCCATGGTTTGTCCTTTTGACTTACCTTGCCTTGCCTTTCTTTGCCGTTTTGCCCGGTCTTGCATTGCGTTGCCCTTTTTCCTTGCCTAGCCATGCTTTGCCCTTTTGCCTTGCCTTGCTTTGCTCTTTTGCCTTGCTTTGCCTTGTTATGCTTTGCCCTTTTGCCTTGCCTTGCTTTGCCATTTTGCCTTTCCTTGAATTGCCCTTTTGCCTTACCTTGCCTTGACTTGCTATAGCCTTTTTCCTTGCCTTGCCTTGTCATACTTTGCCATTTTGATTTGCTTTGCTTTGCCCTTTTGCCTTGCCTTGCTTTGCCATTTTGCCTTTCCTTGAATTGCCCTTTTGCCTTACCTTGCCTTGACTTGCTATACCCTTTTTCCTTGCCTTGCCTTGTCATACTTTGCCCTTTTGACTTGCCTTGCTTTGCCCTTTTGCCTTGCTTTGCCTTGTTATGCTTTGCCCTTTTGCCTTGTCTTGCTTTGCCATTTTGCCTTTCCTTGCGTTGCCCTTTTGCCTTGCCTTGCCTTGTCATGCTTTGCCCTTTTGCCTTGCCTTGCCTTGTCATGCTTTGCCCTTTTGACTTGCTTTGCTTTGCCCTTTTGCCTTGCTTTTCCTTGTTTTGCCGTTTTGAATTGCCTTGCATTGCCTTGCTTTCATCTTTGCCTTGCCTTGACGTGTCTTCCTTATCCTTCTGCCTTGCCTTTCTTTGCTTTCTCCTTTTGCCTTGCCTTTCCTTGCATTGCTTTACCCTTTTGCCTTCTCTTGCCTTGCCTTTCCATGCCTTGCTTTGCCCCTTTGCCTTACCTTGCCTTGCTATGCCCTTTTGCCTTGCCTTGCTTTGTCTCTTTGCCTTGTCTTGCCTTGCCTTCCTTTCTCCTTTTGCCCTGATTTGCCTTGCCTTTCTTTTGACCTTTTGCCTTGCCTTGCCATGCTTTGCTCTTTTTCTTTGCCTTGCTTTGGTCTTTTGTCTTTCCTTGCCTTGCCTTGCTTTGCCATTTTCCCTTGCCTTGCTTTCCCCTTTTGCCTTGCCTTTCCTTGCTTTGGCCTTTTTCCTGGCCTTGCCATGGTTTGTCCTTTTGACTTACCTTGCCTTGCCTTTCTTTGCACTTTTGCCTGGCCTTGCTTTGCCCTTTTGCCTTGCCTTGCTTTGCCATTTTGCCTTTCCTTGAATTGCCCTTTTGCCTTACCTTGCCTTTTCATGCTATACCCTTTTTCCTTGCCTTGCCTTGTCATGCTTTGCCCTTTTGACTTGCCTTGCTTTGCCCTTTTGCCTTTCCTTGCTTTGCCCTTTTGCCTTGCTTTGCCTTGTTATGCTTTGCACTTTTGCCTTGCCTTGCTTTGCCATTTTGCCTTTCCTTGAATTGCCCTTTTGCCTTACTTTGCCTTGACTTGCTATACCCTTTTTCCTTGCCTTGCCTTGTCATGCTTTGACATTTTCACTTGCTTTGCTTTGCCCTTTTGCCTTGCCTTGCTTTGCCATTTTGCCTTTCCTTGAATTGCCCTTTTGCCTTACCTTGCCTTGACTTGCTATACCCTTTTTCCTTGCCTTGCCTTGTCATGCTTTGCCCTTTTGACTTGCTTTGCTTTGTCCTTTTGCCTTGCCTTGCTTTGCCATTTTGCCTTTCCTTGAATTGCCCTTTTGCCTTACCTTGCCTTGACTTGCTATACCCTTTTTCCTTGCCTTGCCTTGTCATGCTTTGCCCTTTTGACTTTCCTTGCTTTGCCCTTTTGCCTTGTCTTGCTTTGCCCTTTTGCCTTGCTTTGCCTTGTTATGCTTTCCCTTTTGCCTTGTCTTGCTTTGCCATTTTGCTTTTCCTTGCATTGCCCTTTTGCCTTACCTTGCCTTGACATGCTTTACCCTTTTGCCTTGCCTTGCCTTGTCATGCTTTGCCCTTTTGACTTGCTTTGCTTTGCCCTTTTGCCTTGCCTTTCCTTGTTTTGCCGTTTTCAATTTCCTTGGATTGCCTTACTTTCATCTTTGCCTTGCCTTGACGTGTCTTCCTTATCCTTTCGCCTTGCCTTGCTTTGCTTTCCCCTTTTGCCTTGCCTTACCTTGCCTTGCTTTGCCTCTTTGCCTTGTCTTGCCTTGCCTTCCTTTCTCCTTTTGCCCTGATTTGCCTTGCCTTTCTTTTGACCTTTTGCCTTGCCTTGTCTTGCCATGCTTTGCTCTTTTTCCTTGCCTTGCTTTGCCCTTTTGTCTTGCCTTGCCTTGCCTTGCTTTGCCATTTTCCCTTGCCTTGCTTTTCCCTTTTGCCTTGCCTTTCCTTGCTTTGGCCTTTTTCCTGGCCTTGCCATGGTTTGTCCTTTTGACTTACCTTGCCTTGCCTTTCTTTGCCCTTTTACCTGGCCTTGCATTGAGTTGCCCTTTTTCCTTGCCTTGCCATGCTTTGCCCTTTTGCCTTGCCTTGCTTTGCCATTTTGTCTTTCCTTGAATTGCCCTTTTGCCTTACCTTGCCTTGACTTGCTATACCCTTTTTCCTTGCCTTGCCTTTTAATGCTTTGCCCTTTTGCCTTGCCTTGCTTTGCCATTTTGCCTTTCCTTGAATTGCCCTTTTGCCTTACCTTGCCTTGACTTGCTATACCCTTTTTCCTAGCCTTGCCTTGTCATGCTTTGCCCTTTTGACTTGCCTTGCTTTGCCCTTTTGCCTTGCTTTGCCTTGTTATGCTTTGCCCTTTTGCCTTGTCTGCTTTGCCATTTTGCGTTTCCTTGCATTGCCCTTTTGCCTTACCTTGCCTTGACATGCATTAGCCTTTTGCCTTGCCTTGCCTTGTCATTCTTTGCCTTTTTGACTTGCTTTGCTTTGCCCTTTTGCCTTGCCTTTCCTTTTTTTGCCGTTTTGAATTGCCTTGCATTGCCTTACTTTCATCTTTGCCTTGCCTTGACGTGTCTTCCTTATCATTTTGCCTTGCCTTGCTTTGCTTTCCCCTTTTGCCTTGCCTTTCCTTGCCTTGCTTTACCCTTTTGCCTTCCTTTGCCTTGCCTTTCCATGCCTTCCTTTGACCCTTTGCCTTGCCTTGCTTTGACTCTTTGCCTTGACTTGCCTTGCCTTCTTTTCTCCTTTTGCCCTGATTTGCCTTGCCTTTCTTTTGACCTTTTGCCTTGCCTTGCCATGCTTTGCTCTTTTTCCTTGCCTTGCTTTGGTCTTTTGTCTTTCCTTGCCTTGCCTTGCTTTGCCATTTTCCCTTGCCTTGCTTTCCCCTTTTGCCTTGCCTTTCCTTGCTTTGGCCTTTTTCCTGGCCTTGCCATGGTTTGTCCTTTTGACTTACCTTGCCTTGCCTTTCTTTGCCCTTTTGCCTGGCCTTGCATTGAGTTGCCCTTTTTCCTTGCCTTGCCATGCTTTGCCCTTTTGCCTTGCCTTGCTTTGCCATTTTGTCTTTCCTTGAATTGCCTTTTTGCCCTACCTTGCCTTGACTTGCTATACCCTTTTTCCTTGCCTTGCCTTTTCATGCTTTGCCCTTTTGACTTGCCTTTCTTTGCCCTTTTGCCTTGCTTTGCCTTCTTATGCTTTGCCCTTTTGCCTTGCCTTGCTTTACCATTTTGCTTTTCCTTGCATTGCCCTTTTGCCTTACCTTGCCTTGTCATGCTTTGCCCTTTTGACTTGCTTTGCTTTGCCCTTTTGCCTTGCCTTTCCTTGTTTTGCCGTTTTGAATTGCCTTGCATTGCCTTACTTTCATCTTTGCCTTGCCTTGACGTGTCTTCCTTATCATTTTGCCTTGCCTTGCTTTGCTTTCCCCTTTTGCCTTGCCTTTCCTTGCCTTGCTTTACCCTTTTGCCTTCCTTTGCCTTGCCTTTCCATGCCTTCCTTTGACCCTTAGCCTTGCCTTGCTTTGACTCTTTGCCTTGACTTGCCTTGCCTTCCTTTCTCCTTTTGCCCTGATTTGCCTTGCCTTTCTTTTGACCTTTTGCCTTGCCTTGCCTTGCCATGCTTTGCTCTTTTTCCTTGCCTTGCTTTGCCCTTTTTGTCTTGCCTTACCTTGCCTTGCTTTGCCATTTTCCCTTGCCTTGCTTTCCCCTTTTGCCTTGCCTTTCCTTGCTTTGGCCTTTTTCCTGGCCTTGCCATGGTTTGTCCTTTTGACTTACCTTGCCTTGCCTTTCTTTGCCGTTTTGCCCGGTCTTGCATTGCGTTGCCCTTTTTCCTTGCCTAGCCATGCTTTGCCCTTTTGCCTTGCCTTGCTTTGCTCTTTTGCCTTGCTTTGCCTTGTTATGCTTTGCCCTTTTGCCTTGCCTTGCTTTGCCATTTTGCCTTTCCTTGAATTGCCCTTTTGCCTTACCTTGCCTTGACTTGCTATAGCCTTTTTCCTTGCCTTGCCTTGTCATACTTTGCCATTTTGATTTGCTTTGCTTTGCCCTTTTGCCTTGCCTTGCTTTGCCATTTTGCCTTTCCTTGAATTGCCCTTTTGCCTTACCTTGCCTTGACTTGCTATACCCTTTTTCCTTGCCTTGCCTTGTCATACTTTGCCCTTTTGACTTGCCTTGCTTTGCCCTTTTGCCTTGCTTTGCCTTGTTATGCTTTGCCCTTTTGCCTTGTCTTGCTTTGCCATTTTGCCTTTCCTTGCGTTGCCCTTTTGCCTTGCCTTGCCTTGTCATGCTTTGCCCTTTTGCCTTGCCTTGCCTTGTCATGCTTTGCCCTTTTGACTTGCTTTGCTTTGCCCTTTTGCCTTGCTTTTCCTTGTTTTGCCGTTTTGAATTGCCTTGCATTGCCTTGCTTTCATCTTTGCCTTGCCTTGACGTGTCTTCCTTATCCTTCTGCCTTGCCTTTCTTTGCTTTCTCCTTTTGCCTTGCCTTTCCTTGCATTGCTTTACCCTTTTGCCTTCTCTTGCCTTGCCTTTCCATGCCTTGCTTTGCCCCTTTGCCTTACCTTGCCTTGCTATGCCCTTTTGCCTTGCCTTGCTTTGTCTCTTTGCCTTGTCTTGCCTTGCCTTCCTTTCTCCTTTTGCCCTGATTTGCCTTGCCTTTCTTTTGACCTTTTGCCTTGCCTTGCCATGCTTTGCTCTTTTTCTTTGCCTTGCTTTGGTCTTTTGTCTTTCCTTGCCTTGCCTTGCTTTGCCATTTTCCCTTGCCTTGCTTTCCCCTTTTGCCTTGCCTTTCCTTGCTTTGGCCTTTTTCCTGGCCTTGCCATGGTTTGTCCTTTTGACTTACCTTGCCTTGCCTTTCTTTGCACTTTTGCCTGGCCTTGCTTTGCCCTTTTGCCTTGCCTTGCTTTGCCATTTTGCCTTTCCTTGAATTGCCCTTTTGCCTTACCTTGCCTTTTCATGCTATACCCTTTTTCCTTGCCTTGCCTTGTCATGCTTTGCCCTTTTGACTTGCCTTGCTTTGCCCTTTTGCCTTTCCTTGCTTTGCCCTTTTGCCTTGCTTTGCCTTGTTATGCTTTGCACTTTTGCCTTGCCTTGCTTTGCCATTTTGCCTTTCCTTGAATTGCCCTTTTGCCTTACTTTGCCTTGACTTGCTATACCCTTTTTCCTTGCCTTGCCTTGTCATGCTTTGACATTTTCACTTGCTTTGCTTTGCCCTTTTGCCTTGCCTTGCTTTGCCATTTTGCCTTTCCTTGAATTGCCCTTTTGCCTTACCTTGCCTTGACTTGCTATACCCTTTTTCCTTGCCTTGCCTTGTCATGCTTTGCCCTTTTGACTTGCTTTGCTTTGTCCTTTTGCCTTGCCTTGCTTTGCCATTTTGCCTTTCCTTGAATTGCCCTTTTGCCTTACCTTGCCTTGACTTGCTATACCCTTTTTCCTTGCCTTGCCTTGTCATGCTTTGCCCTTTTGACTTTCCTTGCTTTGCCCTTTTGCCTTGTCTTGCTTTGCCCTTTTGCCTTGCTTTGCCTTGTTATGCTTTCCCTTTTGCCTTGTCTTGCTTTGCCATTTTGCTTTTCCTTGCATTGCCCTTTTGCCTTACCTTGCCTTGACATGCTTTACCCTTTTGCCTTGCCTTGCCTTGTCATGCTTTGCCCTTTTGACTTGCTTTGCTTTGCCCTTTTGCCTTGCCTTTCCTTGTTTTGCCGTTTTCAATTTCCTTGGATTGCCTTACTTTCATCTTTGCCTTGCCTTGACGTGTCTTCCTTATCCTTTCGCCTTGCCTTGCTTTGCTTTCCCCTTTTGCCTTGCCTTACCTTGCCTTGCTTTGCCTCTTTGCCTTGTCTTGCCTTGCCTTCCTTTCTCCTTTTGCCCTGATTTGCCTTGCCTTTCTTTTGACCTTTTGCCTTGCCTTGTCTTGCCATGCTTTGCTCTTTTTCCTTGCCTTGCTTTGCCCTTTTGTCTTGCCTTGCCTTGCCTTGCTTTGCCATTTTCCCTTGCCTTGCTTTTCCCTTTTGCCTTGCCTTTCCTTGCTTTGGCCTTTTTCCTGGCCTTGCCATGGTTTGTCCTTTTGACTTACCTTGCCTTGCCTTTCTTTGCCCTTTTACCTGGCCTTGCATTGAGTTGCCCTTTTTCCTTGCCTTGCCATGCTTTGCCCTTTTGCCTTGCCTTGCTTTGCCATTTTGTCTTTCCTTGAATTGCCCTTTTGCCTTACCTTGCCTTGACTTGCTATACCCTTTTTCCTTGCCTTGCCTTTTAATGCTTTGCCCTTTTGCCTTGCCTTGCTTTGCCATTTTGCCTTTCCTTGAATTGCCCTTTTGCCTTACCTTGCCTTGACTTGCTATACCCTTTTTCCTAGCCTTGCCTTGTCATGCTTTGCCCTTTTGACTTGCCTTGCTTTGCCCTTTTGCCTTGCTTTGCCTTGTTATGCTTTGCCCTTTTGCCTTGTCTCCTTTGCCATTTTGCGTTTCCTTGCATTGCCCTTTTGCCTTACCTTGCCTTGACATGCATTAGCCTTTTGCCTTGCCTTGCCTTGTCATTCTTTGCCTTTTTGACTTGCTTTGCTTTGCCCTTTTGCCTTGCCTTTCCTTTTTTTGCCGTTTTGAATTGCCTTGCATTGCCTTACTTTCATCTTTGCCTTGCCTTGACGTGTCTTCCTTATCATTTTGCCTTGCCTTGCTTTGCTTTCCCCTCTTGCCTTGCCTTTCCTTGCCTTGCTTTACCCTTTTGCCTTCCTTTGCCTTGCCTTTCCATGCCTTCCTTTGACCCTTTGCCTTGCCTTGCTTTGACTCTTTGCCTTGACTTGCCTTGCCTTCCTTTCTCCTTTTGCCCTGATTTGCCTTGCCTTTCTTTTGACCTTTTGCCTTGCCTTGCCTTGCCATGCTTTGCTCTTTTTCCTTGCCTTGCTTTGCCCTTTTGTCTTGCCTTACCTTGCCTTGCTTTGCCATTTTCCCTTGCCTTGCTTTCCCCTTTTGCCTTGCCTTTCCTTGCTTTGGCCTTTTTCCTGGCCTTGCCATGGTTTGTCCTTTTGACTTACCTTGCCTTGCCTTTCTTTGCACTTTTGCCCGGCCTTGCATTGAGTTGCCCTTTTTCCTTGCATTGCCATGCTTTGCCCTTTTGCCTTGCCTTGCTTTGCCCTTTTGCCTTGCTTTGCCTTGTTATGCTTTGCCCTTTTGCCTTGCCTTGCTTTGCCATTTTGCCTTTCCTTGAATTGCCCTTTTGCCTTACCTTGCCTTGACTTGCTATAGCCTTTTTCCTTGCCTTGCCTTGTCATACTTTGCCATTTTGACTTGCTTTGCTTTGCCCTTTTGCCTTGCCTTGCTTTGCCATTTTGCCTTTCCTTGAATTGCCCTTTTGCCTTACCTTGCCTTGACTTGCTATACCCTTTTTCCTTGCCTTGCCTTGTCATGCTTTGCCCTTTTGACTTGCCTTACTTTGCCCTTTTGCCTTGCTTTGCCTTGTTATGCTTTGCCATTTTTGCCTTGTCTTGCTTTGCCATTTTGCCTTTCCTTGCATTGCCCTTTTGCCTTACCTTGCCTTGACTTGCTATACCCTTTTTCCTTGCCTTGCCTTGTCATGCTCTGCCCTTTTGACTTGCCTTGCTTTGCCCTTTTGCCTTGCTTTGCCTTGTTATGCTTTGCCATTTTTGCCTTATCTTGCTTTGCCATTTTGCCTTTCCTTGCATTGCCCTTTTGCCTTACCTTGCCTTGTCATGCTTTGCCCTTTTGCCTTGCCTTGCCTTGTCATGCTTTGCCCTTTTGACTTGCTTTGCTTTGCCCTTTTGCCTTGCCTTTCCTTGTTTTGCCCTTTTGAATTGCCTTGCATTGCCTTGCTTTCATCTTTGCCTTGCCTTGACGTGTCTTCCTTATCCTTTTGCCTTGCCTTGCTTTGCTTTCTCCTTTTCCCTTGCCTTTCCTTGCCTTGCTTTACCCTTTTGCCTTCCCTTGCCTTTGCCTTTCCATGACTTGCTTTGCCCCTTTGCCTTACCTTGCCTTGCTATGCCCTTTTGCCTTGCCTTTCTTTTTCTCTTTGCCTTGTCTTTCATTGCCTTCCTTTCTCCTTTTGCCCTGATTTGCCTTGCCTTTCTTTTGACCTTTTGCCTTGCCTTGCCATGCTTTGCTCTTTTTCCTTGCCTTGCTTTGCCCTTTTGTCTTTCCTTGCCTTGCCTTGCTTTGCCATTTTCCCTTGCCTTGCTTTCCCCTTTTGCCTTGCCTTTCCTTGCTTTGGCCTTTTTCCTGGCCTTGCCATGGTTTGTCCTTTTGACTTACCTTGCCTTGCCTTTCTTTGCACTTTTGCCTGCCCTTGCTTTGCCCTTTTGCCTTGCCTTGCTTTGCCATTTTGCCTTTCCTTGAATTGCCCTTTTGCCTTACTTTGCCTTGACTTGCTATACCCTTTTTCCTTGCCTTGCCTTGTCATACTTTGCCATTTTGACTTGCTTGTCTTTGCCCTTTTGCCTTGCCTTGCTTTGCCATTTTGCCTTTCCTTGAATTGCCCTTTTGCCTTACCTTGCCTTGACTTGCTATACCCTTTTTCCTTGCCTTGCCTTGTCATGCTTTGCCCTTTTGACTTGCTTTGCTTTGTCCTTTTGCCTTGCCTTGCTTTGCCATTTTGCCTTTCCTTGAATTGCCCTTTTGCCTTACCTTGCCTTGACTTGCTATACCCTTTTTCCTTGCCTTGCCTTGTCATGCTTTGCCCTTTTGACTTGCCTTGCTTTGCCCTTTTGCCTTGCCTTGCTTTGCCCTTTTGCCTTGCTTTGCCTTGTTATGCTTTGCCCTTTTGCCTTGCCTTGCTTTGCCATTTTGCCTTTCCTTGAATTGCCCTTTTGATTTACCTTTCCTTGACTTGCTATACCCTTTTTCCTTGCCTTGCCTTGTCATGCTTTGCCCTTTTGACTTGCTTTGCTTTGTCCTTTTGCCTTGCCTTGCTTTGCCATTTTGCCTTTCCTTGAATTGCCCTTTTGCCTTACCTTGCCTTGACTTGCTATACCCTTTTTCCTTGCCTTGCCTTGTCATGCTTTGCCCTTTTGACTTGCCTTGCTTTGCCCTTTTGCCTTGCCTTGCTTTGCCCTTTTGCCTTGCTTTGCCTTGTTATGCTTTGCCCTTTTGCCTTGCCTTGCTTTGCCATTTTGCCTTTCCTTGAATTGCCCTTTTGCCTTACCTTGCCTGGACTTGCTATACCCTTTTTCCTTGCCTTGCCTTGTCATGCTTTGCCCTTTTGACTTGCTTTGCTTTGTCCTTTTGCCTTGCCTTTCTTTGCCATTTTGCCTTTCCTTGAATTGCCCTTTTGCCTTACCTTGCCTTGACTTGCTATACCCTTTTCCCTTGCCTTGCCTTGTCATGCTTTGCCCTTTTGACTTGCCTTGCTTTGCCCTTTTGCCTTGCCTTGCTTTGCCCTTCTGCCTTGCTTTGCCTTGTTATGCTTTCCCTTTTGCCTTGTCTTGCTTTGCCATTTTGCTTTTCCTTGCATTGCCCTTTTGCCTTACCTTGCCTTGACATGCTTTACCCTTTTGCCTTGCCTTGCCTTTTCATGCTTTGCCCTTTTGCATTGCCTTGCCTTGTCATGCTTTGCCCTTTTGACTTGCTTTGCTTTGCCCTTTTGCCTTGCCTTTCCTTGTTTTGCCGTTTTCAATTTCCTTGCATTGCCTTACTTTCATCTTTGCCTTGCCTTGACGTGTCTTCCTTATCCTTTCGCCTTGCCTTGCTTTGCTTTCCCCTTTTGCCTTGCCTTATCTTGCCTTGCTTTGCCTCTTTGCCTTGTCTTGCCTTGCCTTCCTTTCTCCTTTTGCCCTGATTTGCCTTGCCTTTCTTTTGACCTTTTGCCTTGCCTTGCCTTGCCATGCTTTGCTCTTTTTCCTTGCCTTGCTTTGCCCTTTTGTCTTGCCTTGCCTTGCCTTGCTTTGCCATTTTCCCTTGCCTTGCTTTTCCCTTTTGAATTGCCTTTCCTTGCTATTGCTTTTTTCCTGGCCTTGCCATGGTTTGTCCTTTTGACTTACCTTGCCTTGCCTTTCTTTGCCCTTTTGCCTGGCCTTGTATTGAGTTGCCCTTTTTCCTTGCCTTGCCATGCTTTGCCCTTTTGCCTTGCCTTGCTTTGCCATTTTGTCTTTCCTTGAATTGGCCTTTTGCCTTACCTTGCCTTGACTTGCTATACCCTTTTTCCTTGCCTTGCCTTTTCATGCTTTGCCCTTTTGACTTGCCTTTCTTTGCCCTTTTGCCTTGCTTTGCCTTGTTATGCTTTGCCCTTTTGCCTTGTCTTGCTTTGCCATTTTGCCTTTCCTTGCATTGCCCTTTTGCCTTACCTTGCCTTGTCATGCT
Organism: Columba livia; assembly: GCF_036013475.1. Lineage (NCBI taxonomy): Eukaryota > Metazoa > Chordata > Aves > Columbiformes > Columbidae > Columba > Columba livia. The sequence continues at coordinate 115,157 of NW_027043151.1, forward strand.
TTGCCCTTTTGACTTGCTTTGCTTTGCCCTTTTGCCTTGCCTTTCCTTGTTTTGCCGTTTTGAATTGCCTTGCATTGCCTTACTTTCATCTTTGCCTTGCCTTGACGTGTCGTCCTTATCATTTTGCCTTGCCTTGCTTTGCTTTCCCCTTTTGCCTTGCCTTTCCTTGCCTTGCTTTACCCTTTTGCCTTCCTTTGCCTTGCCTTTCCATGCCTTCCTTTGACCCTTTGCCTTGCCTTGCTTTGACTCTTTGCCTTGACTTGCCTTGCCTTCCTTTCTCCTTTTGCCCTGATTTGCCTTGCCTTTCTTTTGACCTTTTGCCTTGCCTTGCCTTGCCATGCTTTGCTCTTTTTCCTTGCCTTGCTTTGCCCTTTTGTCTTGCCTTACCTTGCCTTGCTTTGCCATTTTCCCTTGCCTTGCTTTCCCCTTTTGCCTTGCCTTTCCTTGCTTAGGCCTTTTTCCTGGCCTTGCCATGGTTTGTCCTTTTGACTTACCTTGCCATGCCTTTCTTTGCACTTTTGCCCGGCCTTGCATTGAGTTGCCCTTTTTCCTTGCCTTGCCATGCTTTGCCCTTTTGCCTTGCCTTGCTTTGCCCTTTTGCCTTGCTTTGCCTTGTTATGCTTTGCCCTTTTGCCTTGCCTTGCTTTGCCATTTTGCCTTTCCTTGAATTGCCCTTTTGCCTTACCTTGCCTTGACTTGCTATACCCTTTTTCCTTGCCTTGCCTTGTCATGCTTTGCCCTTTTGACTTGCCTTGCTTTGCCCTTTTGCCTTGCTTTGCCTTGTTATGCTTTGCCATTTTTGCCTTGTCTTGCTTTGCCATTTTGCCTTTCCTTGCATTGCCCTTTTGCCTTACCTTGCCTTGTCATGCTTTGCCCTTTTGCCTTGCCTTGCCTTGTCATGCTTTGCCCTTTTGACTTGCTTTGCTTTGCCCTTTTGCCTTGCCTTTCCTTGTTTTGCCGTTTTGAATTGCCTTGCATTGCCTTGCTTTCATCTTTGCCTTGCCTTGACTTGTCTTCCTTATCCTTTTGCCTTGCCTTGCTTTGCTTTCTCCTTTTCCCTTGCCTTTCCTTGCCTTGCTTTACCCTTTTGCCTTCCCTTGCCTTTGCCTTTCCATGCCTTGCTTTGCCCCTTTGCCTTACCTTGCCTTGCTATGCCCTTTTGCCTTGCCTTGCTTTGTCTCTTTGCCTTGTCTTGCCTTGCCTTCCTTTCTCCTTTTGCCCTGATTTGCCTTGCCTTTCTTTTGACCTTTTGCCTTGCCTTGCCATGCTTTGCTCTTTTTCCTTGCCTTGCTTTGCCCTTTTGTCTTTCCTTGCCTTGCCTTGCTTTGCCATTTTCCCTTGCCTTGCTTTCCCCTTTTGCCTTGCCTTTCCTTGCTTTGGCCTTTTTCCTGGCCTTGCCATGGTTTGTCCTTTTGACTTACCTTGCCTTGCCTTTCTTTGCACTTTTGCCTTGCCTTGCTTTGCCCTTTTCCCTTGCCTTGCTTTGCCATTTTGCCTTTCCTTGAATTGCCCTTTTGCCTTACCTTGCCTTGACTTGCTATACCCTTTTTCCTTGCCTTGCCTTGTCATGCTTTGCCCTTTTGACTTGCCTTGCTTTGCCCTTTTGCCTTGCCTTGCTTTGCCCTTTTGCCTTGCTTTGCCTTGTTATGCTTTGCCCTTTTGCCTTGCCTTGCTTTGCCATTTTGCCTTTCCTTGAATTGCCCTTTTGCCTTACCTTGCCTTGACTTGCTATACCCTTTTTCCTTGCCTTGCCTTGTCATGCTTTGCCCTTTTGACTTGCTTTGCTTTGTCCTTTTGCCTTGCCTTGCTTTGCCATTTTGCCTTTCCTTGAATTGCCCTTTTGCCTTACCTTGCCTTGACTTGCTATACCCTTTTTCCTTGCCTTGCCTTGTCATGCTTTGCCCTTTTGACTTGCCTTGCTTTGCCCTTTTGCCTTGCCTTGCTTTGCCCTTTTGCCTTGCTTTGCCTTGTTATGCTTTGCCCTTTTGCCTTGCCTTGCTTTGCCATTTTGCCTTTCCTTGAATTGCCCTTTTGCCTTACCTTGCCTTGACTTGCTATACCCTTTTTCCTTGCCTTGCCTTGTCATGCTTTGCCCTTTTGACTTGCTTTGCTTTGTCCTTTTGCCTTGCCTTGCTTTGCCATTTTGCCTTTCCTTGAATTGCCCTTTTGCCTTACCTTGCCTTGACTTGCTATACCCTTTTTCCTTGCCTTGCCTTGTCATGCTTTGCCCTTTTGACTTGCCTTGCTTTGCCCTTTTGCCTTGCCTTGCTTTGCCCTTCTGCCTTGCTTTGCCTTGTTATGCTTTCCCTTTTGCCTTGTCTTGCTTTGCCATTTTGCTTTTCCTTGCATTGCCCTTTTGCCTTACCTTGCCTTGACATGCTTTACCCTTTTGCCTTGCCTTGCCTTTTCATGCTTTGCCCTTTTGCATTGCCTTGCCTTGTCATGCTTTGCCCTTTTGACTTGCTTTGCTTTGCCCTTTTGCCTTGCCTTTCCTTGTTTTGCCGTTTTCAATTTCCTTGCATTGCCTTACTTTCATCTTTGCCTTGCCTTGACGTGTCTTCCTTATCCTTTCGACTTGCCTTGCTTTACTTTCCCCTTTTGCCTTGCCTTACCTTGCCTTGCTTTGCCTCTTTGCCTTGTCTTGCCTTGCCTTCCTTTCTCCTTTTGCCCTGATTTGCCTTGCCTTTCTTTTGACCTTTCGCCTTGCCTTGTCTTGCCATGCTTTGCTCTTTTTCCTTGCCTTGCTTTGCCCTTTTGTCTTGCCTTGCCTTGCTTTGCCATTTTCCCTTGCCTTGCTTTTCCCTTTTGCCTTGCCTTTCCTTGCTTTGGCCTTTTTCCTGGCCTTGCCATGGTTTGTCCTTTTGACTTACCTTGCCTTGCCTTTCTTTGCCCTTTTGCCTGGCCTTGTATTGAGTTGCCCTTTTTCCTTGCCTTGCCATGCTTTGCCCTTTTGCCTTGCCTTGCTTTGCCATTTTGTCTTTCCTTGAATTGGCCTTTTGCCTTACCTTGCCTTGACTTGCTATACCCTTTTTCCTTGCCTTGACTTTTCATGCTTTGCCCTTTTGACTTGCCTTTCTTTGCCCTTTTGCCTTGCTTTGCCTTGTTATGCTTTGCCCTTTTGCCTTGTCTTGCTTTGCCATTTTGCCTTTCCTTGCATTGCCCTTTTGCCTTACCTTGCCTTGTCATGCTTTGCCCTTTTGACTTGCTTTGCTTTGCCCTTTTGCCTTGCCTTTCCTTGTTTTGCCGTTTTGAATTGCCTTGCATTGCCTTACTTTCATCTTTGCCTTGCCTTGACGTGTCTTCCTTATCCTTTTGCCTTGCCTTGCTTTGCTTTCCCCTTTTGCCTTGCCTTTCCTTGCCTTGCTTTACCCTTTTGCCTTCCTTTGCCTTGCCTTTCCATGCCTTCCTTTGACCCTTTGCCTTGCCTTGCTTTGACTCTTTGCCTTGACTTGCCTTGCATTCCTTTCTCCTTTTGCCCTGATTTGCCTTGCCTTTCTTTTGACCTTTTGCCTTGCCTTGCCTTGCCATGCTTTGCTCTTTTTCCTTGCCTTGCTTTGCCTTTTTGTCTTGCCTTACCTTGCCTTGCTTTGCCATTTTCCCTTGCCTTGCTTTCCCCTTTTGCCTTGCCTTTCCTTGCTTTGGCCTTTTTCCTGGCCTTGCCATGGTTTGTCCTTTTGACTTACCTTGCCTTGCCTTTCTTTGCACTTTTGCCCGGCCTTGCATTGAGTTGCCCTTTTTCCTTGCCTTGCCATGCTTTGCCCTTTTGCCTTGCCTTGCTTTGCCCTTTTGCCTTGCTTTGCCTTGTTATGCTTTGCCCTTTTGCCTTGCCTTGCTTTGCCATTTTGCCTTTCCTTGAATTGCCCTTTTGCCTTACTTTGCCTTGACTTGCTATACCCTTTTTCCTTGCCTTGCCTTGTCATACTTTGCCATTTTGACTTGCTTTGCTTTGCCCTTTTGCCTTGCCTTGCTTTGCCATTTTGCCTTTCCTTGAATTGCCCTTTTGCCTTACTTGCCTTGACTTGCTATACCCTTTTTCCTTGCCTTGCCTTGTCATGCTTTGCCCTTTTGACTTGCCTTGCTATGCCCTTTTGCCTTGCCTTGCTTTGCCCTTTTGCCTTGCTTTGCCTTTTTATGCTTTCCCTTTTGCCTTGTCTTGCTTTGCCATTTTGCTTTTCCTTGCATTGCCCTTTTGCCTTACCTTGCCTTGACATGCTTTACCCTTTTGCCTTGCCTTGCCTTTTCATGCTTTGCCCTTTTGCATTGCCTTGCCTTGTCATGCTTTGCCCTTTTGACTTGCTTTGCTTTGCCCTTTTGCCTTGCCTTTCCTTGTTTTGCCGTTTTCAATTTCCTTGCATTGCCTTACTTTCATCTTTGCCTTGCCTTGACGTGTCTTCCTTATCCTTTCGCCTTGCCTTGCTTTGCTTTCCCCTTTTGCCTTGCCTTACCTTGCCTTGCTTTGCCTCTTTGCCTTTTCTTGCCTTGCCTTCCTTTCTCCTTTTGCCCTGACTTGCCTTGCCTTTTGACCTTTTGCCTTGCCTTGCCTTGCCATGCTTTGCTCTTTTTCCTTGCCTTGCTTTGCCCTTTTGTCTTGCCTTGCCTTGCCTTGCTTTGCCATTTTCCCTTGCCTTGCTTTTCCCTTTTGCCTTGCCTTTCCTTGCTTTGGCCTTTTTCCTGGCCTTGCCATGGTTTGCCCTTTTGCCTTACCTTGCCTTGCCTTTCTTTGCCCTTTTGCCTGGCCTTGCATTGAGTTGCCCTTTTTCCTTGCCTTGCCATGCTTTGGCCTTTTGACTTACCTTTCTTTGCCCTTTTGCCTTGCTTTGCCTTGTTATGCTTTGCCCTTTTGCCTTGTCTTGCTTTGCCATTTTGCCTTTCCTTGCATTGCCCTTTTGCCTTACCTTGCCTTGTCATGCTTTGCCCTTTTGACTTGCTTTGCTTTGCCCTTTTGCCTTGCCTTTCCTTGTTTTGCCGTTTTCAATTTCCTTGCATTGCCTTACTTTCATCTTTGCCTTGCCTTGACGTGTCTTCCTTATCCTTTCGCCTTGCCTTTCTTTGCTTTCCCCTTTTGCCTTGCCTTTCCTTGCCTTGCTTTACCCTTTTGCCTTCCTTTGCCTTGCCTTTCCATGCCTTCCTTTGACCCTTTGCCTTGCCTTGCTTTGACTCTTTGCCTTGACTTGCCTTGCCTTCCTTTCTCCTTTTGCCCTGATTTGCCTTGCCTTTCTTTTGACCTTTTGCCTTGCCTTGCCTTGCCATGCTTTGCTCTTTTTCCTTGCCTTGCTTTACCCTTTTGTCTTGCCTTGCCTTGCCTTGCTTTGCCATTTTCCCTTGCCTTGCTTTTCCCTTTTGCCTTGCCTTTCCTTGCTTTGGCCTTTTTCCTGGCCTTGCAATGGTTTATCCTTTTGACTTACCTTGCCTTGCCTTTCTTTGCCCTTTTGCCTGGCCTTGCATTGAGTTGCCCTTTTTCCTTGCCTTGCCATGCTTTGCCCTTTTGACTTACCTTTCTTTGCCCTTTTGCCTTGCTTTGCCTTGTTATGCTTTGCCCTTTTGCCTTGTCTTGCTTTGCCATTTTGCCTTTCCTTGCATTGCCCTTTTGCCTTACCTTGCCTTGTCATGCTTTGCCCTTTTGACTTGCTTTGCTTTGCCCTTTTGCCTTGCCTTTCCTTGTTTTGCCGTTTTGAATTGCCTTGCATTGCCTTACTTTCATCTTTGCCTTGCCTTGACGTGTCTTCCTTATCCTTTTGCCTTGCCTTGCTTTGCTTTCCCCTTTTGCCTTGCCTTTCCTTGCCTTGCTTTACCCTTTTGCCTTCCTTTGCCTTGCCTTTCCATGCCTTTCTTTGACCCTTTGCCTTGCCTTGCTTTGACTCTTTGCCTTGACTTGCCTTGCCTTCCTTTCTCCTTTTGCCCTGATTTGCCTTGCCTTTCTTTTGACCTTTTGCCTTGCCTTGCCTTGCCATGCTTTGCTCTTTTTCCTTGCCTTGCTTTGCCCTTTTGTCTTGCCTTACCTTGCCTTGCTTTGCCATTTTCCCTTGCCTTGCTTTCCCCTCTTGCCTTGCCTTTCCTTGCTTTGGCCTTTTTCCTGGCCTTGCCATGGTTTGTCCTTTTGACTTACCTTGCCTTGCCTTTCTTTGCACTTTTGCCCGGTCTTGCATTGAGTTGCCCTTTTTCCTTGCCTTGCCATGCTTTGCCCTTTTGCCTTGCCTTGCTTTGCCCTTTTGCCTTGCTTTGCCTTGTTATGCTTTGCCCTTTTGCCTTGCCTTGCTTTGCCATTTTGCCTTTCCTTGAATTGCCCTTTTGCCTTACCTTGCCTTGACTTGCTATAGCCTTTTTCCTTGCCTTGCCTTGTCATACTTTGCCATTTTGACTTGCTTTGCTTTGCCCTTTTGCCTTGCCTTGCTTTGCCATTTTGCCTTTCCTTGAATTACCCTTTTGCCTTACCTTGCCTTGACTTGCTATACCCTTTTTCCTTGCCTTGCCTTGTTTTGCCGTTTTGATTTGCCTTGCATTGCCTTACTTTCATCTTTACCTTGCCTTGACGTGTCTTGCTTATCCTTTTGCCTTGCCTTGCTTTGCTTTCCCCTTTTGCCTTGCCTTTCCTTGCCTTGCTTTGCCCTTTTCCCTTGCCTTGCCTTGCCTTTCCATGCCTTGCTTTGCCCTTTTTCCTTGCCATGCCTTGCTTTGCCCTTTTGATTTGCATTGCATTGCCTTACTTTGACATTTTGCCTTGCCTTACCTTGTCTTGCTTTGTCCTTTTGCTTTGCCTTGCCTTGCCTTTCCATGTCTTTGCTTTCCTTTTGCCTTCCCTTGTCTTGCTTTACTTTTCCGTTTTGACTTGCCTTGCTTTGCCCTTTTGCATTCCCTTGCCTTGCCTTATTTTGCCGTTTTGCCTTGCCTTGCTTTGCCCTTTTTCCTTGCCATGCCTTGCTTTGCCATTTTGATTTGCCTTACATTGCCTTACTTTGACATTTTACCTTGCCTTTCCATGCCTTGCTTTGCCCTTTTGTCTTGCCTTGCCTTGCCTTGCTTTGCCATTTTCCCTTGCCTTGCTTTCCCCTTTTGCCTTGCCTTTCCTTGCTTTGGCCTTTTTCCTGGCCTTGCCATGGTTTGTCCTTTTGACTTACCTTGCCTTGCCTTTCTTTGCCCTTTTGCCTGGCCTTGCATTGAGTTGCCCTTTTTCCTTGCCTTGCCATGCTTTGCCCTTTTGCCTTGCCTTGCTTTGCCCTTTTGCCTTGCCTTGCCTTTTCATGCTTTGCCCTTTTGCCTTGCCTTGCTTTGCCATTTTGCCTTTCCTTGAATTGCCCTTTTGCCTTACCTTGCCTTGACTTGCTATACCCTTTTTCCTTGCCTTGCCTTGTCATGCTTTGCCCTTTTGACTTGCCTTGCTTTGCCATTTTGCCTTTCCTTGAATTGCCCTTTTGCCTTACTTTGCCTTGACTTGCTATACCCTTTTTCCTTGCCTTGCCTTGTCATACTTTGCCATTTTGACTTGCTTTGCTTTGCCCTTTTGCCTTGCCTTGCTTTGCCATTTTGCCTTTCCTTGAATTGCCCTTTTGCCTTACCTTGCCTTGACTTGCTATACCCTTTTTCCATGCCTTGCCTTGTCATGCTTTGCCCTTTTGACTTTCCTTGCTTTGCCCTTTTGCCTTGTCTTGCTTTGCCCTTTTGCCTTGCTTTGCCTTGTTATGCTTTCCCTTTTGCCTTGTCTTGCTTTGCCATTTTGCTTTTCCTTGCATTGCCCTTTTGCCTTACCTTGCCTTGACATGCTTTACCCTTTTGCCTTGCCTTGCCTTTTCATGCTTTGCCCTTTTGCATTGCCTTGCCTTGTCATGCTTTGCCCTTTTGACTTGCTTTGCTTTGCCCTTTTGCCTTGCCTTTTCTTGTTTTGCCGTTTTCAATTTCCTTGCATTGCCTTACTTTCATCTTTGCCTTGCCTTGACGTGTCTTCCTTATCCTTTCGCCTTGCCTTGCTTTGCTTTCCCCTTTTGCCTTGCCTTACCTTGCCTTGCTTTGCCTCTTTGCCTTGTCTTGCCTTGCCTTCCTTTCTCCTTTTGCCCTGATTTGCCTTGCCTTTCTTTTGACCTTTTGCCTTGCCTTGCCATGCTTTGCTCTTTTTCCTTGCCTTGCTTTGCCCTTTTGTCTTGCCTTGCCTTGCCTTGCTTTGCCATTTTCCCTTGCCTTGCTTTCCCCTTTTGCCTTGCCTTTCCTTGCTTTGGCCTTTTTCCTGGCCTTGCCATGGTTTGTCCTTTTGACTTACCTTGCCTTGCCTTTCTTTGCCCTTTTGCCTGGCCTTGCATTGAGTTGCCCTTTTTCCTTGCCTTGCCATGCTTTGCCCTTTTGCCTTGCCTTGCTTTGCCCTTTTGCCTTGCCTTGCCTTTTCATGCTTTGCCCTTTTGCCTTGCCTTGCTTTGCCATTTTGCCTTTCCTTGAATTGCCCTTTTGCCTTACCTTGCCTTGACTTGCTATACCCTTTTTCCTTGCCTTGCCTTGTCATGCTTTGCCCTTTTGACTTGCCTTGCTTTGCCCTTTTGCCTTGCTTTGCCTTGTTATGCTTTGCCCTTTTGCCTTGTCTTGCTTTCCCTTTTGCCTTACCTTGCCTTGTCATGCTTTGCCCTTTTGCCTTGCTTGCCTTGTCATGCTTTGCCCTTTTGACTTGCTTTGCTTTGCCCTTTTGCCTTGCCTTTCCTTGTTTTGCCGTTTTGAATTGCCTTGCATTGCCTTGCTTTTATCTTTGCCTTGCCTTGACGTGTCTTCCTTATCCTTTTGCCTTGCCTTGCTTTGCTTTCTCCTTTTCCCTTGGCTTTCCTTGCCTTGCTTTACCCTTTTGCCTTCCCTTGCCTTTGCCTTTCCATGCCTTGCTTTGCCCCTTTGCCTTACCTTGCCTTGCTATGCCCTTTTGTCTTGCCTTGCTTTTTCTCTTTGCCTTGTCTTGCCTTGCCTTCCTTTCTCCTTTTGCCCTGATTTGCCTTGCCTTTCTTTTGACCTTTTGCCTTGCCTTGCCATGCTTTGCTCTTTTTCCTTGCCTTGCTTTGCCCTTTTGTCTTGCCTTGCCTTGCCTTGCTTTGCCATTTTCCCTTGCCTTGCTTTCCCCTTTTGCCTTGCCTTTCCTTGCTTTGGCCTTTTTCCTGGCCTTGCCATGGTTTGTCCTTTTGACTTACCTTGCCTTGCCTTTCTTTGCACTTTTGCCTGGCCTTGCTTTGCCCTTTTGCCTTGCCTTGCTTTGCCATTTTGCCTTTCCTTGAATTGCCCTTTTGCCTTACCTTGCCTTGACTTGCTATACCCTTTTTCCTTGCCTTGCCTTATCATGCTTTGCCCTTTTGACTTGCCTTGCTTTGCCATTTTGCCTTGCCTTGCTTTGCCCTTTTGCCTTGCTTTGCCTTGTTATGCTTTGCCCTTTTGCCTTGCCTTGCTTTGCCATTTTGCCTTTCCTTGAATTGCCCTTTTGCCTTACTTTGCCTTGACTTGCTATACCCTTTTTCCTTGCCTTGCCTTGTCATGCTTTGCCCTTTTGACTTGCTTTGCTTTGTCCTTTTGCCTTGCCTTGCTTTGCCATTTTGCCTTTCCTTGAATTGCCCTTTTGCCTTACCTTGCCTTGACTTGCTATACCCTTTTTCCTTGCCTTGCCTTGTCATGCTTTGCCCTTTTGACTTTCCTTGCTTTGCCCTTTTGCCTTGTCTTGCTTTGCCCTTTTCCCTTGCTTTGCCTTGTTATGCTTTCGCTTTTGCCTTGTCTTGCTTTGCCATTTTGCTTTTCCTTGCATTGCCCTTTTGCCTTGCCTTGCCTTGACATGCTTTGCCCTTTTGACTTGCTTTGCTTTGCCCTTTTGCCTTGCCTTCCCTTGTTTTGCCGTTTTCAATTTCCTTGCATTGCCTTACTTTCATCTTTGCCTTGCCTTGACGTGTCTTCCTTATCCTTTCGCCTTGCCTTGCTTTGCTTTCCCCTTTTGCCTTGCCTTACCTTGCCTTGCTTTGCCTCTTTGCCTTGTCTTGCCTTGCCTTCCTTTCTCCTTTTGCCCTGATTTGCCTTGCCTTTCTTTTGACCTTTTGCCTTGCCTTGCCTTGCCATGCTTTGCTCTTTTCCCTTGCCTTGCTTTTCCCTTTTGCCTTGCCTTTCCTTGCTTTGGCCTTTTTCCTGGCCTTGCCATGGTTTGTCCTTTTGACTTACCTTGCCTTGCCTTTCTTTGCCCTTTTGCCTGGCCTTGCATTGAGTTGCCCTTTTTCCTTGCCTTGCCATGCTTTGCCCTTTTGCCTTGCCTTGCTTTGCCCTTTTGCCTTGCTTTGCCTTGTTATGCTTTGCCCTTTTGCCTTGCCTTGCTTTGCCATTTTGTCTTTCCTTGAATTGCCCTTTTGCCTTACCTTGCCTTGACTTGCTATACCCTTTTTCCTTGCCTTGCCTTTTCATGCTTTGCCCTTTTGCCTTGCCTTGCTTTGCCATTTTGCCTTTCCTTGAATTGCCCTTTTGCCTTACCTTGCCTTGACTTGCTATACCCTTTTTCCTTGCCTTGCCTTGTCATGCTTTGCCCTTTTGCCTTGCCTTGCTTTGCCCTTTTGCCTTGCTTTGCCTTGTTATGCTTTGCCCTTTTGCCTTGTCTTGCTTTCCCTTTTGCCTTACCTTGCCTTGTCATGCTTTGCCCTTTTGCCTTGCTTGCCTTGTCATGCTTTACCCTTTTGACTTGCTTTGCTTTGCCCTTTTGCCTTGCCTTTCCTTGTTTTGCCGTTTTGAATTGCCTTGCATTGCCTTGCTTTCATCTTTGCCTTGCCTTGACGTGTCTTCCTTGTCCTTTTGCCTTGCCTTGCTTTGCTTTCTCCTTTTCCCTTGCCTTTCCTTGCCTTGCTTTACCCTTTTGCCTTCCCTTGCCTTTGCCTTTCCATGCCTTGCTTTGGCCCTTTGCCTTACCTTGCCTTGCTATGCCCTTTTGCCTTGCCTTGCTTTGTCTCTTTGCCTTGTCTTGCCTTGCCTTCCTTTCTCCTTTTGCCCTGATTTGCCTTGCCTTTCTTTTGACCATTTGCCTTGCCTTGCCATGCTTTGCTCTTTTTCCTTGCCTTGCTTTGCCCTTTTGTCTTGCCTTACCTTGCCTTTCTTTGCCATTTTCCCTTGCCTTGCTTTCCCCTTTTGCCTTGCCTTTCCTTGCTTTGGCCTTTTTCCTGGCCTTGCCATGGTTTGTCCTTTTGACTTAACTTGCCTTGCCTTTCTTTGCACTTTTGCCTGGCCTTGCTTTGCCCTTTTGCCTTGCCTTGCTTTGCCATTTTGCCTTTCCTTGAATTGCCCTTTTGCCTTACCTTGCCTTGACTTGCTATACCCTTTTTCCTTGCCTTGCCTTGTCATGCTTTGCCCTTTTGACTTGCCTTGCTTTTCCCTTTTGCCTTGCCTTTCCTTGTTTTGCCGTTTTCAATTTCCTTGCATTGCCTTACTTTCATCTTTGCCTTGCCTTGACGTGTCTTCCTTATCCTTTCGCCTTGCCTTGCTTTGCTTTCCCCTTTTGCCTTGCCTTACCTTGCCTTGCTTTGCCTCTTTGCCTTGTCTTGCCTTGCCTTCCTTTCTCCTTTTGCCCTGATTTGCCTTGCCTTTCTTTTGACCTTTTGCCTTGCCTTGCCTTGCCATGCTTTGCTCTTTTTCCTTGCCTTGCTTTGCCCTTTTGTCTTGCCTTGCCTTGCCTTGCTTTGCCATTTTCCCTTGCCTTGCTTTTCCCTTTTGCCTTGCCTTTCCTTGCTTTGGCCTTTTTCCTGGCCTTGCCATGGTTTGTCCTTTTGACTTACCTTGCCTTGCCTTTCTTTGCCCTTTTGCCTGGCCTTGCATTGAGTTGCCCTTTTTCCTTGCCTTGCCATGCTTTGCCCTTTTGCCTTGCCTTGCTTTGCCCTTTTGCCTTGCTTTGCCTTGTTATGCTTTGCCCTTTTGCCTTGCCTTGCTTTGCCATTTTGTCTTTCCTTGAATTGCCCTTTTGCCTTACCTTGCCTTGACTTGCTATACCCTTTTTCCTTGCCTTGCCTTTTCATGCTTTGCCCTTTTGCCTTGCCTTGCTTTGCCATTTTGCCTTTCCTTGAATTGCCCTTTTGCCTTACCTTGCCTTGACTTGCTATACCCTTTTTCCTTGCCTTGCCTTTTCATGCTTTGCCCTTTTGCCTTGCCTTGCTTTTCCATTTTGCCTTTCCTTGAATTGCCCTTTTGCCTTACCTTGCCTTGACTTGCTATACCCTTTTTCATTGCCTTGCCTTGTCATGCTTTGCCTTTTTGACTTGCCTTGCTTTGCTCTTTTGCCTTGCCTTGCTTTGCCCTTTTGCCTTGCTTTGCCTTGTTATGCTTTGCCCTTTTGCCTTGCCTTGCTTTGCCATTTTGCCTTTCCTTGAATTGCCCTTTTGCTTACATTGCCTTGACTTGCTATACCCTTTTTCCTTGCCTTGCCTTGTCATACTTTGCCATTTTGACTTGCTTTGCTTTGCCCTTTTGCCTTGCCTTGCTTTGCCATTTTGCCTTTCCTTGAATTGCCCTTTTGCCTTACCTTGCCTTGACTTGCTATACCCTTTTTCCTTGCCTTGCCTTGTCATGCTTTGCCCTTTTGACTTGCTTTGCTTTGTCCTTTTGCCTTGCCTTGCTTTGCCATTTTGCCTTTCCTTGAATTGCCCTTTTGCCTTACCTTGCCTTGACTTGCTATACCCTTTTTCCTTGCCTTGCCTTGTCATGCTTTGCCCTTTTGACTTTCCTTGCTTTGCCCTTTTGCCTTGTCTTGCTTTGCCCTTTTGCCTTGCTTTGCCTTGTTATGCTTTCCCTTTTGCCTTGTCTTGCTTTGCCATTTTGCTTTTCCTTGCATTGCCCTTTTGCCTTGCCTTGCCTTGACATGCTTTGCCCTTTTGACTTGCTTTGCTTTGCCCTTTTGCCTTGCCTTTCCTTGTTTTGCCGTTTTCAATTTCCTTGCATTGCCTTACTTTCATCTTTGCCTTGCCTTGACGTGTCTTCCTTATCCTTTCTCCTTGCCTTGCTTTGCTTTCCCCTTTTGCCTTGCCTTACCTTGCCTTGCTTTGCCTCTTTGCCTTGTCTTGCCTTGCCTTCCTTTCTCCTTTTGCCCTGATTTGCCTTGCCTTTCTTTTGACCTTTTGCCTTGCCTTGCCTTGCCATGCTTTGCTCTTTTTCCTTGCCTTGCTTTGCCCTTTTGTCTTGCCTTGCCTTGCCTTGCTTTGCCATTTTCCCTTGCCTTCTTTTTCCCTTTTGCCTCGCCTTTCCTTGCTTTGGCTTTTTTCCTGGCCTTGCAATGGTTTGTCCTTTTGACATACCTTGCCTTGCCTTTCTTTGCCCTTTTGCCTGGCCTTGCATTGAGATGCCCTTTTTCCTTGCCTTGCCATGCTTTGCCCTTTCGCCTTGCCTTGCTTTGCCATTTTGTCTTTCCTTGAATTGCCCTTTTGCCTTACCTTGCCTTGACTTGCTATACCCTTTTTCCTTGCCTTGCCTTTTCATGTTTTGCCCTTTTGCCTTGCCTTGCTTTGCCATTTTGCCTTTCCTTGAATTGCCCTTTTACCTTGCCTTTCCTTGTTTTGCAGTTTTGAATTGCCTTGCATTGCCTTACTTTCATCTTTGCCTTGCCTTGACGTGTCTTCCTTATCCTTTTGCCTTGCCTTGCTTTGCTTTCCCCTTTTGCCTTGCCTTTCCTTGCCTTGCTTTACCCTTTTGCCTTCCTTTGCCTTGCCTTTCCATGCCTTCCTTTGACCCTTTGCCTTGCCTTGCTTTGACTCTTTGCCTTGACTTGCCTTGCCTTCCTTTCTCCTTTTGCCCTGATTTGCCTTGCCTTTCTTTTGACCTTTTGCCTTGCCTTGCCATGCTTTGCTCTTTTCCCTTGCCTTGCTTTGCCCTTTTGTCTTTCCTTGCCTTGCCTTGCTTTGCCATTTTCCCTTGCCTTGCTTTCCCCTTTTGCCTTGCCTTTCCTTGCTTTGGCCTTTTTCCTGGCCTTGCCATGGTTTGTCCTTTTGACTTACCTTGCCTTGCATTTCTTTGCACTTTTGCCCGGTCTTGCATTGAGTTGCCCTTTTTCCTTGCCTTGCCATGCTTTGCCCTTTTGCCTTGCCTTGCTTTGCCTTTTGCCTTGCCTTGCTTTGCCATTTTGCTTTCCTTGAATTGCCCTTTTGCCTTACCTTGCCTTGTCATGCTTTGCCCTTTTGCCTTGCCTTGCCTTGTCATGCTTTGCCCTTTTGACTTGCTTTGCTTTGCCCTTTTGCCTTGCCTTTCCTTGTTTTGCCGTTTTGAATTGCCTTGCATTGCCTTGCTTTCATCTTTGCCTTGCCTTGACGTGTATTCCTTATCCTTTTGCCTTGCCTTTCTTTGCTTTCTCCTTTTGCCTTGCCTTTCCTTGCCTTGCTTTACCCTTTTGCCTTCTCTTACCTTGCCTTTCCATGCCTTGCTTTGCCCCTTTGCCTTACCTTGCCTTGCTTTGCCCTTTTGCCTTGCTTTGCCTTGTTATGCTTTGCCCTTTTGCCTTGTTTTGCTTTGCCATTTTGCCTTTCCTTGCATTGCCCTTTTGCCTTACCTTGCCTTGTCATGCTTTGCCCTTTTGCCTTGCCTTGCCTTGTCATGCTTTGCCCTTTTGACTTGCTTTGCTTTGCCCTTTTGCCTTGCCTTTCCTTGTTTTGCCGTTTTGAATTGCCTTGCATTGCCTTGCTTTCATCTTTGCCTTGCCTTGACGTGTATTCCTTATCCTTTTGCCTTGCCTTTCTTTGCTTTCTCCTTTTGCCTTGCCTTTCCTTGCCTTGCTTTACCCTTTTGCCTTCTCTTACCTTGCCTTTCCATGCCTTGCTTTGCCCCTTTGCCTTACCTTGCCTTGCTTTGCCCTTTTGCCTTGCCTTGCTTTGTCTCTTTGCCTTGTCTTGCCTTGCCTTCCTTTCTCCTTTTGCCCTGATTTGCCTTGCCTTTCCTTTGACCTTTTGCCTTGCCTTGCCATGCTTTGCTCTTTTTCCTTGCCTTGCTTTGCCCTTTTGTCTTTCCTTGCCTTGCCTTGCTTTGCCATTTTCCCTTGCCTTGCTTTCCCCTTTTGCCTTGCCTTTCCTTGCTTTGGCCTTTTTCCTGGCCTTGCCATGGTTTGTCCTTTTGACTTACCTTGCCTTGCCTTTCTTTGCACTTTTGCCTGGCCTTGCTTTGCCCTATTGCCTTGCCTTGCTTTGCCATTTTGCCTTTCCTTTAATTGCCCTTTTGCCTTACCTTGCCTTGACTTGCTATACCCTTTTTCCTTGCCTTGCTTTGTCATGCTTTGCCCTTTTGACATGCCTTGCTTTGCCCTTTTGCCTTGCCTTGCTTTGCCCTTTTGCCTTGCTTTGCCTTGTTATGCTTTGTCCTTTTGCCTTGCCTTGCTTTGCCATTTTGCCTTTCCTTGAATTGCCCTTTTGCCTTACCTTGCCTTGACTTGCTATACCCTTTTTCCTTGCCTTGCCTTGTCATGCTTTGCCCTTTTGACTTTCCTTGCTTTGCCCTTTTGCCTTGTCTTGCTTTGCCCTTTTGCCTTGCTTTGCCTTGTTATGCTTTCCCTTTTGCCTTGTCTTGCTTTGCCATTTTGCTTTTCCTTGCATTGCCCTTTTGCCTTACCTTGCCTTGACATGCTTTACCCTTTTGCCTTGCCTTGCCTTTTCATGCTTTGCCCTTTTGCATTGCCTTGCCTTGTCATGCTTTGCCCTTTTGACCTGCTTTGCTTTGCCCTTTTGCCTTGCCTTTCCTTGTTTTGCCGTTTTCAATTTCCTTGCATTGCCTTACTTTCATCTTTGCCTTGCCTTGACGTGTCTTCCTTATCCTTTCGCCTTGCCTTGCTTTGCTTTCCCCTTTTGCCTTGCCTTACCTGGCCTTGCTTTGCCTCTTTGCCTTGTCTTGCCTTGCCTTCCTTTCTCCTTTTGCCCTGATTTGCCTTGCCTTTCTTTTGACCTTTTGCCTTGCCTTGCCTTGCCATGCTTTGCTCTTTTTCCTTGCCTTGCTTTGCCCTTTTGTCTTGCCTTGCCTTGCCTTGCTTTGCCATTTTCCCTTGCCTTGCTTTTCCCTTTTGCCTTGCCTTTCCTTGCTTTGGCCTTTTTCCTGGCCTTGCCATGGTTTGTCCTTTTGACTTACCTTGCCTTGCCTTTCTTTGCCCTTTTGCCTGGCCTTGCATTGAGTTGCCCTTTTTCCTTGCCTTGCCATGCTTTGCCCTTTTGCCTTGCCTTGCTTTGCCCTTTTGCCTTGCTTTGCCTTGTTATGCTTTGCCCTTTTGCCTTGCCTTGCTTTGCCATTTTGTCTTTCCTTGAATTGCCCTTTTGCCTTACCTTGCCTTGACTTGCTATACCCTTTTTCCTTGCCTTGCCTTTTCATGCTTTGCCCTTTTGCCTTGCCTTGCTTTGCCATTTTGCCTTTCCTTGAATTGCCCTTTTGCCTTACCTTGCCTTGACTTGCTATACCCTTTTTCCTTGCCTTGCCTTGTCATGCTTTGCCCTTTTGACTTGCCTTGCTTTGCCCTTTTGCCTTGCTTTGCCTTGTTATGCTTTGCCCTTTTGCCTTGTCTTGCTTTCCCTTTTGCCTTACCTTGCCTTGTCATGCTTTGCCCTTTTGCCTTGCTTGCCTTGTCATGCTTTGCCCTTTTGACTTGCTTTGCTTTGCCCTTTTGCCTTGCCTTTCCTTGTTTTGCCGTTTTGAATTGCCTTGCATTGCCTTGCTTTCATCTTTGCCTTGCCTTGACGTGTCTTCCTTATCCTTTTGCCTTGCCTTGCTTTGCTTTCTCCTTTTCCCTTGCCTTTCCTTGCCTTGCTTTACCCTTTTGCCTTCCCTTGCCTTTGCCTTTCCATGCCTTGCTTTGGCCCTTTGCCTTACCTTGCCTTGCTATGCCCTTTTGCCTTGCCTTGCTTTGTCTCTTTGCCTTGTCTTGCCTTGCCTTCCTTTCTCCTTTTGCCCTGATTTGCCTTGCCTTTCTTTTGACCTTTTGCCTTGCCTTGCCATGCTTTGCTCTTTTTCCTTGCCTTGCTTTGCCCTTTTGTCTTGCCTTACCTTGCCTTGCTTTGCCATTTTCCCTTGCCTTGCTTTCCCCTTTTGCCTTGCCTTTCCTTGCTTTGGCCTTTTTCCTGGCCGTGCCATGGTTTGTCCTTTTGACTTTCCTTGCCTTGCCTTTCTTTGCACTTTTGCCTGGCCTTGCTTTGCCCTTTTGCCTTGCCTTGTTTTGCCATTTTGCCTTTCCTTGAATTGCCCTTTGCCTTACGTTGCCTTGACTTGCTATACCCTTTTTCATTGCCTTGCCTTGTCATGCTTTGCCTTTTTGACTTGCCTTGCTTTGCTCTTTTGCCTTGCCTTGCTTTGCCCTTTTGCCTTGCTTTGCCTTGTTATGCTTAGCCCTTTTGCCTTGCCTTGCTTTGCCATTTTGCCTTTCCTTGAATTGCCCTTTTGCCTTACATTGCCTTGACTTGCTATACCCTTTTTCCTTGCCTTGCCTTGTCATACTTTGCCATTTTGACTTGCTTTGCTTTGCCCTTTTGCCTTGCCTTGCTTTGCCATTTTGCCTTTCCTTGAATTGCCCTTTTGCGTTACCTTGCCTTGACTTGCTATACCCTTTTTCCTTGCCTTGCCTTGTCATGCTTTGCCCTTTTGACTTGCCTTGCTTTTCCCTTTTGCCTTGCCTTGCTTTGCCCTTTTGCCTTGCTTTGCCTTGTTATGCTTTGCCCTTTTGCCTTGCCTTGCTTTGCCATTTTGCCTTTCCTTGAATTGCCCTTTTGCCTTACTTTGCCTTGACTTGCTATACCCTTTTTCCTTGCCTTGCCTTGTCATACTTTGCCATTTTGACTTGCTTTGCTTTGCCCTTTTGCCTTGCCTTGCTTTGCCATTTTGCCTTTCCTTGAATTGCCCTTTTGCCTTACCTTGCCTTGACTTGCTATACCCTTTTTCCTTGCCTTGCCTTGTCATGCTTTGCCCTTTTGACTTGCTTTGCTTTGTCCTTTTGCCTTGCCTTGCTTTGCCATTTTGCCTTTCCTTGAATTGCCCTTTTGCCTTACCTTGCCTTGACTTGCTATACCCTTTTTCCTTGCCTTGCCTTGTCATGCTTTGCCCTTTTGACTTTCCTTGCTTTGCCCTTTTGCCTTGTCTTGCTTTGCCCTTTTGCCTTGCTTTGCCTTGTTATGCTTTCCCTTTTGCCTTGTCTTGCTTTGCCATTTTGCTTTTCCTTGCATTGCCCTTTTGCCTTGCCTTGCCTTGACATGCTTTGCCCTTTTGACTTGCTTTGCTTTGCCCTTTTGCCTTGCCTTTCCTTGTTTTGCCGTTTTCAATTTCCTTGCATTGCCTTACTTTCATCTTTGCCTTGCCTTGACGTGTCTTCCTTATCCTTTCGCCTTGCCTTGCTTTGCTTTCCCCTTTTGCCTTGCCTTACCTTGCCTTGCTTTGCCTCTTTGCCTTGTCTTGCCTTGCCTTCCTTTCTCCTTTTGCCCTGATTTGCCTTGCCTTTCTTTTGACCTTTTGCCTTGCCTTGCCTTGCCATGCTTTGCTCTTTTTCCTTGCCTTGCTTTGCCCTTTTGTCTTGCCTTGCCTTGCCTTGCTTTGCCATTTTCCCTTGCCTTGCTTTTCCCTTTTGCCTTGCCTTTCCTTGCTTTGGCCTTTTTCCTGGCCTTGCAATGGTTTGTCCTTTTGACTTACCTTGCCTTGCCTTTCTTTGCCCTTTTGCCTGGCCTTGCATTGAGATGCCCTTTTTCCTTGCCTTGCCATGCTTTGCCCTTTTGCCTTGCCTTGCTTTGCCATTTTGTCTTTCCTTGAATTGCCCTTTTGCCTTACCTTGCCTTGACTTGCTATACCCTTTTTCCTTGCCTTGCCTTTTCATGTTTTGCCCTTTTGCCTTGCCTTGCTTTGCCATTTTGCCTTTCCTTGAATTGCCCTTTTACCTTGCCTTTCCTTGTTTTGCAGTTTTGAATTGCCTTGCATTGCCTTACTTTCATCTTTGCCTTGCCTTGACGTGTCTTCCTTATCCTTTTGCCTTGCCTTGCTTTGCTTTCCCCTTTTGCCTTGCCTTTCCTTGCCTTGCTTTACCCTTTTGCCTTCCTTTGCCTTGCCTTTCCATGCCTTCCTTTGACCCTTTGCCTTGCCTTGCTTTGACTCTTTGCCTTGACTTGCCTTGCCTTCCTTTCTCCTTTTGCCCTGATTTGCCTTGCCTTTCTTTTGACCTTTTGCCTTGCCTTGCCATGCTTTGCTCTTTTCCCTTGTCTTGCTTTGCCCTTTTGTCTTTCCTTGCCTTGCCTTGCTTTGCCATTTTCCCTTGCCTTGCTTTCCCCTTTTGCCTTGCCTTTCCTTGCTTTGGCCTTTTTCCTGGCCTTGCCATGGTTTGTCCTTTTGACTTACCTTGCCTTGCCTTTCTTTGCACTTTTGCCCGGTCTTGCATTGAGTTGCCCTTTTTCCTTGCCTTGCCATGCTTTGCCCTTTTGCCTTGCCTTGCTTTGCCTTTTGTCTTGCCTTGCTTTGCCATTTTGCCTTTCCTTGAATTGCCCTTTTGCCTTACCTTGCCTTGACTTGCTATAGCCTTTTTCCTTGCCTTGTCATACTTTGCCATTTTGCCTTGTCATGCTTTGACCTTTTGACTTGCCTTGCTTTGCCCTTTTGCCTTGCTTTGCCTTGTTATGCTTTGCCCTTTTGCCTTGTTTTGCTTTGCCATTTTGCCTTTCCTTGCATTGCCCTTTTGCCTTACCTTGCCTTGTCATGCTTTGCCCTTTTGCCTTGCCTTGCCTTGTCATGCTTTGCCCTTTTGACTTGCTTTGCTTTGCCCTTTTGCCTTGCCTTTCCTTGTTTTGCCGTTTTGAATTGCCTTGCATTGCCTTGCTTTCATCTTTGCCTTGCCTTGACGTGTCTTCCTTATCCTTTTGCCTTGCCTTTCTTTGCTTTCTCCTTTTGCCTTGCCTTTCCTTGCCTTGCTTTACCCTTTTGCCTTCTCTTACCTTGCCTTTCCATGCCTTGCTTTGCCCCTTTGCCTTACCTTGCCTTGCTTTGCCCTTTTGCCTTGCCTTGCTTTGTCTCTTTGCCCTGTCTTGCCTTGCCTTCCTTTCTCCTTTTGCCCTGATTTGCCTTGCCTTTCCTTTGACCTTTTGCCTTGCCTTGCCATGCTTTGCTCTTTTTCCTTGCCTTGCTTTGCCCTTTTGTCTTTCCTTGCCTTGCCTTGCTTTGCCATTTTCCCTTGCCTTGCTTTCCCCTTTTGCCTTGCCTTTCCTTGCTTTGGCCTTTTTCCTGGCCTTGCCATGGTTTGTCCTTTTGACTTACCTTGCCTTGCCTTTCTTTGCACTTTTGCCTGGCCTTGCTTTGCCCTATTGCCTTGCCTTGCTTTGCCATTTTGCCTTTCCTTTAATTGCCCTTTTGCCTTACCTTGCCTTGACTTGCTATACCCTTTTTCCTTGCCTTGCTTTGTCATGCTTTGCCCTTTTGACATGCCTTGCTTTGCCCTTTTGCCTTGCCTTGCTTTGCCCTTTTGCCTTGCTTTGCCTTGTTATGCTTTGTCCTTTTGCCTTGCCTTGCTTTGCCATTTTGCCTTTCCTTGAATTGCCCTTTTGCCTTACCTTGCCTTGACTTGCTATACCCTTTTTCCTTGCCTTGCCTTGTCATGCTTTGCCCTTTTGACTTTCCTTGCTTTGCCCTTTTGCCTTGTCTTGCTTTGCCCTTTTGCCTTGCTTTGCCTTGTTATGCTTTCCCTTTTGCCTTGTCTTGCTTTGCCATTTTGCTTTTCCTTGCATTGCCCTTTTGCCTTACCTTGCCTTGACATGCTTTACCCTTTTGCCTTGCCTTGCCTTTTCATGCTTTGCCCTTTTGCATTGCCTTGCCTTGTCATGCTTTGCCCTTTTGACCTGCTTTGCTTTGCCCTTTTGCCTTGCCTTTCCTTGTTTTGCCGTTTTCAATTTCCTTGCATTGCCTTACTTTCATCTTTGCCTTGCCTTGACGTGTCTTCCTTATCCTTTCGCCTTGCCTTGCTTTGCTTTCCCCTTTTGCCTTGCCTTACCTTGCCTTGCTTTGCCTCTTTGCCTTGTCTTGCCTTGCCTTCCTTTCTCCTTTTGCCCTGATTTGCCTTGCCTTTCTTTTGACCTTTTGCCTTGCCTTGCCTTGCCATGCTTTGCTCTTTTTCCTTGCCTTGCTTTGCCCTTTTGTCTTGCCTTGCCTTGCCTTGCTTTGCCATTTTCCCTTGCCTTGCTTTTCCCTTTTGCCTTGCCTTCCTTGCTTTGGCCTTTTTCCTGGCCTTGCCATCGTTTGTCCTTTTGACTTACCTTGCCTTGCCTTTCTTTGCACTTTTGCCTGGCCTTGCTTTGCCCTTTTGCCTTGCCTTGCTTTGCCATTTTGCCTTTCCTTGAATTGCCCTTTTGCCTTACCTTGCCTTGACTTGCTATACCCTTTTTCCTTGCCTTGCCTTGTCATGCTTTGCCCTTTTGACTTGCCTTGCTTTGCCCTTTTGCCTTGTCTTGCTTTGCCCTTTTGCCTTGCTTTGCCTTGTTATGCTTTCCCTTTTGCCTTGTCTTGCTTTGCCATTTTGCTTTTCCTTGCATTGCCCTTTTGCCTTACCTTGCCTTGTCATGCTTTGCCCTTTTGACTTGCTTTGCTTTGCCCTTTTGCCTTGACTTTCCTTGTTTTGCCGTTTTCAATTTCCTTGGATTGCCTTACTTTCATCTTTGCCTTGCCTTGACGTGTCTTCCTTATCCTTTCGCCTTGCCTTGCTTTGCTTTCCCCTTTTGCCTTGCCTTACCTTGCCTTGCTTTGCCTCTTTGCCTTGTCTTGCCTTGCCTTCCTTTCTCCTTTTGCCCTGATTTGCCTTGCCTTTCTTTTGACCTTTTGCCTTGCCTTGCCTTGCCATGCTTTGCTCTTTTTCCTTGCCATGCTTTGCTCTTTTTCCTTGCCTTGCTTTGCCCTTTTGTCTTGCCTTGCCTTGCCTTGCTTTGCCATTTTCCCTTGCCTTGCTTTCCCCTTTTGCCTTGCCTTTCCTTGCTTTGGCCTTTTTCCTGGCCTTGCCATTGTTTATCCTTTTGACTTACCTTGCCTTGCCTTTCTTTGCCCTTTTGCTTGGCCTTGCATTGAGTTGCCCTTTTTCCTTGCCTTGCCATGCTTTGCCCTTTTGCCTTGCCTTGCTTTGCCATTTTGTCTTTCCTTGAATTGCCCTTTTGCCTTACATTGCCTTGACTTGCTATAAGCTTCTTCCTTGCCTTGCCTTTTCATGCTTTGCCCTTTTGCCTTGCCATGCTTTGCCATTTTGCCTTTCCTTGAATTGCCCTTTTGCCTTACCTTGCCTTGACTTGCTATACCCTTTTTCCTTGCCTTGCCTTGTCATGCTTTGCCCTTTTGACTTGCCTTGGTTTGCCCTTTTGCCTTGCTTTGCCTTGTTATGCTTTGCCCTTTTGCCTTGTCTTGCTTTGCCATTTTGCCTTTCCTTGCATTGCCCTTTTGCCTTACCTTGCCTTGTCATGCTTTGCCCTTTTGACTTGCTTTGCTTTGCCCTTTTGCCTTGCCTTTCCTTGTTTTGCCGTTTTGAATTGCCTTGCATTGCCTTACTTTCATCTTTGCCTTGCCTTGACGTGTCTTCCTTATCCTTTTGCCTTGCCTTGCTTTGCTTTCCCCTTTTGCCTTGCCTTTCCTTGCCTTGCTTTACCCTTTTGCCTTCCTTTGCCTTGCCTTTCCATGCCTTCCTTTGACCCTTTGCCTTGCCTTGCTTTGACTCTTTGCCTTGACTTGCCTTGCCTTCCTTTCTCCTTTTGCCCTGATTTGCCTTGCCTTTCTTTTGACCTTTTGCCTTGCCTTGCCTTGCCATGCTTTGCTCTTTTTCCTTGCCTTGCTTTGCCCTTTTGTCTTGCCTTGCCTTGCCTTGCTTTGCCATTTTCCCTTGCCTTGCTTTCCCCTTTTGCCTTGCCTTTCCTTGCTTTGGCCTTTTTCCTGGCCTTGCAATGGTTTGTCCTTTTGACTTACCTTGCCTTGCCTTTCTTTGCACTTTTGCCCGGCCTTGCATTGAGTTGCCCTTTTTCCTTGCCTTGCCATGCTTTGCCCTTTTGCCTTGCCATGCTTTGCCATTTTGCCTTTCCTTGAATTGCCCTTTTGCCTTACTTTGCCTTGACTTGCTATACCCTTTTTCCTTGCCTTGTCTTGTCATGCTTTGCCCTTTTGACTTGCCTTGGTTTGCCCTTTTGCCTTGCTTTGCCTTGTTATGCTTTGCCCTTTTGCCTTGTCTTGCTTTGCCATTTTGCGTTTCCTTGCATTGCCCTTTTGCCTTACCTTGCCTTGTCATGCTTTGCCCTTTTGACTTGCTTTGCTTTGCCCTTTTGCCTTGCCTTTCCTTGTTTTGCCGATTTGAATTGCCTTGCATTGCCTTACTTTCATCTTTGCCTTGCCTTGACGTGTCTTCCTTATCATTTTGCCTTGCCTTGCTTTGCTTTCCCCTTTTGCCTTGCCTTTCCTTGCCTTGCTTTACTCTTTTGCCTTCCCTTGCCTTGCCTTTCCATGCCTTGCTTTGACCCTTTGCCTTGCCTTGCTTTGACTCTTTGCCTTGACTTGCCTTGCCTTCCTTTCTCCTTTTGCCATGATTTGCCTTGCCTTTCTTTTGACCTTTTGCCTTGCCTTGCCTTGCCATGCTTTGCTCTTTTTCCTTGCCTTGCTTTGCCCTTTTGTCTTGCCTTGCCTTGCCTTGCTTTGCCATTTTCCCTTGCCTTGCTTTCCCCTTTTGCCTTGCCTTTCCTTGCTTTGGCCTTTTTCCTGGCCTTGCCATGGTTTGTCCCTTTGACTTACCTTGCCTTGCCTTTCTTTGCACTTTTGCCCGGCCTTGCATTGAGTTGCCCTTTTTCCTTGCCTTGCCATGCTTTGCCCTTTTGCCTTGCCTTGCTTTGCCCTTTTTCCTTGCTTTGCCTTGTTATGCTTTGCCCTTTTGCCTTGCCTTGCTTTGCCATTTTGCCTTTCCTTGAATTGCCCTTTTGCCTTACCTTGCCTTGACTTGCTATAGCCTTTTTCCTTGCCTTGTCATACTTTGCCATTTTGACTTGCTTTGCTTTGCCCTTTTGCCTTGCCTTGCTTTGTCTCTTTGCATGTCTTGCCTTGCCTTCCTTTCTCCTTTTGCCCTGATTTGCCTTGCCTTTCTTTTGACCTTTTGCCTTGCCTTGCTTTGTCTCTTTGCCTTGTCTTGCCTTGCCTTCCTTTCTCCTTTTGCCCTGATTTGCCTTGCCTTTCTTTTGACCTTTTGCCTTGCCTTGCCATGCTTTGCTCTTTTTCCTTGCCTTGCTTTGCCCTTTTGTCTTTCCTTGCCTTGCCTTGCTTTGCCATTTTCCCTTGCCTTGCTTTCCCCTTTTGCCTTGCCTTTCCTTGCTTTGGCCTTTTTCCTGGCCTTGCCATGGTTTGTCCTTTTGACTTACCTTGCCTTGCCTTTCTTTGCACTTTTGCCTGGCCTTGCTTTGCCCTTTTGCCTTGCCTTGCTTTGCCATTTTGCCTTGCCTTGCTTTGCCCTTTTGCCTTGCCTTGCTTTGCCCTTTTGCCTTTCCTTGAATTGCCCTTTTGCCTTACCTTGCATTGACTTGCTATACCCTTTTTCCTTGCCTTGCCTTGTCATGCTTTGCCCTTTTGACTTGCTTTGCTTTGTCCTTTTGCCTTGCCTTGCTTTGCCATTTTGCCTTTCCTTGAATTGCCCTTTTGCCTTACCTTGCCTTGACTTGCTATACCCTTTTTCCTTGCCTTGCCTTGTCATGCTTTGCCCTTTTGACTTGCTTTGCTTTGTCCTTTTGCCTTGCCTTGCTTTGCCATTTTGCCTTTCCTTGAATTGCCCTTTTGCCTTACCTTGCCTTGACTTGCTATACCCTTTTTCCTTGCCTTGCCTTGTCATGCTTTGCCATATTCCCTTGCCTTGCTTTTCCCTTTTGCCTTGTCTTTCCTTGCTTTGGCCTTTTTCCTGGCCTTGCCATGGTTTATCCTTTTGACTTACCTTGCCTTGCCTTTCTTTGCCCTTTTGCCTGGCCTTGCATTGAGTTGCCCTTTTTCCTTGCCTTGCCATGCTTTGCCCTTTTGCCTTGCCTTGCTTTGCCATTTTGTCTTTCCTTGAATTGCCCTTTTGCCTTACATTGCCTTGACTTGCTATACCCTTCTTCCTTGCCTTGCCTTTTCATGCTTTGCCCTTTTGCCTTGCCATGCTTTGCCATTTTGCCTTTCCTTGAATTGCCCTTTTGCCTTACCTTGCCTTGACTTGCTATACCCTTTTTCCTTGCCTTGCCTTGTCATGCTTTGCCCTTTTGACTTGCCTTGGTTTGCCCTTTTGCCTTGCTTTGCCTTGTTATGCTTTGCCCTTTTGCCTTGTCTTGCTTTGCCAGTTTGCCTTTCCTTGCATTGCCCTTTTGCCTTACCTTGCCTTGTCATGCTTTGCCCTTTTGACTTGCTTTGCTTTGCCCTTTTGCCTTGCCTTTCCTTGTTTTGCCGTTTTGAATTGCCTTGCATTGCCTTGCTTTCATCTTTGCCTTGCCTTGACGTGTCTTCCTTATCCTTTTGCCTTGCCTTGCTTTGCTTTCTCCTTTTCCCTTGCCTTTCCTTGACTTGCTTTACCATTTTGCCTTCCCTTGCCTTTGCCTTTCCATGCCTTGCTTTGCCCCTTTGCCTTAACTTGCCTTGCTATGCCCTTTTGCCTTGCCTTGCTTTGTCTCATTGCCTTGTCTTGCCTTGCCTTCCTTTCTCCTTTTGCCCTGATTTGCCTTGCCTTTCTTTTGACCTTTTGCCTTGCCTTGCCATGCTTTGCTCTTTTTCCTTGCCTTGCTTTGCCCTTTTGTCTTTCCTTGCCTTGCCTTGCTTTGCCATTTTCCCTTGCCTTGCTTTCCCCTTTTGCCTTGCCTTTCCTTGCTTTGGCCTTTTTCCTGGCCTTGCCATGGTTTGTCCTTTTGACTTACCTTGCCTTGCCTTTCTTTGCACTTTTGCCTGGCCTTGCTTTGCCCTTTTGCCTTGCCTTGCTTTGCCATTTTGCCTTTCCTTGAATTGCGCTTTTGCCTTACCTTGCCTTGACTTGCTATACCCTTTTTTCTTGCCTTGCCTCTTCATGCTTTGCCCTTTTGACTTGCCTTGCTTTGCCCTTTTGCCTTGCCTTGCTTTGCCCTTTTGCCTTGCTTTGCCTTGTTATGCTTTGCCCTTTTGCCTTGCCTTGCTTTGCCATTTTGCCTTTCCTTGAATTGCCCTTTTGCCTTACCTTGCCTTGACTTGCTATACCCTTTTTCCTTGCCTTGCCTTGTCATGCTTTGCCCTTTTGACTTGCCTTGGTTTGCCCTTTTGCCTTGCTTTGCCTTGTTATGCTTTGCCCTTTTGCCTTGTCTTGCTTTGCCATTTTGCGTTTCCTTGCATTGCCCTTTTGCCTTACCTTGCCTTGTCATGCTTTGCCCTTTTGACTTGCTTTGCTTTGCCCTTTTGCCTTGCCTTTCCTTGTTTTGCCGATTTGAATTGCCTTGCATTGCCTTACTTTCATCTTTGCCTTGCCTTGACGTGTCTTCCTTATCATTTTGTCTTGCCTTGCTTTGCTTTCCCCTTTTGCCTTGCCTTTCCTTGCCTTGCTTTACTCTTTTGCCTTCCCTTGCCTTGCCTTTCCATGCCTTGCTTTGACCCTTTGCCTTGCCTTGCTTTGACTCTTTGCCTTGACTTGCCTTGCCTTCCTTTCTCCTTTTGCCCTGATTTGCCTTGCCTTTCTTTTGACCTTTTGCCTTGCCTTGCCTTGCCATGCTTTGCTCTTTTTCCTTGCCTTGCTTTGCCCTTTTGTCTTGCCTTGCCTTGCCTTGCTTTGCCATTTTCCCTTGCCTTGCTTTCCCCTTTTGCCTTGCCTTTCCTTGCTTTGGCCTTTTTCCTGGCCTTGCCATGTTTTGTCCTTTTGACTTACCTTGCCTTGCCTTTCTTTGCACTTTTGCCCGGCCTTGCATTGAGTTGCCCTTTTTCCTTGCCTTGCCATGCTTTGCCCTTTTGCCTTGCCTTGCTTTGCCCTTTTGCCTTGCTTTGCCTTGTTATGCTTTGCCCTTTTGCCTTGCCTTGCTTTGCCATTTTGCCTTTCCTTGAATTGCCCTTTTGCCTTACCTTGCCTTGACTTGCTATAGCCTTTTTCCTTGCCTTGCCTTGCCTTTCTTTGCACTTTTGCCTGGCCTTGCTTTGCCCTTTTGCCTTGCCTTGCTTTGCCATTTTGCCTTTCCTTGAATTGCCCTTTTGCCTTACCTTGCCTTGACTTGCTATACCCTTTTTCCTTGCCTTGCCTTGTCATGCTTTGCCCTTTTGACTTGCCTTGCTTTGCCCTTTTGCCTTGTCTTGCTTTGCCCTTTTGCCTTGCTTTGCCTTGCTATGCTTTCCCTTTTGCCTTGTCTTGCTTTGCCATTTTGCTTTTCCTTGCATTGCCCTTTTGCCTTACCTTGCCTTGACATGCTTTACCCTTTTGCCTTGCCTTGCCTTGTCATGCTTTGCCCTTTTGACTTGCTTTGCTTTGCCCTTTTGCCTTGACTTTCCTTGTTTTGCCGTTTTCAATTTCCTTGCATTGCCTTACTTTCATCTTTGCCTTGCCTTGACGTGTCTTCCTTATCCTTTCGCCTTGCCTTGCTTTGCTTTCCCCTTTTGCCTTGCCTTACCTTGCCTTGCTTTGCCTCTTTGCCTTGTCTTGCCTTGCCTTCCTTTCTCCTTTTGCCCTGATTTGCCTTGCCTTTCTTTTGTCCTTTTGCCTTGCCTTGCCTTGCCATGCTTTGCTCTTTTTCCTTGCCATGCTTTGCTCTTTTTCCTTGCCTTGCTTTGCCCTTTTGTCTTGCCTTGCCTTGCCTTGCTTTGCCATTTTCCCTTGCCTTGCTTTTCCCTTTTGGCTTGCCTTTCCTTGCTTTGGCCTTTTTCCTGGCCTTGCCATGGTTTATCCTTTTGACTTACCTTGCCTTGCCTTTCTTTGCCCTTTTGCCTGGCCTTGCATTGAGTTGCCCTTTTTCCTTGCCTTGCCATGCTTTGCCCTTTTGCCTTGCCTTGCTTTGCCATTTTGTCTTTCCTTGAATTGCCCTTTTGCCTTACATTGCCTTGACTTGCTATACCCTTCTTCCTTGCCTTGCCTTTTCATGCTTTGCCCTTTTGCCTTGCCATGCTTTGCCATTTTGCCTTTCCTTGATTTGCCCTTTTGCCTTACCTTGCCTTGACTTGCTATACCCTTTTTCCTTGCCTTGCCTTGTCATGCTTTGCCCTTTTGACTTGCCTTGGTTTGCCCTTTTGCCTTGCTTTGCCTTGTTATGCTTTGCCCTTTTGCCTTGTCTTGCTTTGCCATTTTGCCTTTCCTTGCATTGCCCTTTTGCCTTACCTTGCCTTGTCATGCTTTGCCCTTTTGTCTTGCTTTGCTTTGCCCTTTTGCCTTGCCTTTCCTTGTTTTGCCGTTTTGAATTGCCTTGCATTGCCTTACTTTCATCTTTGCCTTGCCTTGACGTGTCTTCCTTATCCTTTTGCCTTGCCTTGCTTTGCTTTCCCCTTTTGCCTTGCCTTTCCTTGCCTTGCTTTACCCTTTTGCCTTCCTTTGCCTTGCCTTTCCATGCCTTCCTTTGACCCTTTGCCTTGCCTTGCTTTGACTCTTTGCCTTGACTTGCCTTGCCTTCCTTTCTCCTTTTGCCCTGATTTGCCTTGCCTTTATTTTGACCTTTTGCCTTGCCTTGCCTTGCCATGCTTTGCTCTTTTTCCTTGCCTTGCTTTGCCCTTTTGTCTTGCCTTACCTTGCCTTGCTTTGCCATTTTCCCTTGCCTTGCTTTCCCCTTTTGCCTTGCCTTTCCTTGCTTTGGCCTTTTTCCTGGCCTTGCAATGGTTTGTCCTTTTGACTTACCTTGCCTTGCCTTTCTTTGCACTTTTGCCCGGCCATGCATTGAGTTGCCCTTTTTCCTTGCCTTGCCATGCTTTGCCCTTTTGCCTTGCCTTGCTTTGCCATTTTGCCTTTCCTTGAATTGCCCTTTTGCCTTACCTTGCCTTGACTTGCTATAGCCTTTTTCCTTGCCTTGCCTTGTCATACTTTGCCATTTTGACTTGCTTTGCTTTGCCCTTTTGCCTTGCCTTGCTTTGTCTCTTTGCATGTCTTGCCTTGCCTTCCTTTCTCCTTTTGCCCTGATTTGCCTTGCCTTTCTTTTGACCTTTTGCCTTGCCTTGCTTTGTCTCTTTGCCTTGTCTTGCCTTGCCTTCCTTTCTCCTTTTGCCCTGATTTGCCTTGCCTTTCTTTTGACCTTTTGCCTTGCCTTGCCATGCTTTGCTCTTTTTCCTTGCCTTGCTTTGCCCTTTTGTCTTTCCTTGCCTTGACTTGCTTTGCCATTTTCCCTTGCCTTGCTTTCCCCTTTTGCCTTGCCTTTCCTTGCTTTGGCCTTTTTCCTGGCCTTGCCATGGTTTGTCCTTTTGACTTACCTTGCCTTGCCTTTCTTTGCACTTTTGCCTGGCCTTGCTTTGCCCTTTTGCCTTGCCTTGCTTTGCCATTTTGCCTTTCCTTGAATTGCCCTTTTGCCTTACCTTGCCTTGACTTGCTATACCCTTTTTCCTTGCCTTGCCTTGTCATGCTTTACCCTTTTGACTTGCCTTGCTTTGCCCTTTTGCCTTGTCTTGCTTTGCCCTTTTGCCTTGCTTTGCCTTGTTATGCTTTCCCTTTTGCCTTGTCTTGCTTTGCCATTTTGCTTTTCCTTGCATTGCCCTTTTGCCTTACCTTGCCTTGACATGCTTTACCCTTTTGCCTTGCCTTGCCTTGTCATGCTTTGCCCTTTTGACTTGCTTTGCTTTGCCCTTTTGCCTTGACTTTCCTTGTTTTGCCGTTTTCAATTTCCTTGGATTGCCTTACTTTCATCTTTGCCTTGCCTTGACGTGTCTTCCTTATCCTTTCGCCTTGCCTTGCTTTGCTTTCCCCTTTTGCCTTGCCTTACCTTGCCTTGCTTTGCCTCTTTGCCTTGTCTTGCCTTGCCTTCCTTTCTCCTTTTGCCCTGATTTGCCTTGCCTTTCTTTTGTCCTTTTGCCTTGCCTTGCCTTGCCATGCTTTGCTCTTTTTCCTTGCCTTGCTTTGCCCTTTTGTCTTGCCTTGCCTTGCCTTGCTTTGCCATTTTCCCTTGCCTTGCTTTTCCCTTTTGGCTTGCCTTTCCTTGCTTTGGCCTTTTTCCTGGCCTTGCCATGGTTTATCCTTTTGACTTACCTTGCCTTGCCTTTCTTTGCCCTTTTGCCTGGCCTTGCATTGAGTTGCCCTTTTTCCTTGCCTTGCCATGCTTTGCCCTTTTGCCTTGTCTTGCTTTGCCATTTTGTCTTTCCTTGAATTGCCCTTTTGCCTTACATTGCCTTGACTTGCTATACCCTTCTTCCTTGCCTTGCATTTTCATGCTTTGCCCTTTTGCCTTGCCATGCTTTGCCATTTTGCCTTTCCTTGAATTGCCCTTTTGCCTTACCTTGCCTTGACTTGCTATACCCTTTTTCCTTGCCTTGCCTTGTCATGCTTTGCCCTTTTGACTTGCCTTGGTTTGCCCTTTTGCCTTGCTTTGCCTTGTTATGCTTTGCCCTTTTGCCTTGTCTTGCTTTGCCATTTTGCCTTTCCTTGCATTGCCCTTTTGCCTTACCTTGCCTTGTCATGCTTTGCCCTTTTGACTTGCTTTGCTTTGCCCTTTTGCCTTGCCTTTCCTTGTTTTGCCGTTTTGAATTGCCTTGCATTGCCTTACTTTCATCTTTGCCTTGCCTTGACGTGTCTTCCTTATCCTTTTGCCTTGCCTTGCTTTGCTTTCCCCTTTTGCCTTGCCTTTCCTTGCCTTGCTTTACCCTTTTGCCTTCCTTTGCCTTGCCTTTCCATGCCTTCCTTTGACCCTTTGCCTTGCCTTGCTTTGACTCTTTGCCTTGACTTGCCTTGCCTTCCTTTCTCCTTTTGCCCTGATTTGCCTTGCCTTTCTTTTGACCTTTTGCCTTGCCTTGCCTTGCCATGCTTTGCTCCTTTTCCTTGCCTTGCTTTGCCCTTTTGTCTTGCCTTACCTTGCCTTGCTTTGCCATTTTCCCTTGCCTTGCTTTCCCCTTTTGCCTTGCCTTTCCTTGCTTTGGCCTTTTTCCTGGCCTTGCAATGGTTTGTCCTTTTGACTTACCTTGCCTTGCCTTTCTTTGCACTTTTGCCCGGCCTTGCATTGAGTTGCCCTTTTTCCTTGCCTTGCCATGCTTTGCCCTTTTGCCTTGCCATGCTTTGCCATTTTGCCTTTCCTTGAATTGCCCTTTTGCCTTACCTTGCCTTGACTTGCTATACCCTTTTTCCTAGCCTTGCCTTGTCATGCTTTGCCCTTTTGACTTGCCTTGGTTTGCCCTTTTGCCTTGCTTTGCCTTGTTATGCTTTGCCCTTTTGCCTTGTCTTGCTTTGCCATTTTGCCTTTCCTTGCATTGCCCTTTTGCCTTACCTTGCCTTGTCATGCTTTGCCCTTTTGACTTGCTTTGCTTTGCCCTTTTGCCTTGCCTTTCCTTGTTTTGCCGATTTGAATTGCCTTGCATTGCCTTACTTTCATCTTTGCCTTGCCTTGACGTGTCTTCCTTATCATTTTGCCTTGCCTTGCTTTGCTTTCCCCTTTTGCCTTGCCTTTCCTTGCCTTGCTTTACTCTTTTGCCTTCCCTTGCCTTGCCTTTCCATGCCTAGCTTTGACCCTTTGCCTTGCCTTGCTTTGACTCTTTGCCTTGACTTGCCTTGCCTTCCTTTCTCCTTTTGCCCTGATTTGCCTTGCCTTTCTTTTGACCTTTTGCCTTGCCTTGCCTTGCCATGCTTTGCTCTTTTTCCTTGCCTTGCTTTGCCCTTTTGTCTTGCCTTGCCTTGCCTTGCTTTGCCATTTTCCCTTGCCTTGCTTTCCCCTTTTGCCTTGCCTTTCCTTGCTTTGGCCTTTTTCCTGGCCTTGCCATGGTTTGTCCTTTTGACTTACCTTGCCTTGCCTTTCTTTGCACTTTTGCCCGGCCTTGCATTGAGTTGCCCTTTTTCCTTGCCTTGCCATGCTTTGCCCTTTTGCCTTGCCTTGCTTTGCCCTTTTGCCTTGCTTTGCCTTGTTATGCTTTGCCCTTTTGCCTTGCCTTGCTTTGCCATTTTGCCTTTCCTTGAATTGCCCTTTTGCCTTACCTTGCCTTGACTTGCTATAGCCTTTTTCCTTGCCTTGCCTTGTCATACTTTGCCATTTTGACTTGCTTTGCTTTGCCCTTTTGCCTTGCCTTGCTTTGTCTCTTTGCATGTCTTGCCTTGCCTTCCTTTCTCCTTTTGCCCTGATTTGCCTTGCCTTTCTTTTGACCTTTTGCCTTGCCTTGCCATGCTTTGCTCTTTTTCCTTGCCTTGCTTTGCCCTTTTGTCTTTCCTTGCCTTGCCTTGCTTTGCCATTTTCCCTTGCCTTGCTTTCCCCTTTTGCCTTGCCTTTCCTTGCTTTGGCCTTTTTCCTGGCCTTGCCATGGTTTGTCCTTTTGACTTACCTTGCCTTGCCTTTCTTTGCACTTTTGCCTGGCCTTGCTTTGCCCTTTTGCCTTGCCTTGCTTTGCCATTTTGCTTTGCCTTGCTTTGCCCTTTTGCCTTGCCTTGCTTTGCCCTTTTGCCTTACTTTGCCTTGTTATGCTTTGCCCTTTTGCCTTGCCTTGCTTTGCCATTTTGCCTTTCCTTGAATTGCCCTTTTGCCTTACTTTGCCTTGACTTGCTATACCCTTTTTCCTTGCCTTGCCTTGTCATGCTTTGCCCTTTTGACTTGCTTTGCTTTGTCCTTTTGCCTTGCCTTGCTTTGCCATTTTGCCTTTCCTTGAATTGCCCTTTTGCCTTACCTTGCCTTGACTTGCTATACCCTTTTTCCTTGCCTTGCCTTGTCATGCTTTGCCCTTTTGACTTGCTTTGCTTTGTCCTTTTGCCTTGCCTTGCTTTGCCATTTTGCCTTTCCTTGAATTGCCCTTTTGCCTTACCTTGCCTTGACTTGCTATACCCTTTTTCCTTGCCTTGCCTTGTCATGCTTTGCCCTTTTGACTTGCTTTGCTTTTTCCTTTTGCCTTGCCTTGTTTGCCATTTTGCCTTTCCTTGAATTGCCCTTTTGCCTTACCTTGCCTTGTCTTGCTATACCCTTTTTCCTTGCCTTGCCTTGTCATGCTTTGCCCTTTTGACTTGCTTTGCTTTGTCCTTTTGCCTTGCCTTGCTTTGCCATTTTGCCTTTCCTTGAATTGCCCTTTTGCCTTACCTTGCCTTGACTTGCTATACCCTTTTTCCTTGCCTTGCCTTGTCATGCTTTGCCCTTTTGACTTGCTTTGCTTTGTCCTTTTGCCTTGCCTTGCTTTGCCATTTTGCCTTTCCTTGAATTGCCCTTTTGCCTTACCTTGCCTTGACTTGCTATACCCTTTTTCCTTGCCTTGCCTTGTCATGCTTTGCCCTTTTGACTTGCTTTGCTTTTTCCTTTTGCCTTGCCTTGTTTGCCATTTTGCCTTTCCTTGAATTGCCCTTTTGCCTTACCTTGCCTTGTCTTGCTATACCCTTTTTCCTTGCCTTGCCTTGTCATGCTTTGCCCTTTTGACTTGCTTTGCTTTGTCCTTTTGCCTTGCCTTGCTTTGCCATTTTGCCTTTCCTTGAATTGCCCTTTTGCCTTACCTTGCCTTGACTTGCTATACCCTTTTTCCTTGCCTTGCCTAGTCATGCTTTGCCCTTTTGACTTTCCTTGCTTTGCCCTTTTGCCTTGTCTGGCTTTGCCCTTTTGCCTTGCTTTGCCTTGTTATGCTTTCCCTTTTGCCTTGTCTTGCTTTGCCATTTTGCTTTTCCTTGCATTGCCCTTTTGCCTTACCTTGCCTTGACATGCTTTACCCTTTTGCCTTGCCTTGCCTTTTCATGCTTTGCCCTTTTGCATTGCCTTGCCTTGTCATGCTTTGCCCTTTTGACTTGCTTTGCTTTGCCCTTTTGCCTTGCCTTTCCTTGTTTTGCCGTTTTCAATTTCCTTGGATTGCCTTACTTTCATCTTTGCTTTGCCTTGACGTGTCTTCCTTATCCTTTCGCCTTGCCTTGCTTTGCTTTCCCCTTTTGCCTTGCCTTACCTTGCCTTGCTTTGCCTCTTTGCCTTGTCTTGCCTTGCCTTCCTTTCTCCTTTTGCCCTGATTTGCCTTGCCTTTCTTTTGACCTTTTGCCTTGCCATGCCTTGCCATGCTTTGCTCTTTTTCCTTGCCATGCTTTGCTCTTTTTCCTTGCCTTGCTTTGCCCTTTTGTCTTGCCTTGCCTTGCCTTGCTTTGCCATTTTCCCTTGCCTTGCTTTTCCCTTTTGCCTTGCCTTTCCTTGCTTTGGCCTTTTTCCTGGCCTTGCCATGGTTTATCCTTTTGACTTACCTTGCCTTGCCTTTCTTTGCCCTTTTGCCTGGCCTTGCATTGAGTTGCCCTTTTTCCTTGCCTTGCCATGCTTTGCCCTTTTGCCTTGCCTTGCTTTGCCATTTTGTCTTTCCTTGAATTGCCCTTTTGCCTTACATTGCCTTGACTTGCTATACCCTTCTTCCTTGCCTTGCCTTTTCATGCTTTGCCCTTTTGCCTTGCCATGCTTTGCCATTTTGCCTTTCCTTGAATTGCCCTTTTGCCTTACCTTGCCTTGACTTGCTATACCCTTTTTCCTTGCCTTGCCTTGTCATGCTTTGCCCTTTTGACTTGCCTTGGTTTGCCCTTTTGCCTTGCTTTGCCTTGTTATGCTTTGCCCTTTTGCCTTGTCTTGCTTTGCCATTTTGCCTTTCCTTGCATTGCCCTTTTGCCTTACCTTGCCTTGTCATGCTTTGCCCTTTTGACTTGCTTTGCTTTGCCCTTTTGCCTTGCCTTTCCTTGTTTTGCCGTTTTGAATTGCCTTTCATTGCCTTACTTTCATCTTTGCCTTGCCTTGACGTGTCTTCCTTATCATTTTTCCTTGCCTTGCTTTGCTTTCCCCTTTTGCCTTGCCTTTCCTTGCCTTGCTTTACCCTTTTGCCTTCCTTTGCCTTGCCTTTCCATGCCTTCCTTTGACCCTTTGCCTTGCCTTGCTTTGACTCTTTGCCTTGACTTGCCTTGCCTTCCTTTCTCCTTTTGCCCTGATTTGGCTTGCCTTTCTTTTGACCTTTTGCCTTGCCTTGCCTTGCCATGCTTTGCTCTTTTTCCTTGCCTTGCTTTGCCCTTTTCTCTTGCCTTGCCTTGCCTTGCTTTGCCATTTTCCCTTGCCTTGCTTTCCCCTTTTGCCTTGCCTTTCCTTGCTTTGGCCTTTTTCCTGGCCTTGCCATGGTTTGTCCTTTTGACTTACCTTGCCTTGCCTTTCTTTGCACTTTTGCCCGGCCTTGCATTGAGTTGCCCTTTTTCCTTGCCCTGCCATGCTTTGCCCTTTTGCCTTGCCTTGCTTTGCCCTTTTGCCTTGCTTTGCCTTGTTATTCTTTGCCCTTTTGCCTTGCCTTGCTTTGCCATTTTGCCTTTCCTTGAATTGCCCTTTTGCCTTACTTTGCCCTAACTTGCTATAGCCTTTTTCCTTTTCTTGCCTTGTCATACTTTGCCATTTTGACTTGCTTTGCTTTGCCCTTTTGCCTTGCCTTGCTTTGTCTCTTTGCCTTGTCTTGCCTTGCCTTCCTTTCTCCTTTTGCCCTGATTTGCCTTGCCTTTCTTTTGACCTTTTGCCTTGCCTTGCCTTGCCATGCTTTGCTCTTTTTCCTTGCCTTGCTTTGCCCTTTTGTCTTGCCTTGCCTTGCTTTGCCATTTTCCCTTGCCTTGCTTTCCCCTTTTGCCTTGCCTTTCCTTGCTTTGGCCTTTTTCCTGGCCTTGCCATGGTTTGTCCTTTTGACTTACCTTGCCTTGCCTTTCTTTGCACTTTTGCCTGGCCTTGCTTTGCCCTTTTGCCTTGCCTTGCTTTGCCATTTTGCCTTTCCTTGAATTGCGCTTTTGCCTTACCTTGCCTTGACTTGCTATACCCTTTTTTCTTGCCTTGCCTCTTCATGCTTTGCCCTTTTGACTTGCCTTGCTTTGCCCTTTTGCCTTGCCTTGCTTTGCCCTTTTGCCTTGCTTTGCCTTGTTATGCTTTGCCCTTTTGCCTTGCCTTGCTTTGCCATTTTGCCTTTCCTTGAATTGCCCTTTTGCCTTACCTTGCCTTGACTTGCTATCGCCTTTTTCCTTGCCTTGCCTTGTCATACTTTGCCATTTTGACTTGCTTTGCTTTGCCCTTTTGCCTTGCCTTGCTTTGCCATTTTGCCTTTCCTTGAATTGCCCTTTTGCCCTACCTTGCCTTGACTTGCTATACCCTTTTTCCTTGCCTTGCCTTGTCATGCTTTGCCCTTTTGACTTGCTTTGCTTTGTCCTTTTGCCTTGCCTTGCTTTGCCATTTTGCCTTTCCTTGAATTGCCCTTTTGCCTTACCTTGCCTTGACTTGCTATACCCTTTTTCCTTGCCTTGCCTTGTCATGCTTTGCCCTTTTGACTTTCCTTGCTTTGCCCTTTTGCCTTGTCTTGCTTTGCCCTTTTGCCTTGCTTTGCCTTGTTATGCTTTGCCCTTTTGCCTTGCCTTGCTTTGCCATTTTGCCTTTCCTTGAATTGCCCTTTTGCCTTACTTTGCCCTGACTTGCTATAGCCTTTTTCCTTGCCTTGCCTTGTCATAGTTTGCCATTTTGACTTGCTTTGCTTTGCCCTTTTGCCTTGCCTTGGTTTGTCTCTTTGCCTTGTCTTGCCTTGCCTTCCTTTCTCCTTTTGCCCTGATTTGCCTTGCCTTTCTTTTGACCTTTTGCCTTGCCTTGCCATGCTTTGCTCTTTTTCCTTGCCTTGCTTTGCCCTTTTGTCTTTCCTTGCCTTGCCTTGCTTTGCCATTTTCCCTTGCCTTGCTTTCCCCTTTTGCCTTACCTTTCCTTGCTTTGGCCTTTTTCCTGGCCTTGCCATGGTTTGTCCTTTTGACTTACCTTGCCTTGTCATGCTTTGCCCTTTTGACTTGCTTTGCTTTGCCCTTTTGCCTTGCCTTGCTTTGCCATTTTGCCTTTCCTTGAATTGCCCTTTTGCCTTACCTTGCCTTGACTTGCTATAGCCTTTTTCCTTGCCTTGCCTTGTCATGCTTTGCCCTTTTGACTTGCCTTGCTTTGCCCTTTTGCCTTGTCTTGCTCAGCCCTTTTGCCTTGCTTTGCCTTGTTATGCTTTCCCTTTTGCCTTGTCTTGCTTTGCCATTTTGCTTTTCCTTGCATTGCCCTTTTGCCTTGCCTTGCCTTTTCATGCTTTGCCCTTTTTCCTTGCCTTGCCTTGTCATGCTTTGCCCTTTTGACTTGCTTTGCTTTGCCCTTTTGCCTTGCCTTTCCTTGTTTTGCCTTTTTCAATTTCCTTGCATTGCCTTACTTTCATCTTTGCCTTGCCTTGACGTGTCTTCCTTATCCTTTCGCCTTGCCTTGCTTTGCTTTCCCCTTTTGCCTTGCCTTACCTTGCCTTGCTTTGCCTCTTTGCCTTGTCTTGCCTTGCCTTCCTTTCTCCTTTTGCCCTGATTTGCCTTGCCTTTCTTTTGACCTTTTGCCTTGCCTTGCCTTGCCATGCTTTGCTCTTTTCCCTTGCCTTGCTTTGCCCTTTTGTCTTGCCTTGCCTTGCCTTGCTTTGCCATTTTCCCTTGCCTTGCTTTTCCCTTTTGCCTTGCCTTTCCTTGCTTTGGCCTTTTTCCTGGCCTTGCCATGGTTTGTCCTTTTGACTTACCTTGCCTTGCCTTTCTTTGCCCTTTTGCCTGGCCTTGCATTGAGTTGCCCTTTTTCCTTGCCTTGCCATGCTTTGCCCTTTTGCCTTGCCTTGCTTTGCCATTTTGTCTTTCCTTGAATTGCCCTTTTGCCTTACATTGCCTTGACTTGCTATACCCTTTTTCCTTGCCTTGCCTTTTCATGCTTTGCCCTTTTGCCTTGCCTTGCTTTGCCATTTTGCCTTTCCTTGAATTGCCCTTTTGCCTTACCTTGCCTTGACTTGCTATACCCTTTTTCCTTGCCTTGCCTTGTCATGCTTTGCCCTTTTGACTTGCCTTGCTTTGCCCTTTTGCCTTGCCTTGCTTTGCCCTTTTGCCTTGCTTTGCCTTGTTATGCTTTGCCCTTTTGCCTTGCCTTGCTTTGCCATTTTGCCTTTCCTTGAATTGCCCTTTTGCCTTACCTTGCCTTGACTTGCTATACCCTTTTTCCTTGCCTTGCCTTGTCATGCTTTGCCCTTTTGACTTGCCTTGGTTTGCCCTTTTGCCTTGCTTTGCCTTGTTATGCTTTGCCCTTTTGCCTTGTCTTGCTTTGCCATTTTGCGTTTCCTTGCATTGCCCTTTTGCCTTACCTTGCCTTGTCATGCTTTGCCCTTTTGACTTGCTTTGCTTTGCCCTTTTGCCTTGCCTTTCCTTGTTTTGCCGATTTGAATTGCCTTGCATTGCCTTACTTTCAACTTTGCCTTGCCTTGACGTGTCTTCCTTATCATTTTGTCTTGCCTTGCTTTGCTTTCCCCTTTTGCCTTGCCTTTCCTTGCCTTGCTTTACTCTTTTGCCTTCCCTTGCCTTGCCTTTCCATGCCTTGCTTTGACCCTTTGCCTTGCCTTGCTTTGACTCTTTGCCTTGACATGCCTTGCCTTCCTTTCTCCTTTTGCCCTGATTTGCCTTGCCTTTCTTTTGTCCTTTTGCCTTGCCTTGCCTTGCCATGCTTTGCTCTTTTTCCTTGCCTTGCTTTGCCCTTTTGTCTTGCCTTGCCTTGCCTTGCTTTGCCATTTTCCCTTGCCTTGCTTTCCCCTTTTGCCTTGCCTTTCCTTGCTTTGGCCTTTTTCCTGGCCTTGCCATGTTTTGTCCTTTCGACTTACCTTGCCTTGCCTTTCTTTGCACTTTTGCCCGGCCTTGCATTGAGTTGCCCTTTTTCCTTGCCTTGCCATGCTTTGCCCTTTTGCCTTGCCTTGCTTTGCCCTTTTGCCTTGCTTTGCCTTGTTATGCTTTGCCCTTTTGCCTTGCCTTGCTTTGCCATTTTGCCTTTCCTTGAATTGCCCTTTTGCCTTACCTTGCCTTGACTTGCTATAGCCTTTTTCCTTGCCTTGCCTTGTCATACTTTGCCATTTTGACTTGCTTTGCTTTGCCCTTTTGCCTTGCCTTGCTTTGCCATTTTGCCTTTCCTTGAATTGCCCTTTTGTCTTACCTTGCCTTGACTTGCTATACCCTTTTTCCTTGCCTTGCCTTGTCATGCTTTGCCCTTTTGACTTGCCTTGCTTTGCCCTTTTGCCTTGTCTTGCTTTGCCCTTTTGCCTTGCTATGCTTTCCCTTTTGCCTTGTCTTGCTTTGCCATTTTGCCTTTCCTTGCATTGCCCTTTTGCCTTACCTTGCCTTGTCATGCTTTGCCCTTTTGACTTGCTTTGCTTTGCCCTTTTGCCTTGCCTTTCCTTGTTTTGCCGTTTTGAATTGCCTTGCATTGCCTTACTTTCATCTTTGCCTTGCCTTGACGTGTCTTCCTTATCCTTTTGCCTTGCCTTGCTTTGCTTTCCCCTTTTGCCTTGCCTTTCCTTGCCTTGCTTTACCCTTTTGCCTTCCTTTGCCTTGCCTTTCCATGCCTTCCTTTGACCCTTTGCCTTGCCTTGCTTTGACTCTTTGCCTTGACTTGCCTTGCCTTCCTTTCTCCTTTTGCCCTGATTTGCCTTGCCTTTCTTTTGACCTTTTGCCTTGCCTTGCCTTGCCATGCTTTGCTCTTTTTCCTTGCCTTGCTTTGCCCTTTTGTCTTGCCTTACCTTGCCTTGCTTTGCCATTTTCCCTTGCCTTGCTTTCCCCTTTTGCCTTGCCTTTCCTTGCTTTGGCCTTTTTCCTGGCCTTGCAATGGTTTGTCCTTTTGACTTACCTTGCCTTGCCTTTCTTTGCACTTTTGCCCGGCCATGCATTGAGTTGCCCTTTTTCCTTGCCTTGCCATGCTTTGCCCTTTTGCCTTGCCTTGCTTTGCCATTTTGCCTTTCCTTGAATTGCCCTTTTGCCTTACCTTGCCTTGACTTGCTATAGCCTTTTTCCTTGCCTTGCCTTGTCATACTTTGCCATTTTGACTTGCTTTGCTTTGCCCTTTTGCCTTGCCTTGCTTTGTCTCTTTGCATGTCTTGCCTTGCCTTCCTTTCTCCTTTTGCCCTGATTTGCCTTGCCTTTCTTTTGACCTTTTGCCTTGCCTTGCTTTGTCTCTTTGCCTTGTCTTGCCTTGCCTTCCTTTCTCCTTTTGCCCTGATTTGCCTTGCCTTTCTTTTGACCTTTTGCCTTGCCTTGCCATGCTTTGCTCTTTTTCCTTGCCTTGCTTTGCCCTTTTGTCTTTCCTTGCCTTGACTTGCTTTGCCATTTTCCCTTGCCTTGCTTTCCCCTTCTGCCTTGCCTTTCCTTGCTTTGGCCTTTTTCCTGGCCTTGCCATGGTTTGTCCTTTTGACTTACCTTGCCTTGCCTTTCTTTGCCCTTTTGCCTGGCCTTGCATTGAGTTGCCCTTTTTCCTTGCCTTGCCATGCTTTGCCCTTTTGCCTTGCATTGCTTTGCCATTTTGTCTTTCCTTGAATTGCCCTTTTGCCTTACATTGCCTTGACTTGCTATACCCTTTTTCCTTGCCTTGCCTTTTCATGCTTTGCCCTTTTGCCTTGCCTTGCTTTGCCATTTTGCCTTTCCTTGAATTGCCCTTTTGCCTTACCTTGCCTTGACTTGCTATACCCTTTTTCCTTGCCTTGCCTTGTCATGCTCTGCCCTTTTGACTTGCCTTGCTTTGCCCTTTTGCCTTGCTTTGCCTTGTTATGCTTTGCCCTTTTGCCTTGTCTTGCTTTGCCATTTTGCCTTTCCTTGCATTGCCCTTTTGCCTTACCTTGCCTTGTCATGCTTTGCCCTTTTGCCTTGCCTTGCCATGTCATGCTTTGCCCTTTTGACTTGCTTTGCTTTGCCCTTTTGCCTTGCCTTTCCTTGTTTTGCCGTTTTGAATTGCCTTGCATTGCCTTGCTTTCATCTTTGCCTTGCCTTGACGTGTCTTCCTTATCCTTTTGCCTTGCCTTGCTTTGCTTTCTCCTTTTCCCTTGCCTTTCCTTGCCTTGCTTTACCATTTTGCCTTCCCTTGCCTTTGCCTTTCCATGCCTTGCTTTGCCCCTTTGCCTTAACTTGCCTTGCTATGCCCTTTTGCCTTGCCTTGCTTTGTCTCATTGCCTTGTCTTGCCTTGCCTTCCTTTCTCCTTTTGCCCTGATTTGCCTTGCCTTTCTTTTGACCTTTTGCCTTGCCTTGCCATGCTTTGCTCTTTTTCCTTGCCTTGCTTTGCCCTTTTGTCTTTCCTTGCCTTGCCTTGCTTTGCCATTTTCCCTTGCCTTGCTTTCCCCTTTTGCCTTGCCTTTCCTTGCTTTGGCCTTTTTCCTGGCCTTGCCATGGTTTGTCCTTTTGACTTACCTTGCCTTGCCTTTCTTTGCACTTTTGCCTGGCCTTGCTTTGCCCTTTTGCCTTGCCTTGCTTTGCCATTTTGCCTTTCCTTGAATTGCGCTTTTGCCTTACCTTGCCTTGACTTGCTATACCCTTTTTTCTTGCCTTGCCTCTTCATGCTTTGCCCTTTTGACTTGCCTTGCTTTGCCCTTTTGCCTTGCCTTGCTTTGCCCTTTTGCCTTGCTTTGCCTTGTTATGCTTTGCCCTTTTGCCTTGCCTTGCTTTG
Organism: Columba livia; assembly: GCF_036013475.1. Classification (NCBI taxonomy): domain Eukaryota; kingdom Metazoa; phylum Chordata; class Aves; order Columbiformes; family Columbidae; genus Columba; species Columba livia. The sequence continues at coordinate 156,620 of NW_027043151.1, forward strand.
CCATTTTGCCTTTCCTTGAATTGCCCTTTTGCCTTACCTTGCCTTGACTTGCTATACCCTTTTTCCTTGCCTTGCCTTGTCATGCTTTGCCCTTTTGACTTGCCTTGGTTTGCCCTTTTGCCTTGCTTTGCCTTGTTATGCTTTGCCCTTTTGCCTTGTCTTGCTTTGCCATTTTGCGTTTCCTTGCATTGCCCTTTTGCCTTACCTTGCCTTGTCATGCTTTGCCCTTTTGACTTGCTTTGCTTTGCCCTTTTGCCTTGCCTTTCCTTGTTTTGCCGATTTGAATTGCCTTGCATTGCCTTACTTTCATCTTTGCCTTGCCTTGACGTGTCTTCCTTATCATTTTGTCTTGCCTTGCTTTGCTTTCCCCTTTTGCCTTGCCTTTCCTTGCCTTGCTTTACTCTTTTGCCTTCCCTTGCCTTGCCTTTCCATGCCTTGCTTTGACCCTTTGCCTTGCCTTGCTTTGACTCTTTGCCTTGACTTGCCTTGCCTTCCTTTCTCCTTTTGCCCTGATTTGCCTTGCCTTTCTTTTGACCTTTTGCCTTGCCTTGCCTTGCCATGCTTTGCTCTTTTTCCTTGCCTTGCTTTGCCCTTTTGTCTTGCCTTGCCTTGCCTTGCTTTGCCATTTTCCCTTGCCTTGCTTTCCCCTTTTGCCTTGCCTTTCCTTGCTTTGGCCTTTTTCCTGGCCTTGCCATGTTTTGTCCTTTTGACTTACCTTGCCTTGCCTTTCTTTGCACTTTTGCCCGGCCTTGCATTGAGTTGCCCTTTTTCCTTGCCTTGCCATGCTTTGCCCTTTTGCCTTGCCTTGCTTTGCCCTTTTGCCTTGCTTTGCCTTGTTATGCTTTGCCCTTTTGCCTTGCCTTGCTTTGCCATTTTGCCTTTCCTTGAATTGCCCTTTTGCCTTACCTTGCCTTGACTTGCTATCGCCTTTTTCCTTGCCTTGCCTTGTCATACTTTGCCATTTTGACTTGCTTTGCTTTGCCCTTTTGCCTTGCCTTGCTTTGCCATTTTGCCTTTCCTTGAATTGCCCTTTTGCCCTACCTTGCCTTGACTTGCTATACCCTTTTTCCTTGCCTTGCCTTGTCATGCTTTGCCCTTTTGACTTGCTTTGCTTTGTCCTTTTGCCTTGCCTTGCTTTGCCATTTTGCCTTTCCTTGAATTGCCCTTTTGCCTTACCTTGCCTTGACTTGCTATACCCTTTTTCCTTGCCTTGCCTTGTCATGCTTTGCCCTTTTGACTTTCCTTGCTTTGCCCTTTTGCCTTGTCTTGCTTTGCCCTTTTGCCTTGCTTTGCCTTGTTATGCTTTGCCCTTTTGCCTTGCCTTGCTTTGCCATTTTGCCTTTCCTTGAATTGCCCTTTTGCCTTACTTTGCCCTGACTTGCTATAGCCTTTTTCCTTGCCTTGCCTTGTCATAGTTTGCCATTTTGACTTGCTTTGCTTTGCCCTTTTGCCTTGCCTTGGTTTGTCTCTTTGCCTTGTCTTGCCTTGCCTTCCTTTCTCCTTTTGCCCTGATTTGCCTTGCCTTTCTTTTGACCTTTTGCCTTGCCTTGCCATGCTTTGCTCTTTTTCCTTGCCTTGCTTTGCCCTTTTGTCTTTCCTTGCCTTGCCTTGCTTTGCCATTTTCCCTTGCCTTGCTTTCCCCTTTTGCCTTGCCTTTCCTTGCTTTGGCCTTTTTCCTGGCCTTGCCATGGTTTGTCCTTTTGACTTACCTTGCCTTGTCATGCTTTGCCCTTTTGACTTGCTTTGCTTTGCCCTTTTGCCTTGCCTTGCTTTGCCATTTTGCCTTTCCTTGAATTGCCCTTTTGCCTTACCTTGCCTTGACTTGCTATACCCTTTTTCCTTGCCTTGCCTTGTCATGCTTTGCCCTTTTGACTTTCCTTGCTTTGCCCTTTTGCCTTGTCTTGCTCAGCCCTTTTGCCTTGCTTTGCCTTGTTATGCTTTCCCTTTTGCCTTGTCTTGCTTTGCCATTTTGCTTTTCCTTGCATTGCCCTTTTGCCTTGCCTTGCCTTTTCATGCTTTGCCCTTTTTCCTTGCCTTGCCTTGTCATGCTTTGCCCTTTTGACTTGCTTTGCTTTGCCCTTTTGCCTTGCCTTTCCTTGTTTTGCCTTTTTCAATTTCCTTGCATTGCCTTACTTTCATCTTTGCCTTGCCTTGACGTGTCTTCCTTATCCTTTCGCCTTGCCTTGCTTTGCTTTCCCCTTTTGCCTTGCCTTACCTTGCCTTGCTTTGCCTCTTTGCCTTGTCTTGCCTTGCCTTCCTTTCTCCTTTTGCCCTGATTTGCCTTGCCTTTCTTTTGACCTTTTGCCTTGCCTTGCCTTGCCATGCTTTGCTCTTTTCCCTTGCCTTGCTTTGCCCTTTTGTCTTGCCTTGCCTTGCCTTGCTTTGCCATTTTCCCTTGCCTTGCTTTTCCCTTTTGCCTTGCCTTTCCTTGCTTTGGCCTTTTTCCTGGCCTTGCCATGGTTTGTCCTTTTGACTTACCTTGCCTTGCCTTTCTTTGCCCTTTTGCCTGGCCTTGCATTGAGTTGCCCTTTTTCCTTGCCTTGCCATGCTTTGCCCTTTTGCCTTGCCTTGCTTTGCCATTTTGTCTTTCCTTGAATTGCCCTTTTGCCTTACATTGCCTTGACTTGCTATACCCTTTTTCCTTGCCTTGCCTTTTCATGCTTTGCCCTTTTGCCTTGCCTTGCTTTGCCATTTTGCCTTTCCTTGAATTGCCCTTTTGCCTTACCTTGCCTTGACTTGCTATACCCTTTTTCCTTGCCTTGCCTTGTCATGCTCTGCCCTTTTGACTTGCCTTGCTTTGCCCTTTTGCCTTGCTTTGCCTTGTTATGCTTTGCCCTTTTGCCTTGTCTTGCTTTGCCATTTTGCCTTTCCTTGCATTGCCCTTTTGCCTTACCTTGCCTTGTCATGCTTTGCCCTTTTGCCTTGCCTTGCCATGTCATGCTTTGCCCTTTTGACTTGCTTTGCTTTGCCCTTTTGCCTTGCCTTTCCTTGTTTTCCGTTTTGAATTGCCTTGCATTGCCTTGCTTTCATCTTTGCCTTGCCTTGACGTGTCTTCCTTATCCTTTTGCCTTGCCTTGCTTTGCTTTCTCCTTTTCCCTTGCCTTTCCTTGCCTTGCTTTACCATTTTGCCTTCCCTTGCCTTTGCCTTTCCATGCCTTGCTTTGCCCCTTTGCCTTAACTTGCCTTGCTATGCCCTTTTGCCTTGCCTTGCTTTGTCTCATTGCCTTGTCTTGCCTTGCCTTCCTTTCTCCTTTTGCCCTGATTTGCCTTGCCTTTCTTTTGACCTTTTGCCTTGCCTTGCCATGCTTTGCTCTTTTTCCTTGCCTTGCTTTGCCCTTTTGTCTTTCCTTGCCTTGCCTTGCTTTGCCATTTTCCCTTGCCTTGCTTTCCCCTTTTGCCTTGCCTTTCCTTGCTTTGGCCTTTTTCCTGGCCTTGCCATGGTTTGTCCTTTTGACTTACCTTGCCTTGCCTTTCTTTGCACTTTTGCCTGGCCTTGCTTTGCCCTTTTGCCTTGCCTTGCTTTGCCATTTTGCCTTTCCTTGAATTGCGCTTTTGCCTTACCTTGCCTTGACTTGCTATACCCTTTTTCCTTGCCTTGCCTTGTCATGCTTTGCCCTTTTGACTTGCCTTGCTTTGCCCTTTTGCCTTGCCTTGCTTTGCCCTTTTGCCTTGCTTTGCCTTGTTATGCTTTGCCCTTTTGCCTTGCCTTGCTTTGCCATTTTGCCTTTCCTTGAATTGCCCTTTTGCCTTACCTTGCCTTGACTTGCTATACCCTTTTTCCTTGCCTTGCCTTGTCATGCTTTGCCCTTTTGACTTGCCTTGGTTTGCCCTTTTGCCTTGCTTTGCCTTGTTATGCTTTGCCCTTTTGCCTTGTCTTGCTTTGCCATTTTGCCTTTCCTTGCATTGCCCTTTTGCCTTACCTTGCCTTGTCATGCTTTGCCCTTTTGACTTGCTTTGCTTTGCCCTTTTGCCTTGCCTTTCCTTGTTTTGCCGATTTGAATTGCCTTGCATTGCCTTACTTTCATCTTTGCCTTGCCTTGACGTGTCTTCCTTATCATTTTGTCTTGCCTTGCTTTGCTTTCCCCTTTTGCCTTGCCTTTCCTTGCCTTGCTTTACTCTTTTGCCTTCCCTTGCCTTGCCTTTCCATGCCTTGCTTTGACCCTTTGCCTTGCCTTGCTTTGACTCTTTGCCTTGACTTGCCTTGCCTTCCTTTCTCCTTTTGCCCTGATTTGCCTTGCCTTTCTTTTGACCTTTTGCCTTGCCTTGCCTTGCCATGCTTTGCTCTTTTTCCTTGCCTTGCTTTGCCCTTTTGTCTTGCCTTGCCTTGCCTTGCTTTGCCATTTTCCCTTGCCTTGCTTTCCCCTTTTGCCTTGCCTTTCCTTGCTTTGGCCTTTTTCCTGGCCTTGCCATGTTTTGTCCTTTTGACTTACCTTGCCTTGCCTTTCTTTGCACTTTTGCCCGGCCTTGCATTGAGTTGCCCTTTTTCCTTGCCTTGCCATGCTTTGCCCTTTTGCCTTGCCTTGCTTTGCCCTTTTGCCTTGCTTTGCCTTGTTATGCTTTGCCCTTTTGCCTTGCCTTGCTTTGCCATTTTGCCTTTCCTTGAATTGCCCTTTTGCCTTACCTTGCCTTGACTTGCTATAGCCTTTTTCCTTGCCTTGCCTTGTCATACTTTGCCATTTTGACTTGCTTTGCTTTGCCCTTTTGCCTTCCCTTGCTTTGCCATTTTGCCTTTCCTTGAATTGCCCTTTTGCCTTACCTTGCCTTGACTTGCTATACCCTTTTTCCTTGCCTTGCCTTGTCATGCTTTGCCCTTTTGACTTGCTTTGCTTTGTCCTTTTGCCTTGCCTTGCTTTGCCATTTTGCCTTTCCTTGAATTGCCCTTTTGCCTTACCTTGCCTTGACTTGCTATACCCTTTTTCCTTGCCTTGCCTTGTCATGCTTTGCCCTTTTGACTTTCCTTGCTTTGCCCTTTTGCCTTGTCTTGCTTTGCCCTTTTGCCTTGCTTTGCCTTGTTATGCTTTCCCTTTTGCCTTGTCTTGCTTTGCCATTTTGCTTTTCCTTGCATTGCCCTTTTGCCTTGCCTTGCCTTGACATGCTTTGCCCTTTTGACTTGCTTTGCTTTGCCCTTTTGCCTTGCCTTTCCTTGTTTTGCCGTTTTCAATTTCCTTGCATTGCCTTACTTTCATCTTTGCCTTGCCTTGACGTGTCTTCCTTATCCTTTCGCCTTGCCTTGCTTTGCTTTCCCCTTTTGCCTTGCCTTACCTTGCCTTCCTTTGCCTCTTTGCCTTGTCTTGCTTTGCCTTCCTTTCTCCTTTTGCCCTGATTTGCCTTGCCTTTCTTTTGTCCTTTTGCCTTGCCTTGCCTTGCCATGCTTTGCTCTTTTTCCTTGCCTTGCTTTGCCCTTTTGTCTTGCCTTGCCTTGCCTTGCTTTGCCATTTTGACTTGCTTTGCTTTGTCCTTTTGCCTTGCCTTGCTTTGCCATTTTGCCTTTCCTTGAATTGCCCTTTTGCCTTACCTTGCCTTGACTTGCTATAGCCTTTTTCCTTGCCTTGCCTTGTCATACTTTGCCATTTTGACTTGCTTTGCTTTGCCCTTTTGCCTTGCCTTGCTTTGTCTCTTTGCATGTCTTGCCTTGCCTTCCTTTCTCCTTTTGCCCTGATTTGCCTTGCCTTTCTTTTGACCTTTTGCCTTGCCTTGCTTTGTCTCTTTGCCTTGTCTTGCCTTGCCTTCCTTTCTCCTTTTGCCCTGATTTGCCTTGCCTTTCTTTTGACCTTTTGCCTTGCCTTGCCATGCTTTGCTCTTTTTCCTTGCCTTGCTTTGCCCTTTTGTCTTTCCTTGCCTTGCCTTGCTTTGCCATTTTACCTTGCCTTGCTTTCCCCTTTTGCCTTGCCTTTCCTTGCTTTGGCCTTTTTCCTGGCCTTGCCATGGTTTGTCCTTTTGACTTACCTTGCCTTGCCTTTCTTTGCACTTTTGCCTGGCCTTGCTTTGCCCTTTTGCCTTGCCTTGCTTTGCCATTTTGCCTTTCCTTGAATTGCCCTTTTGCCTTACCTTGCCTTGACTTGCTATACCCTTTTTCCTTGCCTTGCCTTGTCATGCTTTGCCCTTTTGACTTGCCTTGCTTTGCCCTTTTGCCTTGTCTTGCTTTGCCCTTTTGCCTTGCTTTGCCTTGCTATGCTTTCCCTTTTGCCTTGTCTTGCTTTGCCATTTTGCTTTTCCTTGCATTGCCCTTTTGCCTTACCTTGCCTTGACATGCTTTACCCTTTTGCCTTGCCTTGCCTTGTCATGCTTTGCCCTTTTGACTTGCTTTGCTTTGCCCTTTTGCCTTGACTTTCCTTGTTTTGCCGTTTTCAATTTCCTTGCATTGCCTTACTTTCATCTTTGCCTTGCCTTGACGTGTCTTCCTTATCCTTTCGCCTTGCCTTGCTTTGCTTTCCCCTTTTGCCTTGCCTTACCTTGCCTTGCTTTGCCTCTTTGCCTTGTCTTGCCTTGCCTTCCTTTCTCCTTTTGCCCTGATTTGCCTTGCCTTTCTTTTGTCCTTTTGCCTTGCCTTGCCTTGCCATGCTTTGCTCTTTTTCCTTGCCATGCTTTGCTCTTTTTCCTTGCCTTGCTTTGCCCTTTTGTCTTGCCTTGCCTTGCCTTGCTTTGCCATTTTCCCTTGCCTTGCTTTTCCCTTTTGGCTTGCCTTTCCTTGCTTTGGCCTTTTTCCTGGCCTTGCCATGGTTTATCCTTTTGACTTACCTTGCCTTGCCTTTCTTTGCCCTTTTGCCTGGCCTTGCATTGAGTTGCCCTTTTTCCTTGCCTTGCCATGCTTTGCCCTTTTGCCTTGCCTTGCTTTGCCATTTTGTCTTTCCTTGAATTGCCCTTTTGCCTTACATTGCCTTGACTTGCTATACCCTTCTTCCTTGCCTTGCCTTTTCATGCTTTGCCCTTTTGCCTTGCCATGCTTTGCCATTTTGCCTTTCCTTGAATTGCCCTTTTGCCTTACCTTGCCTTGACTTGCTATACCCTTTTTCCTTGCCTTGCCTTGTCATGCTTTGCCCTTTTGACTTGCCTTGGTTTGCCCTTTTGCCTTGCTTTGCCTTGTTATGCTTTGCCCTTTTGCCTTGTCTTGCTTTGCCATTTTGCCTTTCCTTGCATTGCCCTTTTGCCTTACCTTGCCTTGTCATGCTTTGCCCTTTTGACTTGCTTTGCTTTGCCCTTTTGCCTTGCCTTTCCTTGTTTTGCCGTTTTGAATTGCCTTGCATTGCCTTACTTTCATCTTTGCCTTGCCTTGACGTGTCTTCCTTATCCTTTTGCCTTGCCTTGCTTTGCTTTCCCCTTTTGCCTTGCCTTTCCTTGCCTTGCTTTACCCTTTTGCCTTCCTTTGCCTTGCCTTTTCATGCCTTCCTTTGACCCTTTGCCTTGCCTTGCTTTGACTCTTTGCCTTGACTTGCCTTGCCTTCCTTTCTCCTTTTGCCCTGATTTGCCTTGCCTTTCTTTTGACCTTTTGCCTTGCCTTGCCTTGCCATGCTTTGCTCTTTTTCCTTGCCTTGCTTTGCCCTTTTGTCTTGCCTTACCTTGCCTTGCTTTGCCATTTTCCCTTGCCTTGCTTTCCCCTTTTGCCTTGCCTTTCCTTGCTTTGGCCTTTTTCCTGGCCTTGCAATGGTTTGTCCTTTTGACTTACCTTGCCTTGCCTTTCTTTGCACTTTTGCCCGGCCATGCATTGAGTTGCCCTTTTTCCTTGCCTTGCCATGCTTTGCCCTTTTGCCTTGCCTTGCTTTGCCATTTTGCCTTTCCTTGAATTGCCCTTTTGCCTTACCTTGCCTTGACTTGCTATAGCCTTTTTCCTTGCCTTGCCTTGTCATACTTTGCCATTTTGACTTGCTTTGCTTTGCCCTTTTGCCTTGCCTTGCTTTGTCTCTTTGCATGTCTTGCCTTGCCTTCCTTTCTCCTTTTGCCCTGATTTGACTTGCCTTTCTTTTGACCTTTTGCCTTGCCTTGCTTTGTCTCTTTGCCTTGTCTTGCCTTGCCTTCCTTTCTCCTTTTGCCCTGATTTGCCTTGCCTTTCTTTTGACCTTTTGCCTTGCCTTGCCATGCTTTGCTCTTTTTCCTTGCCTTGCTTTGCCCTTTTGTCTTTCCTTGCCTTGACTTGCTTTGCCATTTTCCCTTGCCTTGCTTTCCCCTTTTGCCTTGCCTTTCCTTGCTTTGGCCTTTTTCCTGGCCTTGCCATGGTTTGTCCTTTTGACTTACCTTGCCTTGCCTTTCTTTGCACTTTTGCCTGGCCTTGCTTTGCCCTTTTGCCTTGCCTTGCTTTGCCATTTTGCCTTTCCTTGAATTGCCCTTTTGCCTTACCTTGCCTTGACTTGCTATACCCTTTTTCCTTGCCTTGCCTTGTCATGCTTTGCCCTTTTGACTTGCCTTGCTTTGCCCTTTTGCCTTGTCTTGCTTTGCCCTTTTGCCTTGCTTTGCCTTGTTATGCTTTCCCTTTTGCCTTGTCTTGCTTTGCCATTTTGCTTTTCCTTGCATTGCCCTTTTGCCTTACCTTGCCTTGACATGCTTTACCCTTTTGCCTTGCCTTGCCTTGTCATGCTTTGCCCTTTTGACTTGCTTTGCTTTGCCCTTTTGCCTTGACTTTCCTTGTTTTGCCGTTTTCAATTTCCTTGGATTGCCTTACTTTCATCTTTGCCTTGCCTTGACGTGTCTTCCTTATCCTTTCGCCTTGCCTTGCTTTGCTTTCCCCTTTTGCCTTGCCTTACCTTGCCTTGCTTTGCCTCTTTGCCTTGTCTTGCCTTGCCTTCCTTTCTCCTTTTGCCCTGATTTGCCTTGCCTTTCTTTTGACCTTTTGCCTTGCCTTGCCTTGCCATGCTTTGCTCTTTTTCCTTGCCATGCTTTGCTCTTTTTCCTTGCCTTGCTTTGCCCTTTTGTCTTGCCTTGCCTTGCCTTGCTTTGCCATTTTCCCTTGCCTTGCTTTTCCCTTTTGGCTTGCCTTTCCTTGCTTTGGCCTTTTTCCTGGCCTTGCCATGGTTTATCCTTTTGACTTACCTTGCCTTGCCTTTCTTTGCCCTTTTGCCTGGCCTTGCATTGAGTTGCCCTTTTTCCTTGCCTTGCCATGCTTTGCCCTTTTGCCTTGCCTTGCTTTGCCATTTTGTCTTTCCTTGAATTGCCCTTTTGCCTTACATTGCCTTGACTTGCTATACCCTTCTTCCTTGCCTTGCTTTTTCATGCTTTGCCCTTTTGCCTTGCCATGCTTTGCCATTTTGCCTTTCCTTGAATTGCCCTTTTGCCTTACCTTGCCTTGACTTGCTATACCCTTTTTCCTTGCCTTGCCTTGTCATGCTTTGCCCTTTTGACTTGCCTTGGTTTGCCCTTTTGCCTTGCTTTGCCTTGTTATGCTTTGCCCTTTTGCCTTGTCTTGCTTTGCCATTTTGCCTTTCCTTGCATTGCCCTTTTGCCTTACCTTGCCTTGTCATGCTTTGCCCTTTTGACTTGCTTTGCTTTGCCCTTTTGCCTTGCCTTTCCTTGTTTTGCCGTTTTGAATTGCCTTGCATTGCCTTACTTTCATCTTTGCCTTGCCTTGACGTGTCTTCCTTATCCTTTTGCCTTGCCTTGCTTTGCTTTCCCCTTTTGCCTTGCCTTTCCTTGCCTTGCTTTACCCTTTTGCCTTCCTTTGCCTTGCCTTTCCATGCCTTCCTTTGACCCTTTGCCTTGCCTTGCTTTGACTCTTTGCCTTGACTTGCCTTGCCTTCCTTTCTCCTTTTGCCCTGATTTGCCTTGCCTTTCTTTTGACCTTTTGCCTTGCCTTGCCTTGCCATGCTTTGCTCTTTTTCCTTGCCTTGCTTTGCCCTTTTGTCTTGCCTTACCTTGCCTTGCTTTGCCATTTTCCCTTGCCTTGCTTTCCCCTTTTGCCTTGCCTTTCCTTGCTTTGGCCTTTTTCCTGGCCTTGCAATGGTTTGTCCTTTTGACTTACCTTGCCTTGCCTTTCTTTGCACTTTTGCCCGGCCTTGCATTGAGTTGCCCTTTTTCCTTGCCTTGCCATGCTTTGCCCTTTTGCCTTGCCATGCTTTGCCATTTTGCCTTTCCTTGAATTGCCCTTTTGCCTTACCTTGCCTTGACTTGCTATACCCTTTTTCCTAGCCTTGCCTTGTCATGCTTTGCCCTTTTGACTTGCCTTGGTTTGCCCTTTTGCCTTGCTTTGCCTTGTTATGCTTTGCCCTTTTGCCTTGTCTTGCTTTGCCATTTTGCCTTTCCTTGCATTGCCCTTTTGCCTTACCTTGCCTTGTCATGCTTTGCCCTTTTGACTTGCTTTGCTTTGCCCTTTTGCCTTGCCTTTCCTTGTTTTGCCGATTTGAATTGCCTTGCATTGCCTTACTTTCATCTTTGCCTTGCCTTGACGTGTCTTCCTTATCATTTTGCCTTGCCTTGCTTTGCTTTCCCCTTTTGCCTTGCCTTTCCTTGCCTTGCTTTACTCTTTTGCCTTCCCTTGCCTTGCCTTTCCATGCCTAGCTTTGACCCTTTGCCTTGCCTTGCTTTGACTCTTTGCCTTGACTTGCCTTGCCTTCCTTTCTCCTTTTGCCCTGATTTGCCTTGCCTTTCTTTTGACCTTTTGCCTTGCCTTGCCTTGCCATGCTTTGCTCTTTTTCCTTGCCTTGCTTTGCCCTTTTGTCTTGCCTTGCCTTGCCTTGCTTTGCCATTTTCCCTTGCCTTGCTTTCCCCTTTTGCCTTGCCTTTCCTTGCTTTGGCCTTTTTCCTGGCCTTGCAATGGTTTGTCCTTTTGACTTACCTTGCCTTGCCTTTCTTTGCACTTTTGCCCGGCCTTGCATTGAGTTGCCCTTTTTCCTTGCCTTGCATTGCTTTGCCCTTTTGCCTTGCCTTGCTTTGCCCTTTTGCCTTGCTTTGCCTTGTTATGCTTTGCCCTTTTGCCTTGCCTTGCTTTGCCATTTTGCCTTTCCTTGAATTGCCCTTTTGCCTTACCTTGCCTTGACTTGCTATAGCCTTTTTCCTTGCCTTGCCTTGTCATACTTTGCCATTTTGACTTGCTTTGCTTTGCCCTTTTGCCTTGCCTTGCTTTGTCTCTTTGCATGTCTTGCCTTGCCTTCCTTTCTCCTTTTGCCCTGATTTGCCTTGCCTTTCTTTTGACCTTTTGCCTTGCCTTGCCATGCTTTGCTCTTTTTCCTTGCCTTGCTTTGCCCTTTTGTCTTTCCTTGCCTTGCCTTGCTTTGCCATTTTCCCTTGCCTTGCTTTCCCCTTTTGCCTTGCCTTTCCTTGCTTTGGCCTTTTTCCTGGCCTTGCCATGGTTTGTCCTTTTGACTTACCTTGCCTTGCCTTTCTTTGCACTTTTGCCTTGCCTTGCTTTGCCCTTTTGCCTTGCCTTGCTTTGCCATTTTGCTTTGCCTTGCTTTGCCCTTTTGCCTTGCCTTGCTTTGCCCTTTTGCCTTACTTTGCCTTGTTATGCTTTGCCCTTTTGCCTTGCCTTGCTTTGCCATTTTGCCTTTCCTTGAATTGCCCTTTTGCCTTACTTTGCCTTGACTTGCTATACCCTTTTTCCTTGCCTTGCCTTTTCATGCTTTGCCCTTTTGCCTTGCCTTGCTTTGCCATTTTGCCTTTCCTTGAATTGCCCTTTTGCCTTACCTTGCCTTGACTTGCTATACCCTTTTTCCTTGCCTTGCCTTGTCATGCTTTGCCCTTTTGACTTGCTTTGCTTTGTCCTTTTGCCTTGCCTTGCTTTGCCATTTTGCCTTTCCTTGAATTGCCCTTTTGCCTTACCTTGCCTTGACTTGCTATACCCTTTTTCCTTGCCTTTCCTTGTCATGCTTTGCCCTTTTGACTTGCTTTGCTTTTTCCTTTTGCCTTGCCTTGCCATGCTTTGCTCTTTTCCCTTGCCTTGCTTTGCCCTTTTGTCTTGCCTTGCCTTGCCTTGCTTTGCCATTTTCCCTTGCCTTGCTTTTCCCTTTTGCCTTGCCTTTCCTTGCTTTGGCCTTTTTCCTGGCCTTGCCATGGTTTGTCCTTTTGACTTACCTTGCCTTGCCTTTCTTTGCCCTTTTGCCTGGCCTTGCATTGAGTTGCCCTTTTTCCTTGCCTTGCCATGCTTTGCCCTTTTGCCTTGCCTTGCTTTGCCATTTTGTCTTTCCTTGAATTGCCCTTTTGCCTTACATTGCCTTGACTTGCTATACCCTTTTTCCTTGCCTTGCCTTTTCATGCTTTGCCCTTTTGCCTTGCCTTGCTTTGCCATTTTGCCTTTCCTTGAATTGCCCTTTTGCCTTACCTTGCCTTGACTTGCTATACCCTTTTTCCTTGCCTTGCCTTGTCATGCTCTGCCCTTTTGACTTGCCTTGCTTTGCCCTTTTGCCTTGCTTTGCCTTGTTATGCTTTGCCCTTTTGCCTTGTCTTGCTTTGCCATTTTGCCTTTCCTTGCATTGCCCTTTTGCCTTACCTTGCCTTGTCATGCTTTGCCCTTTTGCCTTGCCTTGCCATGTCATGCTTTGCCCTTTTGACTTGCTTTGCTTTGCCCTTTTGCCTTGCCTTTCCTTGTTTTGCCGTTTTGAATTGCCTTGCATTGCCTTGCTTTCATCTTTGCCTTGCCTTGACGTGTCTTCCTTATCCTTTTGCCTTGCCTTGCTTTGCTTTCTCCTTTTCCCTTGCCTTTCCTTGCCTTGCTTTACCATTTTGCCTTCCCTTGCCTTTGCCTTTCCATGCCTTGCTTTGCCCCTTTGCCTTAACTTGCCTTGCTATGCCCTTTTGCCTTGCCTTGCTTTGTCTCATTGCCTTGTCTTGCCTTGCCTTCCTTTCTCCTTTTGCCCTGATTTGCCTTGCCTTTCTTTTGACCTTTTGCCTTGCCTTGCCATGCTTTGCTCTTTTTCCTTGCCTTGCTTTGCCCTTTTGTCTTGCCTTGCCTTGCCTTGCTTTGCCATTTTCCCTTGCCTTGCTTTCCCCTTTTGCCTTGCCTTTCCTTGCTTTGGCCTTTTTCCTGGCCTTGCCATGGTTTGTCCTTTTGACTTACCTTGCCTTGCCTTTCTTTGCACTTTTGCCTGGCCTTGCTTTGCCCTTTTGCCTTGCCTTGCTTTGCCATTTTGCCTTTCCTTGAATTGCGCTTTTGCCTTACCTTGCCTTGACTTGCTATACCCTTTTTTCTTGCCTTGCCTCTTCATGCTTTGCCCTTTTGACTTGCCTTGCTTTGCCCTTTTGCCTTGCCTTGCTTTGCCCTTTTGCCTTGCTTTGCCTTGTTATGCTTTGCCCTTTTGCCTTGCCTTGCTTTGCCATTTTGCCTTTCCTTGAATTGCCCTTTTGCCTTACCTTGCCTTGACTTGCTATACCCTTTTTCCTTGCCTTGCCTTGTCATGCTTTGCCCTTTTGACTTGCCTTGGTTTGCCCTTTTGCCTTGCTTTGCCTTGTTATGCTTTGCCCTTTTGCCTTGTCTTGCTTTGCCATTTTGCGTTTCCTTGCATTGCCCTTTTGCCTTACCTTGCCTTGTCATGCTTTGCCCTTTTGACTTGCTTTGCTTTGCCCTTTTGCCTTGCCTTTCCTTGTTTTGCCGATTTGAATTGCCTTGCATTGCCTTACTTTCATCTTTGCCTTGCCTTGACGTGTCTTCCTTATCATTTTGTCTTGCCTTGCTTTGCTTTCCCCTTTTGCCTTGCCTTTCCTTGCCTTGCTTTACTCTTTTGCCTTCCCTTGCCTTGCCTTTCCATGCCTTGCTTTGACCCTTTGCCTTGCCTTGCTTTGACTCTTTGCCTTGACTTGCCTTGCCTTCCTTTCTCCTTTTGCCCTGATTTGCCTTGCCTTTCTTTTGACCTTTTGCCTTGCCTTGCCTTGCCATGCTTTGCTCTTTTTCCTTGCCTTGCTTTGCCCTTTTGTCTTGCCTTGCCTTGCCTTGCTTTGCCATTTTCCCTTGCCTTGCTTTCCCCTTTTGCCTTGCCTTTCCTTGCTTTGGCCTTTTTCCTGGCCTTGCCATGTTTTGTCCTTTTGACTTACCTTGCCTTGCCTTTCTTTGCACTTTTGCCCGGCCTTGCATTGAGTTGCCCTTTTTCCTTGCCTTGCCATGCTTTGCCCTTTTGCCTTGCCTTGCTTTGCCCTTTTGCCTTGCTTTGCCTTGTTATGCTTTGCCCTTTTGCCTTGCCTTGCTTTGCCATTTTGCCTTTCCTTGAATTGCCCTTTTGCCTTACCTTGCCTTGACTTGCTATCGCCTTTTTCCTTGCCTTGCCTTGTCATACTTTGCCATTTTGACTTGCTTTGCTTTGCCCTTTTGCCTTGCCTTGCTTTGCCATTTTGCCTTTCCTTGAATTGCCCTTTTGCCCTACCTTGCCTTGACTTGCTATACCCTTTTTCCTTGCCTTGCCTTGTCATGCTTTGCCCTTTTGACTTGCTTTGCTTTGTCCTTTTGCCTTGCCTTGCTTTGCCATTTTGCCTTTCCTTGAATTGCCCTTTTGCCTTACCTTGCCTTGACTTGCTATACCCTTTTTCCTTGCCTTGCCTTGTCATGCTTTGCCCTTTTGACTTTCCTTGCTTTGCCCTTTTGCCTTGTCTTGCTTTGCCCTTTTGCCTTGCTTTGCCTTGTTATGCTTTGCCCTTTTGCCTTGCCTTGCTTTGCCATTTTGCCTTTCCTTGAATTGCCCTTTTGCCTTACTTTGCCCTGACTTGCTATAGCCTTTTTCCTTGCCTTGCCTTGTCATAGTTTGCCATTTTGACTTGCTTTGCTTTGCCCTTTTGCCTTGCCTTGGTTTGTCTCTTTGCCTTGTCTTGCCTTGCCTTCCTTTCTCCTTTTGCCCTGATTTGCCTTGCCTTTCTTTTGACCTTTTGCCTTGCCTTGCCATGCTTTGCTCTTTTTCCTTGCCTTGCTTTGCCCTTTTGTCTTTCCTTGCCTTGCCTTGCTTTGCCATTTTCCCTTGCCTTGCTTTCCCCTTTTGCCTTGCCTTTCCTTGCTTTGGCCTTTTTCCTGGCCTTGCCATGGTTTGTCCTTTTGACTTACCTTGCCTTGTCATGCTTTGCCCTTTTGACTTGCTTTGCTTTGCCCTTTTGCCTTGCCTTGCTTTGCCATTTTGCCTTTCCTTGAATTGCCCTTTTGCCTTACCTTGCCTTGACTTGCTATACCCTTTTTCCTTGCCTTGCCTTGTCATGCTTTGCCCTTTTGACTTTCCTTGCTTTGCCCTTTTGCCTTGTCTTGCTCAGCCCTTTTGCCTTGCTTTGCCTTGTTATGCTTTCCCTTTTGCCTTGTCTTGCTTTGCCATTTTGCTTTTCCTTGCATTGCCCTTTTGCCTTGCCTTGCCTTTTCATGCTTTGCCCTTTTTCCTTGCCTTGCCTTGTCATGCTTTGCCCTTTTGACTTGCTTTGCTTTGCCCTTTTGCCTTGCCTTTCCTTGTTTTGCCTTTTTCAATTTCCTTGCATTGCCTTACTTTCATCTTTGCCTTGCCTTGACGTGTCTTCCTTATCCTTTCGCCTTGCCTTGCTTTGCTTTCCCCTTTTGCCTTGCCTTACCTTGCCTTGCTTTGCCTCTTTGCCTTGTCTTGCCTTGCCTTCCTTTCTCCTTTTGCCCTGATTTGCCTTGCCTTTCTTTTGACCTTTTGCCTTGCCTTGCCTTGCCATGCTTTGCTCTTTTCCCTTGCCTTGCTTTGCCCTTTTGTCTTGCCTTGCCTTGCCTTGCTTTGCCATTTTCCCTTGCCTTGCTTTTCCCTTTTGCCTTGCCTTTCCTTGCTTTGGCCTTTTTCCTGGCCTTGCCATGGTTTGTCCTTTTGACTTACCTTGCCTTGCCTTTCTTTGCCCTTTTGCCTGGCCTTGCATTGAGTTGCCCTTTTTCCTTGCCTTGCCATGCTTTGCCCTTTTGCCTTGCCTTGCTTTGCCATTTTGTCTTTCCTTGAATTGCCCTTTTGCCTTACATTGCCTTGACTTGCTATACCCTTTTTCCTTGCCTTGCCTTTTCATGCTTTGCCCTTTTGCCTTGCCTTGCTTTGCCATTTTGCCTTTCCTTGAATTGCCCTTTTGCCTTACCTTGCCTTGACTTGCTATACCCTTTTTCCTTGCCTTGCCTTGTCATGCTCTGCCCTTTTGACTTGCCTTGCTTTGCCCTTTTGCCTTGCTTTGCCTTGTTATGCTTTGCCCTTTTGCCTTGTCTTGCTTTGCCATTTTGCCTTTCCTTGCATTGCCCTTTTGCCTTACCTTGCCTTGTCATGCTTTGCCCTTTTGCCTTGCCTTGCCATGTCATGCTTTGCCCTTTTGACTTGCTTTGCTTTGCCCTTTTGCCTTGCCTTTCCTTGTTTTGCCGTTTTGAATTGCCTTGCATTGCCTTGCTTTCATCTTTGCCTTGCCTTGACGTGTCTTCCTTATCCTTTTGCCTTGCCTTGCTTTGCTTTCTCCTTTTCCCTTGCCTTTCCTTGCCTTGCTTTACCATTTTGCCTTCCCTTGCCTTTGCCTTTCCATGCCTTGCTTTGCCCCTTTGCCTTAACTTGCCTTGCTATGCCCTTTTGCCTTGCCTTGCTTTGTCTCATTGCCTTGTCTTGCCTTGCCTTCCTTTCTCCTTTTGCCCTGATTTGCCTTGCCTTTCTTTTGACCTTTTGCCTTGCCTTGCCATGCTTTGCTCTTTTTCCTTGCCTTGCTTTGCCCTTTTGTCTTTCCTTGCCTTGCCTTCCTTTGCCATTTTCCCTTGCCTTGCTTTCCCCTTTTGCCTTGCCTTTCCTTGCTTTGGCCTTTTTCCTGGCCTTGCCATGGTTTGTCCTTTTGACTTACCTTGCCTTGCCTTTCTTTGCACTTTTGCCTGGCCTTGCTTTGCCCTTTTGCCTTGCCTTGCTTTGCCATTTTGCCTTTCCTTGAATTGCGCTTTTGCCTTACCTTGCCTTGACTTGCTATACCCTTTTTCCTTGCCTTGCCTTGTCATGCTTTGCCCTTTTGACTTGCCTTGCTTTGCCCTTTTGCCTTGCCTTGCTTTGCCCTTTTGCCTTGCTTTGCCTTGTTATGCTTTGCCCTTTTGCCTTGCCTTGCTTTGCCATTTTGCCTTTCCTTGAATTGCCCTTTTGCCTTACCTTGCCTTGACTTGCTATACCCTTTTTCCTTGCCTTGCCTTGTCATGCTTTGCCCTTTTGACTTGCCTTGGTTTGCCCTTTTGCCTTGCTTTGCCTTGTTATGCTTTGCCCTTTTGCCTTGTCTTGCTTTGCCATTTTGCGTTTCCTTGCATTGCCCTTTTGCCTTACCTTGCCTTGTCATGCTTTGCCCTTTTGACTTGCTTTGCTTTGCCCTTTTGCCTTGCCTTTCCTTGTTTTGCCGATTTGAATTGCCTTGCATTGCCTTACTTTCATCTTTGCCTTGCCTTGACGTGTCTTCCTTATCATTTTGTCTTGCCTTGCTTTGCTTTCCCCTTTTGCCTTGCCTTTCCTTGCCTTGCTTTACTCTTTTGCCTTCCCTTGCCTTGCCTTTCCATGCCTTGCTTTGACCCTTTGCCTTGCCTTGCTTTGACTCTTTGCCTTGACATGCCTTGCCTTCCTTTCTCCTTTTGCCCTGATTTGCCTTGCCTTTCTTTTGACCTTTTGCCTTGCCTTGCCTTGCCATGCTTTGCTCTTTTTCCTTGCCTTGCTTTGCCCTTTTGTCTTGCCTTGCCTTGCCTTGCTTTGCCATTTTCCCTTGCCTTGCTTTCCCCTTTTGCCTTGCCTTTCCTTGCTTTGGCCTTTTTCCTGGCCTTGCCATGTTTTGTCCTTTTGACTTACCTTGCCTTGCCTTTCTTTGCACTTTTGCCCGGCCTTGCATTGAGTTGCCCTTTTTCCTTGCCTTGCCATGCTTTGCCCTTTTGCCTTGCCTTGCTTTGCCCTTTTGCCTTGCTTTGCCTTGTTATGCTTTGCCCTTTTGCCTTGCCTTGCTTTGCCATTTTGCCTTTCCTTGAATTGCCCTTTTGCCTTACCTTGCCTTGACTTGCTATAGCCTTTTTCCTTGCCTTGCCTTGTCATACTTTGCCATTTTGACTTGCTTTGCTTTGCCCTTTTGCCTTGCCTTGCTTTGCCATTTTGCCTTTCCTTGAATTGCCCTTTTGCCTTACCTTGCCTTGACTTGCTATACCCTTTTTCCTTGCCTTGCCTTGTCATGCTTTGCCCTTTTGACTTGCTTTGCTTTGTCCTTTTGCCTTGCCTTGCTTTGCCATTTTGCCTTTCCTTGAATTGCCCTTTTGCCTTACCTTGCCTTGACTTGCTATACCCTTTTTCCTTGCCTTGCCTTGTCATGCTTTGCCCTTTTGACTTTCCTTGCTTTACCCTTTTGCCTTGTCTTGCTTTGCCCTTTTGCCTTGCTTTGCCTTGTTATGCTTTCCCTTTTGCCTTGTCTTGCTTTGCCATTTTGCTTTTCCTTGCATTGCCCTTTTGCCTTGCCTTGCCTTGACATGCTTTGCCCTTTTGACTTGCTTTGCTTTGCCCTTTTGCCTTGCCTTTCCTTGTTTTGCCGTTTTCAATTTCCTTGCATTGCCTTACTTTCATCTTTGCCTTGCCTTGACGTGTCTTCCTTATCCTTTCGCCTTGCCTTGCTTTGCTTTCCCCTTTTGCCTTGCCATACCTTGCCTTCCTTTGCCTCTTTGCCTTGTCTTGCTTTGCCTTCCTTTCTCCTTTTGCCCTGATTTGCCTTGCCTTTCTTTTGTCCTTTTGCCTTGCCTTGCCTTGCCATGCTTTGCTCTTTTTCCTTGCCTTGCTTTGCCCTTTTGTCTTGCCTTGCCTTGCCTTGCTTTGCCATTTTGACTTGCTTTGCTTTGTCCTTTTGCCTTGCCTTGCTTTGCCATTTTGCCTTTCCTTGAATTGCCCTTTTGCCTTACCTTGCCTTGACTTGCTATAGCCTTTTTCCTTGCCTTGCCTTGTCATACTTTGCCATTTTGACTTGCTTTGCTTTGCCCTTTTCCCTTGCCTTGCTTTGTCTCTTTGCATGTCTTGCCTTGCCTTCCTTTCTCCTTTTGCCCTGATTTGCCTTGCCTTTCTTTTGACCTTTTGCCTTGCCTTGCTTTGTCTCTTTGCCTTGTCTTGCCTTGCCTTCCTTTCTCCTTTTGCCCTGATTTGCCTTGCCTTTCTTTTGACCTTTTGCCTTGCCTTGCCATGCTTTGCTCTTTTTCCTTGCCTTGCTTTGCCCTTTTGTCTTTCCTTGCCTTGCCTTGCTTTGCCATTTTACCTTGCCTTGCTTTCCCCTTTTGCCTTGCCTTTCCTTGCTTTGGCCTTTTTCCTGGCCTTGCCATGGTTTGTCCTTTTGACTTACCTTGCCTTGCCTTTCTTTGCACCTTTGCCTGGCCTTGCTTTGCCCTTTTGCCTTGCCTTGCTTTGCCATTTTGCCTTTCCTTGAATTGCCCTTTTGCCTTACCTTGCCTTGACTTGCTATACCCTTTTTCCTTGCCTTGCCTTGTCATGCTTTGCCCTTTTGACTTGCCTTGCTTTGCCCTTTTGCCTTGTCTTGCTTTGCCCTTTTGCCTTGCTTTGCCTTGCTATGCTTTCCCTTTTGCCTTGTCTTGCTTTGCCATTTTGCTTTTCCTTGCATTGCCCTTTTGCCTTACCTTGCCTTGACATGCTTTACCCTTTTGCCTTGCCTTGCCTTGTCATGCTTTGCCCTTTTGACTTGCTTTGCTTTGCCCTTTTGCCTTGACTTTCCTTGTTTTGCCGTTTTCAATTTCCTTGCATTGCCTTACTTTCATCTTTGCCTTGCCTTGACGTGTCTTCCTTATCCTTTCGCCTTGCCTTGCTTTGCTTTCCCCTTTTGCCTTGCCTTACCTTGCCTTGCTTTGCCTCTTTGCCTTGTCTTGCCTTGCCTTCCTTTCTCCTTTTGCCCTGATTTGCCTTGCCTTTCTTTTGACCTTTTGCCTTGCCTTGCCTTGCCATGCTTTGCTCTTTTCCCTTGCCTTGCTTTGCCCTTTTGTCTTGCCTTGCCTTGCCTTGCTTTGCCATTTTCCCTTGCCTTGCTTTTCCCTTTTGCCTTGCCTTTCCTTGCTTTGGCCTTTTTCCTGGCCTTGCCATGGTTTGTCCTTTTGACTTACCTTGCCTTGCCTTTCTTTGCCCTTTTTCCTGGCCTTGCATTGAGTTGCCCTTTTTCCTTGCCTTGCCATGCTTTGCCCTTTTGCCTTGCCTTGCTTTGCCATTTTGTCTTTCCTTGAATTGCCCTTTTGCCTTACATTGCCTTGACTTGCTATACCCTTTTTCCTTGCCTTGCCTTTTCATGCTTTGCCCTTTTGCCTTGCCTTGCTTTGCCATTTTGCCTTTCCTTGAATTGCCCTTTTGCCTTACCTTGCCTTGACTTGCTATACCCTTTTTCCTTGCCTTGCCTTGTCATGCTCTGCCCTTTTGACTTGCCTTGCTTTGCCCTTTTGCCTTGCTTTGCCTTGTTATGCTTTGCCCTTTTGCCTTGTCTTGCTTTGCCATTTTGCCTTTCCTTGCATTGCCCTTTTGCCTTACCTTGCCTTGTCATGCTTTGCCCTTTTGCCTTGCCTTGCCATGTCATGCTTTGCCCTTTTGACTTGCTTTGCTTTGCCCTTTTGCCTTGCCTTTCCTTGTTTTGCCGTTTTGAATTGCCTTGCATTGCCTTGCTTTCATCTTTGCCTTGCCTTGACGTGTCTTCCTTATCCTTTTGCCTTGCCTTGCTTTGCTTTCTCCTTTTCCCTTGCCTTTCCTTGCCTTGCTTTACCATTTTGCCTTCCCTTGCCTTTGCCTTTCCATGCCTTGCTTTGCCCCTTTGCCTTAACTTGCCTTGCTATGCCCTTTTGCCTTGCCTTGCTTTGTCTCATTGCCTTGTCTTGCCTTGCCTTCCTTTCTCCTTTTGCCCTGATTTGCCTTGCCTTTCTTTTGACCTTTTGCCTTGCCTTGCCATGCTTTGCTCTTTTTCCTTGCCTTGCTTTGCCCTTTTGTCTTGCCTTGCCTTGCCTTGCTTTGCCATTTTCCCTTGCCTTGCTTTCCCCTTTTGCCTTGCCTTTCCTTGCTTTGGCCTTTTTCCTGGCCTTGCCATGGTTTGTCCTTTTGACTTACCTTGCCTTGCCTTTCTTTGCACTTTTGCCTGGCCTTGCTTTGCCCTTTTGCCTTGCCTTGCTTTGCCATTTTGCCTTTCCTTGAATTGCGCTTTTGCCTTACCTTGCCTTGACTTGCTATACCCTTTTTCCTTGCCTTGCCTTGTCATGCTTTGCCCTTTTGACTTGCCTTGCTTTGCCCTTTTGCCTTGCCTTGCTTTGCCCTTTTGCCTTGCTTTGCCTTGTTATGCTTTGCCCTTTTGCCTTGCCTTGCTTTGCCATTTTGCCTTTCCTTGAATTGCCCTTTTGCCTTACCTTGCCTTGACTTGCTATACCCTTTTTCCTTGCCTTGCCTTGTCATGCTTTGCCCTTTTGACTTGCCTTGGTTTGCCCTTTTGCCTTGCTTTGCCTTGTTATGCTTTGCCCTTTTGCCTTGTCTTGCTTTGCCATTTTGCGTTTCCTTGCATTGCCCTTTTGCCTTACCTTGCCTTGTCATGCTTTGCCCTTTTGACTTGCTTTGCTTTGCCCTTTTGCCTTGCCTTTCCTTGTTTTGCCGATTTGAATTGCCTTGCATTGCCTTACTTTCATCTTTGCCTTGCCTTGACGTGTCTTCCTTATCATTTTGTCTTGCCTTGCTTTGCTTTCCCCTTTTGCCTTGCCTTTCCTTGCCTTGCTTTACTCTTTTGCCTTCCCTTGCCTTGCCTTTCCATGCCTTGCTTTGACCCTTTGCCTTGCCTTGCTTTGACTCTTTGCCTTGACATGCCTTGCCTTCCTTTCTCCTTTTGCCCTGATTTGCCTTGCCTTTCTTTTGACCTTTTGCCTTGCCTTGCCTTGCCATGCTTTGCTCTTTTTCCTTGCCTTGCTTTGCCCTTTTGTCTTGCCTTGCCTTGCCTTGCTTTGCCATTTTCCCTTGCCTTGCTTTCCCCTTTTGCCTTGCCTTTCCTTGCTTTGGCCTTTTTCCTGGCCTTGCCATGTTTTGTCCTTTTGACTTACCTTGCCTTGCCTTTCTTTGCACTTTTGCCCGGCCTTGCATTGAGTTGCCCTTTTTCCTTGCCTTGCCATGCTTTGCCCTTTTGCCTTGCCTTGCTTTGCCCTTTTGCCTTGCTTTGCCTTGTTATGCTTTGCCCTTTTGCCTTGCCTTGCTTTGCCATTTTGCCTTTCCTTGAATTGCCCTTTTGCCTTACCTTGCCTTGACTTGCTATAGCCTTTTTCCTTGCCTTGCCTTGTCATACTTTGCCATTTTGACTTGCTTTGCTTTGCCCTTTTGCCTTGCCTTGCTTTGCCATTTTGCCTTTCCTTGAATTGCCCTTTTGCCTTACCTTGCCTTGACTTGCTATACCCTTTTTCCTTGCCTTGCCTTGTCATGCTTTGCCCTTTTGACTTGCTTTGCTTTGTCCTTTTGCCTTGCCTTGCTTTGCCATTTTGCCTTTCCTTGAATTGCCCTTTTGCCTTACCTTGCCTTGACTTGCTATACCCTTTTTCCTTGCCTTGCCTTGTCATGCTTTGCCCTTTTGACTTTCCTTGCTTTACCCTTTTGCCTTGTCTTGCTTTGCCCTTTTGCCTTGCCTTGCTTTGCCATTTTGCCTTTCCTTGAATTGCCCTTTTGCCTTACCTTGCCTTGACTTGCTATACCCTTTTTCCTTGCCTTGCCTTGTCATGCTTTGCCCTTTTGACTTGCCTTGCTTTGCCCTTTTGCCTTGTCTTGCTTTGCCCTTTTGCCTTGCTTTGCCTTGCTATGCTTTCCCTTTTGCCTTGTCTTGCTTTGCCATTTTGCTTTTCCTTGCATTGCCCTTTTGCCTTACCTTGCCTTGACATGCTTTACCCTTTTGCCTTGCCTTGCCTTGTCATGCTTTGCCCTTTTGACTTGCTTTGCTTTGCCCTTTTGCCTTGACTTTCCTTGTTTTGCCGTTTTCAATTTCCTTGCATTGCCTTACTTTCATCTTTGCCTTGCCTTGACGTGTCTTCCTTATCCTTTCGCCTTGCCTTGCTTTGCTTTCCCCTTTTGCCTTGCCTTACCTTGCCTTGCTTTGCCTCTTTGCCTTGTCTTGCCTTGCCTTCCTTTCTCCTTTTGCCCTGATTTGCCTTGCCTTTCTTTTGTCCTTTTGCCTTGCCTTGCCTTGCCATGCTTTGCTCTTTTTCCTTGCCATGCTTTGCTCTTTTTCCTTGCCTTGCTTTGCCCTTTTGTCTTGCCTTGCCTTGCCTTGCTTTGCCATTTTCCCTTGCCTTGCTTTTCCCTTTTGGCTTGCCTTTCCTTGCTTTGGCCTTTTTCCTGGCCTTGCCATGGTTTATCCTTTTGACTTACCTTGCCTTGCCTTTCTTTGCCCTTTTGCCTGGCCTTGCATTGAGTTGCCCTTTTTCCTTGCCTTGCCATGCTTTGCCCTTTTGCCTTGCCTTGCTTTGCCATTTTGTCTTTCCTTGAATTGCCCTTTTGCCTTACATTGCCTTGACTTGCTATACCCTTCTTCCTTGCCTTGCCTTTTCATGCTTTGCCCTTTTGCCTTGCCATGCTTTGCCATTTTGCCTTTCCTTGAATTGCCCTTTTGCCTTACCTTGCCTTGACTTGCTATACCCTTTTTCCTTGCCTTGCCTTGTCATGCTTTGCCCTTTTGACTTGCCTTGGTTTGCCCTTTTGCCTTGCTTTGCCTTGTTATGCTTTGCCCTTTTGCCTTGTCTTGCTTTGCCATTTTGCCTTTCCTTGCATTGCCCTTTTGCCTTACCTTGCCTTGTCATGCTTTGCCCTTTTGACTTGCTTTGCTTTGCCCTTTTGCCTTGCCTTTCCTTGTTTTGCCGTTTTGAATTGCCTTGCATTGCCTTACTTTCATCTTTGCCTTGCCTTGACGTGTCTTCCTTATCCTTTTGCCTTGCCTTGCTTTGCTTTCCCCTTTTGCCTTGCCTTTCCTTGCCTTGCTTTACCCTTTTGCCTTCCTTTGCCTTGCCTTTCCATGCCTTCCTTTGACCCTTTGCCTTGCCTTGCTTTGACTCTTTGCCTTGACTTGCCTTGCCTTCCTTTCTCCTTTTGCCCTGATTTGCCTTGCCTTTCTTTTGACCTTTTGCCTTGCCTTGCCTTGCCATGCTTTGCTCTTTTTCCTTGCCTTGCTTTGCCCTTTTGTCTTGCCTTACCTTGCCTTGCTTTGCCATTTTCCCTTGCCTTGCTTTCCCCTTTTGCCTTGCCTTTCCTTGCTTTGGCCTTTTTCCTGGCCTTGCAATGGTTTGTCCTTTTGACTTACCTTGCCTTGCCTTTCTTTGCACTTTTGCCCGGCCATGCATTGAGTTGCCCTTTTTCCTTGCCTTGCCATGCTTTGCCCTTTTGCCTTGCCTTGCTTTGCCATTTTGCCTTTCCTTGAATTGCCCTTTTGCCTTACCTTGCCTTGACTTGCTATAGCCTTTTTCCTTGCCTTGCCTTGTCATACTTTGCCATTTTGACTTGCTTTGCTTTGCCCTTTTGCCTTGCCTTGCTTTGTCTCTTTGCATGTCTTGCCTTGCCTTCCTTTCTCCTTTTGCCCTGATTTGCCTTGCCTTTCTTTTGACCTTTTGCCTTGCCTTGCTTTGTCTCTTTGCCTTGTCTTGCCTTGCCTTCCTTTCTCCTTTTGCCCTGATTTGCCTTGCCTTTCTTTTGACCTTTTGCCTTGCCTTGCCATGCTTTGCTCTTTTTCCTTGCCTTGCTTTGCCCTTTTGTCTTTCCTTGCCTTGACTTGCTTTGCCATTTTCCCTTGCCTTGCTTTCCCCTTTTGCCTTGCCTTTCCTTGCTTTGGCCTTTTTCCTGGCCTTGCCATGGTTTGTCCTTTTGACTTACCTTGCCTTGCCTTTCTTTGCACTTTTGCCTGGCCTTGCTTTGCCCTTTTGCCTTGCCTTGCTTTGCCATTTTGCCTTTCCTTGAATTGCCCTTTTGCCTTACCTTGCCTTGACATGCTTTACCCTTTTGCCTTGCCTTGCCTTGTCATGCTTTGCCCTTTTGACTTGCTTTGCTTTGCCCTTTTGCCTTGACTTTCCTTGTTTTGCCGTTTTCAATTTCCTTGGATTGCCTTACTTTCATCTTTGCCTTGCCTTGACGTGTCTTCCTTATCCTTTCGCCTTGCCTTGCTTTGCTTTCCCCTTTTGCCTTGCCTTACCTTGCCTTGCTTTGCCTCTTTGCCTTGTCTTGCCTTGCCTTCCTTTCTCCTTTTGCCCTGATTTGCCTTGCCTTTCTTTTGACCTTTTGCCTTGCCTTGCCTTGCCATGCTTTGCTCTTTTTCCTTGCCATGCTTTGCTCTTTTTCCTTGCCTTGCTTTGCCCTTTTGTCTTGCCTTGCCTTGCCTTGCTTTGCCATTTTCCCTTGCCTTGCTTTTCCCTTTTGGCTTGCCTTTCCTTGCTTTGGCCTTTTTCCTGGCCTTGCCATGGTTTATCCTTTTGAATTACCTTGCCTTGCCTTTCTTTGCCCTTTTGCCTGGCCTTGCATTGAGTTGCCCTTTTTCCTTGCCTTGCCTTGCTTTGCCCTTTTGCCTTGCCTTGCTTTGCCATTTTGTCTTTCCTTGAATTGCCCTTTTGCCTTACATTGCCTTGACTTGCTATACCCTTCTTCCTTGCCTTGCCTTTTCATGCTTTGCCCTTTTGCCTTGCCATGCTTTGCCATTTTGCCTTTCCTTGAATTGCCCTTTTGCCTTACCTTGCCTTGACTTGCTATACCCTTTTTCCTAGCCTTGCCTTGTCATGCTTTGCCCTTTTGACTTGCCTTGGTTTGCCCTTTTGCCTTGCTTTGCCTTGTTATGCTTTGCCCTTTTGCCTTGTCTTGCTTTGCCATTTTGCCTTTCCTTGCATTGCCCTTTTGCCTTACCTTGCCTTGTCATGCTTTGCCCTTTTGACTTGCTTTGCTTTGCCCTTTTGCCTTGCCTTTCCTTGTTTTGCCGATTTGAATTGCCTTGCATTGCCTTACTTTCATCTTTGCCTTGCCTTGACGTGTCTTCCTTATCATTTTGCCTTGCCTTGCTTTGCTTTCCCCTTTTGCCTTGCCTTTCCTTGCCTTGCTTTACTCTTTTGCCTTCCCTTGCCTTGCCTTTCCATGCCTAGCTTTGACCCTTTGCCTTGCCTTGCTTTGACTCTTTGCCTTGACTTGCCTTGCCTTCCTTTCTCCTTTTGCCCTGATTTGCCTTGCCTTTCTTTTGACCTTTTGCCTTGCCTTGCCTTGCCATGCTTTGCTCTTTTTCCTTGCCTTGCTTTGCCCTTTTGTCTTGCCTTGCCTTGCCTTGCTTTGCCATTTTCCCTTGCCTTGCTTTCCCCTTTTGCCTTGCCTTTCCTTGCTTTGGCCTTTTTCCTGGCCTTGCCATGGTTTGTCCTTTTGACTTACCTTGCCTTGCCTTTCTTTGCACTTTTGCCCGGCCTTGCATTGAGTTGCCCTTTTTCCTTGCCTTGCATTGCTTTGCCCTTTTGCCTTGCCTTGCTTTGCCCTTTTGCCTTGCTTTGCCTTGTTATGCTTTGCCCTTTTGCCTTGCCTTGCTTTGCCATTTTGCCTTTCCTTGAATTGCCCTTTTGCCTTACCTTGCCTTGACTTGCTATAGCCTTTTTCCTTGCCTTGCCTTGTCATACTTTGCCATTTTGACTTGCTTTGCTTTGCCCTTTTGCCTTGCCTTGCTTTGTCTCTTTGCATGTCTTGCCTTGCCTTCCTTTCTCCTTTTGCCCTGATTTGCCTTGCCTTTCTTTTGACCTTTTGCCTTGCCTTGCCATGCTTTGCTCTTTTTCCTTGCCTTGCTTTGCCCTTTTGTCTTTCCTTGCCTTGCCTTGCTTTGCCATTTTCCCTTGCCTTGCTTTCCCCTTTTGCCTTGCCTTTCCTTGCTTTGGCCTTTTTCCTGGCCTTGCCATGGTTTGTCCTTTTGACTTACCTTGCCTTGCCTTTCTTTGCACTTTTGCCTGGCCTTGCTTTGCCCTTTTGCCTTGCCTTGCTTTGCCATTTTGCTTTGCCTTGCTTTGCCCTTTTGCCTTGCCTTGCTTTGCCCTTTTGCCTTACTTTGCCTTGTTATGCTTTGCCCTTTTGCCTTGCCTTGCTTTGCCATTTTGCCTTTCCTTGAATTGCCCTTTTGCCTTACTTTGCCTTGACTTGCTATACCCTTTTTCCTTGCCTTGCCTTTTCATGCTTTGCCCTTTTGCCTTGCCTTGCTTTGCCATTTTGCCTTTCCTTGAATTGCCCTTTTGCCTTACCTTGCCTTGACTTGCTATACCCTTTTTCCTTGCCTTGCCTTGTCATGCTTTGCCCTTTTGACTTGCTTTGCTTTGTCCTTTTGCCTTGCCTTGCTTTGCCATTTTGCCTTTCCTTGAATTGCCCTTTTGCCTTACCTTGCCTTGACTTGCTATACCCTTTTTCCTTGCCTTGCCTTGTCATGCTTTGCCCTTTTGACTTGCTTTGCTTTTTCCTTTTGCCTTGCCTTGTTTGCCATTTTGCCTTTCCTTGAATTGCCCTTTTGCCTTACCTTGCCTTGTCTTGCTATACCCTTTTTCCTTGCCTTGCCTTGTCATGCTTTGCCCTTTTGACTTGCTTTGCTTTGTCCTTTTGCCTTGCCTTGCTTTGCCATTTTGCCTTTCCTTGAATTGCCCTTTTGCCTTACCTTGCCTTGACTTGCTATACCCTTTTTCCTTGCCTTGCCTAGTCATGCTTTGCCCTTTTGACTTTCCTTGCTTTGCCCTTTTGCCTTGTCTGGCTTTGCCCTTTTGCCTTGCTTTGCCTTGTTATGCTTTCCCTTTTGCCTTGTCTTGCTTTGCCATTTTGCTTTTCCTTGCATTGCCCTTTTGCCTTACCTTGCCTTGACATGCTTTACCCTTTTGCCTTGCCTTGCCTTTTCATGCTTTGCCCTTTTGCATTGCCTTGCCTTGTCATGCTTTGCCCTTTTGACTTGCCTTGCTTTGCCCTTTTGCCTTGCCTTTCCTTGTTTTGCCGTTTTCAATTTCCTTGGATTGCCTTACTTTCATCTTTGCTTTGCCTTGACGTGTCTTCCTTATCCTTTCGCCTTGCCTTGCTTTGCTTTCCCCTTTTGCCTTGCCTTACCTTGCCTTGCTTTGCCTCTTTGCCTTGTCTTGCCTTGCCTTCCTTTCTCCTTTTGCCCTGATTTGCCTTGCCTTTCTTTTGACCTTTTGCCTTGCCATGCCTTGCCATGCTTTGCTCTTTTTCCTTGCCATGCTTTGCCCTTTTGTCTTGCCTTGCCTTGCCTTGCTTTGCCATTTTCCCTTGCCTTGCTTTTCCCTTTTGCCTTGCCTTTCCTTGCTTTGGCCTTTTTCCTGGCCTTGCCATGGTTTATCCTTTTGACTTACCTTGCCTTGCCTTTCTTTGCCCTTTTGCCTGGCCTTGCATTGAGTTGCCCTTTTTCCTTGCCTTGCCATGCTTTGCCCTTTTGCCTTGCCTTGCTTTGCCATTTTGTCTTTCCTTGAATTGCCCTTTTGCCTTACATTGCCTTGACTTGCTATACCCTTCTTCCTTGCCTTGCCTTTTCATGCTTTGCCCTTTTGCCTTGCCATGCTTTGCCATTTTGCCTTTCCTTGAATTGCCCTTTTGCCTTACCTTGCCTTGACTTGCTATACCCTTTTTCCTTGCCTTGCCTTGTCATGCTTTGCCCTTTTGACTTGCCTTGGTTTGCCCTTTTGCCTTGCTTTGCCTTGTTATGCTTTGCCCTTTTGCCTTGTCTTGCTTTGCCATTTTGCCTTTCCTTGCATTGCCCTTTTGCCTTACCTTGCCTTGTCATGCTTTGCCCTTTTGACTTGCTTTGCTTTGCCCTTTTGCCTTGCCTTTCCTTGTTTTGCCGTTTTGAATTGCCTTTCATTGCCTTACTTTCATCTTTGCCTTGCCTTGACGTGTCTTCCTTATCATTTTTCCTTGCCTTGCTTTGCTTTCCCCTTTTGCCTTGCCTTTCCTTGCCTTGCTTTACCCTTTTGCCTTCCTTTGCCTTGCCTTTCCATGCCTTCCTTTGACCCTTTGCCTTGCCTTGCTTTGACTCTTTGCCTTGACTTGCCTTGCCTTCCTTTCTCCTTTTGCCCTGATTTGGCTTGCCTTTCTTTTGACCTTTTGCCTTGCCTTGCCTTGCCATGCTTTGCTCTTTTTCCTTGCCTTGCTTTGCCCTTTTGTCTTGCCTTGCCTTGCCTTGCTTTGCCATTTTCCCTTGCCTTGCTTTCCCCTTTTGCCTTGCCTTTCCTTGCTTTGGCCTTTTTCCTGGCCTTGCCATGGTTTGTCCTTTTGACTTACCTTGCCTTGCCTTTCTTTGCACTTTTGCCCGGCCTTGCATTGAGTTGCCCTTTTTCCTTGCCCTGCCATGCTTTGCCCTTTTGCCTTGCCTTGCTTTGCCCTTTTGCCTGGCTTTGCCTTGTTATTCTTTGCCCTTTTGCCTTGCCTTGCTTTGCCATTTTGCCTTTCCTTGAATTGCCCTTTTGCCTTACTTTGCCCTAACTTGCTATAGCCTTTTTCCTTTTCTTGCCTTGTCATACTTTGCCATTTTGACTTGCTTTGCTTTGCCCTTTTGCCTTGCCTTGCTTTGTCTCTTTGCCTTGTCTTGCCTTGCCTTCCTTTCTCCTTTTGCCCTGATTTGCCTTGCCTTTCTTTTGACCTTTTGCCTTGCCTTGCCTTGCCATGCTTTGCTCTTTTTCCTTGCCTTGCTTTGCCCTTTTGTCTTGCCTTGCCTTGCCTTGCTTTGCCATTTTCCCTTGCCTTGCTTTCCCCTTTTGCCTTGCCTTTCCTTGCTTTGGCCTTTTTCCTGGCCTTGCCATGGTTTGTCCTTTTGACTTACCTTGCCTTGCCTTTCTTTGCACTTTTGCCTGGCCTTGCTTTGCCCTTTTGCCTTGCCTTGCTTTGCCATTTTGCCTTTCCTTGAATTGCGCTTTTGCCTTACCTTGCCTTGACTTGCTATACCCTTTTTTCTTGCCTTGCCTTGTCATGCTTTGCCCTTTTGACTTGCCTTGCTTTGCCCTTTTGCCTTGCCTTGCTTTGCCATTTTGCCTTGCTTTGCCTTGTTATGCTTTGCCCTTTTGCCTTGCCTTGCTTTGCCATTTTGCCTTTCCTTGAATTGCCCTTTTGCCTTACCTTGCCTTGACTTGCTATACCCTTTTTCCTTGCCTTGCCTTGTCATACTTTGCCATTTTGACTTGCTTTGCTTTGCCCTTTTGCCTTGCCTTGCTTTGCCATTTTGCCTTTCCTTGAATTGCCCTTTTGCCCTACCTTGCCTTGACTTGCTATACCCTTTTTCCTTGCCTTGCCTTGTCATACTTCGCCATTTTGACTTGCTTTGCTTTGCCCTTTTGCCTTGCCTTGCTTTGCCATTTTGCCTTTCCTTGAATTGCCCTTTTGCCCTACCTTGCCTTGACTTGCTATACCCTTTTTCCTTGCCTTGCCTTGTCATGCTTTGCCCTTTTGACTTATCTTGCTTTGCCCTTTTGCCTTGTCTTGCTTTGCCCTTTTGCCTTGCTTTGCCTTGTTATGCTTTGCCCTTTTGCCTTGCCTTGCTTTGCCATTTTGCCTTTCCTTGAATTGCCCTTTTGCCTTACTTTGCCCTGACTTGCTATAGCCTTTTTCCTTGCCTTGCCTTGTCATAGTTTGCCATTTTGACTTGCTTTGCTTTGCCCTTTTGCCTTGCCTTGGTTTGTCTCTTTGCCTTGTCTTGCCTTGCCTTCCTTTCTCCTTTTGCCCTGATTTGCCTTGCCTTTCTTTTGACCTTTTGCCTTGCCTTGCCATGCTTTGCTCTTTTTCCTTGCCTTGCTTTGCCCTTTTGTCTTTCCTTGCCTTGCCTTGCTTTGCCATTTTCCCTTGCCTTGCTTTCCCCTTTTGCCTTGCCTTTCCTTGCTTTGGCCTTTTTCCTGGCCTTGCCATGGTTTGTCCTTTTGACTTACCTTGCCTTGTCATGCTTTGCCCTTTTGACTTGCTTTGCTTTGCCCTTTTGCCTTGCCTTGCTTTGCCATTTTGCCTTTCCTTGAATTGCCCTTTTGCCTTACCTTGCCTTGACTTGCTATACCCTTTTTCCTTGCCTTGCCTTGTCATGCTTTGCCCTTTTGACTTGCCTTGCTTTGCCCTTTTGCCTTGTCTTGCTCAGCCCTTTTGCCTTGCTTTGCCTTGTTATGCTTTCCCTTTTGCCTTGCCTTGCTTTGACTCTTTGCCTTGACTTGCCTTGCCTTCCTTTCTCCTTTTGCCCTGATTTGCCTTGCCTTTCTTTTGACCTTTTGCCTTGCCTTGCCTTGCCATGCTTTGCTCTTTTTCCTTGCCTTGCTTTGCCCTTTTGTCTTGCCTTGCCTTGCCTTGCTTTGCCATTTTCCCTTGCCTTGCTTTCCCCTTTTGCCTTGCCTTTCCTTGCTTTGGCCTTTTTCCTGGCCTTGCCATGGTTTGTCCTTTTGACTTACCTTGCCTTGCCTTTCTTTGCACTTTTGCCCGGCCTTGCATTGAGTTGCCCTTTTTCCTTGCCTTGCATTGCTTTGCCCTTTTGCCTTGCCTTGCTTTGCCCTTTTGCCTTGCTTTGCCTTGTTATGCTTTGCCCTTTTGCCTTGCCTTGCTTTGCCATTTTGCCTTTCCTTGAATTGCCCTTTTGCCTTACCTTGCCTTGACTTGCTATAGCCTTTTTCCTTGCCTTGCCTTGTCATACTTTGCCATTTTGACTTGCTTTGCTTTGCCCTTTTGCCTTGCCTTGCTTTGTCTCTTTGCATGTCTTGCCTTGCCTTCCTTTCTCCTTTTGCCCTGATTTGCCTTGCCTTTCTTTTGACCTTTTGCCTTGCCTTGCCATGCTTTGCTCTTTTTCCTTGCCTTGCTTTGCCCTTTTGTCTTTCCTTGCCTTGCCTTGCTTTGCCATTTTCCCTTGCCTTGCTTTCCCCTTTTGCCTTGCCTTTCCTTGCTTTGGCCTTTTTCCTGGCCTTGCCATGGTTTGTCCTTTTGACTTACCTTGCCTTGCCTTTCTTTGCACTTTTGCCTGGCCTTGCTTTGCCCTTTTGCCTTGCCTTGCTTTGCCATTTTGCTTTGCCTTGCTTTGCCCTTTTGCCTTGCCTTGCTTTGCCCTTTTGCCTTACTTTGCCTTGTTATGCTTTGCCCTTTTGCCTTGCCTTGCTTTGCCATTTTGCCTTTCCTTGAATTGCCCTTTTGCCTTACTTTGCCTTGACTTGCTATACCCTTTTTCCTTGCCTTGCCTTTTCATGCTTTGCCCTTTTGCCTTGCCTTGCTTTGCCATTTTGCCTTTCCTTGAATTGCCCTTTTGCCTTACCTTGCCTTGACTTGCTATACCCTTTTTCCTTGCCTTGCCTTGTCATGCTTTGCCCTTTTGACTTGCTTTGCTTTGTCCTTTTGCCTTGCCTTGCTTTGCCATTTTGCCTTTCCTTGAATTGCCCTTTTGCCTTACCTTGCCTTGACTTGCTATACCCTTTTTCCTTGCCTTGCCTTGTCATGCTTTGCCCTTTTGACTTGCTTTGCTTTTTCCTTTTGCCTTGCCTTGTTTGCCATTTTGCCTTTCCTTGAATTGCCCTTTTGCCTTACCTTGCCTTGTCTTGCTATACCCTTTTTCCTTGCCTTGCCTTGTCATGCTTTGCCCTTTTGACTTGCTTTGCTTTGTCCTTTTGCCTTGCCTTGCTTTGCCATTTTGCCTTTCCTTGAATTGCCCTTTTGCCTTACCTTGCCTTGACTTGCTATACCCTTTTTCCTTGCCTTGCCTAGTCATGCTTTGCCCTTTTGACTTTCCTTGCTTTGCCCTTTTGCCTTGTCTGGCTTTGCCCTTTTGCCTTGCTTTGCCTTGTTATGCTTTCCCTTTTGCCTTGTCTTGCTTTGCCATTTTGCTTTTCCTTGCATTGCCCTTTTGCCTTACCTTGCCTTGACATGCTTTACCCTTTTGCCTTGCCTTGCCTTTTCATGCTTTGCCCTTTTGCATTGCCTTGCCTTGTCATGCTTTGCCCTTTTGACTTGCCTTGCTTTGCCCTTTTGCCTTGCCTTTCCTTGTTTTGCCGTTTTCAATTTCCTTGGATTGCCTTACTTTCATCTTTGCTTTGCCTTGACGTGTCTTCCTTATCCTTTCGCCTTGCCTTGCTTTGCTTTCCCCTTTTGCCTTGCCTTACCTTGCCTTGCTTTGCCTCTTTGCCTTGTCTTGCCTTGCCTTCCTTTCTCCTTTTGCCCTGATTTGCCTTGCCTTTCTTTTGACCTTTTGCCTTGCCATGCCTTGCCATGCTTTGCTCTTTTTCCTTGCCATGCTTTGCCCTTTTGTCTTGCCTTGCCTTGCCTTGCTTTGCCATTTTCCCTTGCCTTGCTTTTCCCTTTTGCCTTGCCTTTCCTTGCTTTGGCCTTTTTCCTGGCCTTGCCATGGTTTATCCTTTTGACTTACCTTGCCTTGCCTTTCTTTGCCCTTTTGCCTGGCCTTGCATTGAGTTGCCCTTTTTCCTTGCCTTGCCATGCTTTGCCCTTTTGCCTTGCCTTGCTTTGCCATTTTGTCTTTCCTTGAATTGCCCTTTTGCCTTACATTGCCTTGACTTGCTATACCCTTCTTCCTTGCCTTGCCTTTTCATGCTTTGCCCTTTTGCCTTGCCATGCTTTGCCATTTTGCCTTTCCTTGAATTGCCCTTTTGCCTTACCTTGCCTTGACTTGCTATACCCTTTTTCCTTGCCTTGCCTTGTCATGCTTTGCCCTTTTGACTTGCCTTGGTTTGCCCTTTTGCCTTGCTTTGCCTTGTTATGCTTTGCCCTTTTGCCTTGTCTTGCTTTGCCATTTTGCCTTTCCTTGCATTGCCCTTTTGCCTTACCTTGCCTTGTCATGCTTTGCCCTTTTGACTTGCTTTGCTTTGCCCTTTTGCCTTGCCTTTCCTTGTTTTGCCGTTTTGAATTGCCTTTCATTGCCTTACTTTCATCTTTGCCTTGCCTTGACGTGTCTTCCTTATCATTTTTCCTTGCCTTGCTTTGCTTTCCCCTTTTGCCTTGCCTTTCCTTGCCTTGCTTTACCCTTTTGCCTTCCTTTGCCTTGCCTTTCCATGCCTTCCTTTGACCCTTTGCCTTGCCTTGCTTTGACTCTTTGCCTTGACTTGCCTTGCCTTCCTTTCTCCTTTTGCCCTGATTTGGCTTGCCTTTCTTTTGACCTTTTGCCTTGCCTTGCCTTGCCATGCTTTGCTCTTTTTCCTTGCCTTGCTTTGCCCTTTTGTCTTGCCTTGCCTTGCCTTGCTTTGCCATTTTCCCTTGCCTTGCTTTCCCCTTTTGCCTTGCCTTTCCTTGCTTTGGCCTTTTTCCTGGCCTTGCCATGGTTTGTCCTTTTGACTTACCTTGCCTTGCCTTTCTTTGCACTTTTGCCCGGCCTTGCATTGAGTTGCCCTTTTTCCTTGCCCTGCCATGCTTTGCCCTTTTGCCTTGCCTTGCTTTGCCCTTTTGCCTGGCTTTGCCTTGTTATTCTTTGCCCTTTTGCCTTGCCTTGCTTTGCCATTTTGCCTTTCCTTGAATTGCCCTTTTGCCTTACTTTGCCCTAACTTGCTATAGCCTTTTTCCTTTTCTTGCCTTGTCATACTTTGCCATTTTGACTTGCTTTGCTTTGCCCTTTTGCCTTGCCTTGCTTTGTCTCTTTGCCTTGTCTTGCCTTGCCTTCCTTTCTCCTTTTGCCCTGATTTGCCTTGCCTTTCTTTTGACCTTTTGCCTTGCCTTGCCTTGCCATGCTTTGCTCTTTTTCCTTGCCTTGCTTTGCCCTTTTGTCTTGCCTTGCCTTGCCTTGCTTTGCCATTTTCCCTTGCCTTGCTTTCCCCTTTTGCCTTGCCTTTCCTTGCTTTGGCCTTTTTCCTGGCCTTGCCATGGTTTGTCCTTTTGACTTACCTTGCCTTGCCTTTCTTTGCACTTTTGCCTGGCCTTGCTTTGCCCTTTTGCCTTGCCTTGCTTTGCCATTTTGCCTTTCCTTGAATTGCGCTTTTGCCTTACCTTGCCTTGACTTGCTATACCCTTTTTTCTTGCCTTGCCTTGTCATGCTTTGCCCTTTTGACTTGCCTTGCTTTGCCCTTTTGCCTTGCCTTGCTTTGCCATTTTGCCTTGCTTTGCCTTGTTATGCTTTGCCCTTTTGCCTTGCCTTGCTTTGCCATTTTGCCTTTCCTTGAATTGCCCTTTTGCCTTACCTTGCCTTGACTTGCTATACCCTTTTTCCTTGCCTTGCCTTGTCATACTTTGCCATTTTGACTTGCTTTGCTTTGCCCTTTTGCCTTGCCTTGCTTTGCCATTTTGCCTTTCCTTGAATTGCCCTTTTGCCCTACCTTGCCTTGACTTGCTATACCCTTTTTCCTTGCCTTGCCTTGTCATACTTCGCCATTTTGACTTGCTTTGCTTTGCCCTTTTGCCTTGCCTTGCTTTGCCATTTTGCCTTTCCTTGAATTGCCCTTTTGCCCTACCTTGCCTTGACTTGCTATACCCTTTTTCCTTGCCTTGCCTTGTCATGCTTTGCCCTTTTGACTTATCTTGCTTTGCCCTTTTGCCTTGTCTTGCTTTGCCCTTTTGCCTTGCTTTGCCTTGTTATGCTTTGCCCTTTTGCCTTGCCTTGCTTTGCCATTTTGCCTTTCCTTGAATTGCCCTTTTGCCTTACTTTGCCCTGACTTGCTATAGCCTTTTTCCTTGCCTTGCCTTGTCATAGTTTGCCATTTTGACTTGCTTTGCTTTGCCCTTTTGCCTTGCCTTGGTTTGTCTCTTTGCCTTGTCTTGCCTTGCCTTCCTTTCTCCTTTTGCCCTGATTTGCCTTGCCTTTCTTTTGACCTTTTGCCTTGCCTTGCCATGCTTTGCTCTTTTTCCTTGCCTTGCTTTGCCCTTTTGTCTTTCCTTGCCTTGCCTTGCTTTGCCATTTTCCCTTGCCTTGCTTTCCCCTTTTGCCTTGCCTTTCCTTGCTTTGGCCTTTTTCCTGGCCTTGCCATGGTTTGTCCTTTTGACTTACCTTGCCTTGTCATGCTTTGCCCTTTTGACTTGCTTTGCTTTGCCCTTTTGCCTTGCCTTGCTTTGCCATTTTGCCTTTCCTTGAATTGCCCTTTTGCCTTACCTTGCCTTGACTTGCTATACCCTTTTTCCTTGCCTTGCCTTGTCATGCTTTGCCCTTTTGACTTGCCTTGCTTTGCCCTTTTGCCTTGTCTTGCTCAGCCCTTTTGCCTTGCTTTGCCTTGTTATGCTTTCCCTTTTGCCTTGTCTTGCTTTGCCATTTTGCTTTTCCTTGCATTGCCCTTTTGCCTTGCCTTGCCTTTTCATGCTTTGCCCTTTTTCCTTGCCTTGCCTTGTCATGCTTTGCCCTTTTGACTTGCTTTGCTTTGCCCTTTTGCCTTGCCTTTCCTTGTTTTGCCTTTTTCAATTTCCTTGCATTGCCTTACTTTCATCTTTGCCTTGCCTTGACGTGTCTTCCTTATCCTTTCGCCTTGCCTTGCTTTGCTTTCCCCTTTTGCCTTGCCTTACCTTGCCTTGCTTTGCCTCTTTGCCTTGTCTTGCCTTGCCTTCCTTTCTCCTTTTGCCCTGATTTGCCTTGCCTTTCTTTTGACCTTTTGCCTTGCCTTGCCTTGCCATGCTTTGCTCTTTTCCCTTGCCTTGCTTTGCCCTTTTGTCTTGCCTTGCCTTGCCTTGCTTTGCCATTTTCCCTTGCCTTGCTTTTCCCTTTTGCCTTGCCTTTCCTTGCTTTGGCCTTTTTCCTGGCCTTGCCATGGTTTGTCCTTTTGACTTACCTTGCCTTGCCTTTCTTTGCCCTTTTGCCTGGCCTTGCATTGAGTTGCCCTTTTTCCTTGCCTTGCCATGCTTTGCCCTTTTGCCTTGCCTTGCTTTGCCATTTTGTCTTTCCTTGAATTGCCCTTTTGCCTTACATTGCCTTGACTTGCTATACCCTTTTTCCTTGCCTTGCCTTTTCATGCTTTGCCCTTTTGCCTTGCCTTGCTTTGCCATTTTGCCTTTCCTTGAATTGCCCTTTTGCCTTACCTTGCCTTGACTTGCTATACCCTTTTTCCTTGCCTTGCCTTGTCATGCTCTGCCCTTTTGACTTGCCTTGCTTTGCCCTTTTGCCTTGCTTTGCCTTGTTATGCTTTGCCATTTTGCCTTGTCTTGCTTTGCCATTTTGCCTTTCCTTGCATTGCCCTTTTGCCTTACCTTGCCTTGTCATGCTTTGCCCTTTTGCCTTGCCTTGCCATGTCATGCTTTGCCCTTTTGACTTGCTTTGCTTTGCCCTTTTGCCTTGCCTTTCCTTGTTTTGCCGTTTTGAATTGCCTTGCATTGCCTTGCTTTCATCTTTGCCTTGCCTTGACGTGTCTTCCTTATCCTTTTGCCTTGCCTTGCTTTGCTTTCTCCTTTTCCCTTGCCTTTCCTTGCCTTGCTTTACCATTTTGCCTTCCCTTGCCTTTGCCTTTCCATGCCTTGCTTTGCCCCTTTGCCTTAACTTGCCTTGCTATGCCCTTTTGCCTTGCCTTGCTTTGTCTCATTGCCTTGTCTTGCCTTGCCTTCCTTTCTCCTTTTGCCCTGATTTGCCTTGCCTTTCTTTTGACCTTTTGCCTTGCCTTGCCATGCTTTGCTCTTTTTCCTTGCCTTGCTTTGCCCTTTTGTCTTTCCTTGCCTTGCCTTGCTTTGCCATTTTCCCTTGCCTTGCTTTCCCCTTTTGCCTTGCCTTTCCTTGCTTTGGCCTTTTTCCTGGCCTTGCCATGGTTTGTCCTTTTGACTTACCTTGCCTTGCCTTTCTTTGCACTTTTGCCTGGCCTTGCTTTGCCCTTTTGCCTTGCCTTGCTTTGCCATTTTGCCTTTCCTTGAATTGCGCTTTTGCCTTACCTTGCCTTGACTTGCTATACCCTTTTTCCTTGCCTTGCCTTGTCATGCTTTGCCCTTTTGACTTGCCTTGCTTTGCCCTTTTGCCTTGCCTTGCTTTGCCCTTTTGCCTTGCTTTGCCTTGTTATGCTTTGCCCTTTTGCCTTGCCTTGCTTTGCCATTTTGCCTTTCCTTGAATTGCCCTTTTGCCTTACCTTGCCTTGACTTGCTATACCCTTTTTCCTTGCCTTGCCTTGTCATGCTTTGCCCTTTTGACTTGCCTTGGTTTGCCCTTTTGCCTTGCTTTGCCTTGTTATGCTTTGCCCTTTTGCCTTGTCTTGCTTTGCCATTTTGCGTTTCCTTGCATTGCCCTTTTGCCTTACCTTGCCTTGTCATGCTTTGCCCTTTTGACTTGCTTTGCTTTGCCCTTTTGCCTTGCCTTTCCTTGTTTTGCCGATTTGAATTGCCTTGCATTGCCTTACTTTCATCTTTGCCTTGCCTTGACGTGTCTTCCTTATCATTTTGTCTTGCCTTGCTTTGCTTTCCCCTTTTGCCTTGCCTTTCCTTGCCTTGCTTTACTCTTTTGCCTTCCCTTGCCTTGCCTTTCCATGCCTTGCTTTGACCCTTTGCCTTGCCTTGCTTTGACTCTTTGCCTTGACATGCCTTGCCTTCCTTTCTCCTTTTGCCCTGATTTGCCTTGCCTTTCTTTTGACCTTTTGCCTTGCCTTGCCTTGCCATGCTTTGCTCTTTTTCCTTGCCTTGCTTTGCCCTTTTGTCTTGCCTTGCCTTGCCTTGCTTTGCCATTTTCCCTTGCCTTGCTTTCCCCTTTTGCCTTGCCTTTCCTTGCTTTGGCCTTTTTCCTGGCCTTGCCATGTTTTGTCCTTTTGACTTACCTTGCCTTGCCTTTCTTTGCACTTTTGCCCGGCCTTGCATTGAGTTGCCCTTTTTCCTTGCCTTGCCATGCTTTGCCCTTTTGCCTTGCCTTGCTTTGCCATTTTGCCTTTCCTTGAATTGCCCTTTTGCCTTACCTTGCCTTGACTTGCTATAGCCTTTTTCCTTGCCTTGCCTTGTCATACTTTGCCA
Source organism: Columba livia (assembly GCF_036013475.1). Taxonomy (NCBI): domain Eukaryota; kingdom Metazoa; phylum Chordata; class Aves; order Columbiformes; family Columbidae; genus Columba; species Columba livia. Next base: position 195,286 of record NW_027043151.1, read on the forward strand.
TTTTGACTTGCTTTGCTTTGCCCTTTTGCCTTGCCTTGCTTTGTCTCTTTGCATGTCTTGCCTTGCCTTCCTTTCTCCTTTTGCCCTGATTTGCCTTGCCTTTCTTTTGACCTTTTGCCTTGCCTTGCTTTGTCTCTTTGCCTTGTCTTGCCTTGCCTTCCTTTCTCCTTTTGCCCTGATTTGCCTTGCCTTTCTTTTGACCTTTCGCCTTGCCTTGCCATGCTTTGCTCTTTTTCCTTGCCTTGCTTTGCCCTTTTGTCTTTCCTTGCCTTGACTTGCTTTGCCATTTTCCCTTGCCTTGCTTTCCCCTTCTGCCTTGCCTTTCCTTGCTTTGGCCTTTTTCCTGGCCTTGCCATGGTTTGTCCTTTTGACTTACCTTGCCTTGCCTTTCTTTGCACTTTTGCCTGGCCATGCTTTGCCCTTTTGCCTTGCCTTGCTTTGCCATTTTGCCTTTCCTTGAATTGCCCTTTTGCCTTACCTTGCCTTGACTTGCTATACCCTTTTTCCTTGCCTTGCCTTGTCATGCTTTGCCCTTTTGACTTGCCTTGCTTTGCCCTTTTGCCTTGTCTTGCTTTGCCCTTTTGCCTTGCTTTGCCTTGTTATGCTTTCCCTTTTGCCTTGTCTTGCTTTGCCATTTTGCTTTTCCTTGCATTGCCCTTTTGCCTTACCTTGCCTTGACATGCTTTACCCTTTTGCCTTGCCTTGCCTTGTCATGCTTTGCCCTTTTGACTTGCCTTGGTTTGCCCTTTTGCCTTGCTTTGCCTTGTTATGCTTTGCCCTTTTGCCTTGTCTTGCTTTGCCATTTTGCGTTTCCTTTCATTGCCCTTTTGCCTTACCTTGCCTTGTCATGCTTTGCCCTTTTGACTTGCTTTGCTTTGCCCTTTTGCCTTGCCTTTCCTTGTTTTGCCGATTTGAATTGCCTTGCATTGCCTTACTTTCATCTTTGCCTTGCCTTGACGTGTCTTCCTTATCATTTTGTCTTGCCTTGCTTTGCTTTCCCCTTTTGCCTTGCCTTTCCTTGCCTTGCTTTACTCTTTTGCCTTCCCTTGCCTTGCCTTTCCATGCCTTGCTTTGACCCTTTGCCTTGCCTTGCTTTGACTCTTTGCCTTGACATGCCCTGCCTTCCTTTCTCCTTTTGCCCTGATTTGCCTTGCCTTTCTTTTGACCTTTTGCCTTGCCTTGCCTTGCCATGCTTTCCTCTTTTTCCTTGCCTTGCTTTGCCCTTTTGTCTTGCCTTGCCTTGCCTTGCTTTGCCATTTTCCCTTGCCTTGCTTTCCCCTTTTGCCTTGCCTTTCCTTGCTTTGGCCTTTTTCCTGGCCTTGCCATGTTTTGTCCTTTTGCCTTGCCTTGCTTTGCCCTTTTGCCTTGCTTTGCCTTGTTATGCTTTGCCCTTTTGCCTTGCCTTGCTTTGCCATTTTGCCTTTCCTTGAATTGCCCTTTTGCCTTACCTTGCCTTGACTTGCTATAGCCTTTTTCCTTGCCTTGCCTTGTCATACTTTGCCATTTTGACTTGCTTTGCTTTGCCCTTTTGCCTTGCCTTGCTTTGCCATTTTGCCTTTCCTTGAATTGCCCTTTTGCCTTAACTTGCCTTGACTTGCTATACCCTTTTTCCTTGCCTTGCCTTGTCATGCTTTGCCCTTTTGACTTGCCTTGCTTTGCCCTTTTGCCTTGTCTTGCTTTGCCCTTTTGCCTTGCTTTGCCTTGCTATGCTTTCCCTTTTGCCTTGTCTTGCTTTGCCATTTTGCTTTTCCTTGCATTGCCCTTTTGCCTTACCTTGCCTTGACATGCTTTACCCTTTTGCCTTGCCTTGCCTTGTCATGCTTTGCCCTTTTGACTTGCTTTGCTTTGCCCTTTTGCCTTGACTTTCCTTGTTTTGCCGTTTTCAATTTCCTTGCATTGCCTTACTTTCATCTTTGCCTTGCCTTGACGTGTCTTCCTTATCCTTTCGCCTTGCCTTGCTTTGCTTTCCCCTTTTGCCTTGCCTTACCTTGCCTTGCTTTGCCTCTTTGCCTTGACTTGCCTTGCCTTCCTTTCTCCTTTTGCCCTGATTTGCCTTGCCTTTCTTTTGACCTTTTGCCTTGCCTTGCCATGCTTTGCTCTTTTTCCTTGCCTTGCTTTGCCCTTTTGTCTTTCCTTGCCTTGCCTTGCTTTGCCATTTTCCCTTGCCTTGCTTTCCCCTTTTGCCTTGCCTTTCCTTGCTTTGGCCTTTTTCCTGGCCTTGCCATGGTTTGTCCTTTTGACTTACCTTGCCTTGCCTTTCTTTGCACTTTTGCCTGGCCTTGCTTTGCCCTTTTGCCTTGCCTTGCTTTGCCATTTTGCCTTTCCTTGAATTGCGCTTTTGCCTTACCTTGCCTTGACTTGCTATACCCTTTTTCCTTGCCTTGCCTTGTCATGCTTTGCCCTTTTGACTTGCCTTGCTTTGCCCTTTTGCCTTGCCTTGCTTTGCCCTTTTGCCTTGCTTTGCCTTGTTATGCTTTGCCCTTTTGCCTTGCCTTGCTTTGCCATTTTGCCTTTCCTTGAATTGCCCTTTTGCCTTACCTTGCCTTGACTTGCTATACCCTTTTTCCTTGCCTTGCCTTGTCATGCTTTGCCCTTTTGACTTGCCTTGGTTTGCCCTTTTGCCTTGCTTTGCCTTGTTATGCTTTGCCCTTTTGCCTTGTCTTGCTTTGCCATTTTGCGTTTCCTTGCATTGCCCTTTTGCCTTACCTTGCCTTGTCATGCTTTGCCCTTTTGACTTGCTTTGCTTTGCCCTTTTGCCTTGCCTTTCCTTGTTTTGCCGATTTGAATTGCCTTGCATTGCCTTACTTTCATCTTTGCCTTGCCTTGACGTGTCTTCCTTATCATTTTGTCTTGCCTTGCTTTGCTTTCCCCTTTTGCCTTGCCTTTCCTTGCCTTGCTTTACTCTTTTGCCTTCCCTTGCCTTGCCTTTCCATGCCTTGCTTTGACCCTTTGCCTTGCCTTGCTTTGACTCTTTGCCTTGACATGCCTTGCCTTCCTTTCTCCTTTTGCCCTGATTTGCCTTGCCTTTCTTTTGACCTTTTGCCTTGCCTTGCCTTGCCATGCTTTGCTCTTTTTCCTTGCCTTGCTTTGCCCTTTTGTCTTGCCTTGCCTTGCCTTGCTTTGCCATTTTCCCTTGCCTTGCTTTCCCCTTTTGCCTTGCCTTTCCTTGCTTTGGCCTTTTTCCTGGCCTTGCCATGTTTTGTCCTTTTGACTTACCTTGCCTTGCCTTTCTTTGCACTTTTGCCCGGCCTTGCATTGAGTTGCCCTTTTTCCTTGCCTTGCCATGCTTTGCCCTTTTGCCTTGCCTTGCTTTGCCCTTTTGCCTTGCTTTGCCTTGTTATGCTTTGCCCTTTTGCCTTGCCTTGCTTTGCCATTTTGCCTTTCCTTGAATTGCCCTTTTGCCTTACCTTGCCTTGACTTGCTATAGCCTTTTTCCTTGCCTTGCCTTGTCATACTTTGCCATTTTGACTTGCTTTGCTTTGCCCTTTTGCCTTGCCTTGCTTTGCCATTTTGCCTTTCCTTGAATTGCCCTTTTGCCTTACCTTGCCTTGACTTGCTATACCCTTTTTCCTTGCCTTGCCTTGTCATGCTTTGCCCTTTTGACTTGCTTTGCTTTGTCCTTTTGCCTTGCCTTGCTTTGCCATTTTGCCTTTCCTTGAATTGCCCTTTTGCCTTACCTTGCCTTGACTTGCTATACCCTTTTTCCTTGCCTTGCCTTGTCATGCTTTGCCCTTTTGACTTTCCTTGCTTTACCCTTTTGCCTTGTCTTGCTTTGCCCTTTTGCCTTGCTTTGCCTTGTTATGCTTTCCCTTTTGCCTTGTCTTGCTTTGCCATTTTGCTTTTCCTTGCATTGCCCTTTTGCCTTGCCTTGCCTTGACATGCTTTGCCCTTTTGACTTGCTTTGCTTTGCCCTTTTGCCTTGCCTTTCCTTGTTTTGCCGTTTTCAATTTCCTTGCATTGCCTTACTTTCATCTTTGCCTTGCCTTGACGTGTCTTCCTTATCCTTTCGCCTTGCCTTGCTTTGCTTTCCCCTTTTGCCTTGCCATACCTTGCCTTCCTTTGCCTCTTTGCCTTGTCTTGCTTTGCCTTCCTTTCTCCTTTTGCCCTGATTTGCCTTGCCTTTCTTTTGTCCTTTTGCCTTGCCTTGCCTTGCCATGCTTTGCTCTTTTTCCTTGCCTTGCTTTGCCCTTTTGTCTTGCCTTGCCTTGCCTTGCTTTGCCATTTTGACTTGCTTTGCTTTGTCCTTTTGCCTTGCCTTGCTTTGCCATTTTGCCTTTCCTTGAATTGCCCTTTTGCCTTACCTTGCCTTGACTTGCTATAGCCTTTTTCCATGCCTTGCCTTGTCATACTTTGCCATTTTGACTTGCTTTGCTTTGCCCTTTTGCCTTGCCTTGCTTTGTCTCTTTGCATGTCTTGCCTTGCCTTCCTTTCTCCTTTTGCCCTGATTTGCCTTGCCTTTCTTTTGACCTTTTGCCTTGCCTTGCTTTGTCTCTTTGCCTTGTCTTGCCTTGCCTTCCTTTCTCCTTTTGCCCTGATTTGCCTTGCCTTTCTTTTGACCTTTTGCCTTGCCTTGCCATGCTTTGCTCTTTTTCCTTGCCTTGCTTTGCCCTTTTGTCTTTCCTTGCCTTGCCTTGCTTTGCCATTTTACCTTGCCTTGCTTTCCCCTTTTGCCTTGCCTTTCCTTGCTTTGGCCTTTTTCCTGGCCTTGCCATGGTTTGTCCTTTTGACTTACCTTGCCTTGCCTTTCTTTGCACCTTTGCCTGGCCTTGCTTTGCCCTTTTGCCTTGCCTTGCTTTGCCATTTTGCCTTTCCTTGAATTGCCCTTTTGCCTTACCTTGCCTTGACTTGCTATACCCTTTTTCCTTGCCTTGCCTTGTCATGCTTTGCCCTTTTGACTTGCCTTGCTTTGCCCTTTTGCCTTGTCTTGCTTTGCCCTTTTGCCTTGCTTTGCCTTGCTATGCTTTCCCTTTTGCCTTGTCTTGCTTTGCCATTTTGCTTTTCCTTGCATTGCCCTTTTGCCTTACCTTGCCTTGACATGCTTTACCCTTTTGCCTTGCCTTGCCTTGTCATGCTTTGCCCTTTTGACTTGCTTTGCTTTGCCCTTTTGCCTTGACTTTCCTTGTTTTGCCGTTTTCAATTTCCTTGCATTGCCTTACTTTCATCTTTGCCTTGCCTTGACGTGTCTTCCTTATCCTTTCGCCTTGCCTTGCTTTGCTTTCCCCTTTTGCCTTGCCTTACCTTGCCTTGCTTTGCCTCTTTGCCTTGTCTTGCCTTGCCTTCCTTTCTCCTTTTGCCCTGATTTGCCTTGCCTTTCTTTTGTCCTTTTGCCTTGCCTTGCCTTGCCATGCTTTGCTCTTTTTCCTTGCCATGCTTTGCTCTTTTTCCTTGCCTTGCTTTGCCCTTTTGTCTTGCCTTGCCTTGCCTTGCTTTGCCATTTTCCCTTGCCTTGCTTTTCCCTTTTGGCTTGCCTTTCCTTGCTTTGGCCTTTTTCCTGGCCTTGCCATGGTTTATCCTTTTGACTTACCTTGCCTTGCCTTTCTTTGCCCTTTTGCCTGGCCTTGCATTGAGTTGCCCTTTTTCCTTGCCTTGCCATGCTTTGCCCTTTTGCCTTGCCTTGCTTTGCCATTTTGTCTTTCCTTGAATTGCCCTTTTGCCTTACATTGCCTTGACTTGCTATACCCTTCTTCCTTGCCTTGCCTTTTCATGCTTTGCCCTTTTGCCTTGCCATGCTTTGCCATTTTGCCTTTCCTTGAATTGCCCTTTTGCCTTACCTTGCCTTGACTTGCTATACCCTTTTTCCTTGCCTTGCCTTGTCATGCTTTGCCCTTTTGACTTGCCTTGGTTTGCCCTTTTGCCTTGCTTTGCCTTGTTATGCTTTGCCCTTTTGCCTTGTCTTGCTTTGCCATTTTGCCTTTCCTTGCATTGCCCTTTTGCCTTACCTTGCCTTGTCATGCTTTGCCCTTTTGACTTGCTTTGCTTTGCCCTTTTGCCTTGCCTTTCCTTGTTTTGCCGTTTTGAATTGCCTTGCATTGCCTTACTTTCATCTTTGCCTTGCCTTGACGTGTCTTCCTTATCCTTTTGCCTTGCCTTGCTTTGCTTTCCCCTTTTGCCTTGCCTTTCCTTGCCTTGCTTTACCCTTTTGCCTTCCTTTGCCTTGCCTTTCCATGCCTTCCTTTGACCCTTTGCCTTGCCTTGCTTTGACTCTTTGCCTTGACTTGCCTTGCCTTCCTTTCTCCTTTTGCCCTGATTTGCCTTGCCTTTCTTTTGACCTTTTGCCTTGCCTTGCCTTGCCATGCTTTGCTCTTTTTCCTTGCCTTGCTTTGCCCTTTTGTCTTGCCTTACCTTGCCTTGCTTTGCCATTTTCCCTTGCCTTGCTTTCCCCTTTTGCCTTACCTTTCCTTGCTTTGGCCTTTTTCCTGGCCTTGCAATGGTTTGTCCTTTTGACTTACCTTGCCTTGCCTTTCTTTGCACTTTTGCCCGGCCATGCATTGAGTTGCCCTTTTTCCTTGCCTTGCCATGCTTTGCCCTTTTGCCTTGCCTTGCTTTGCCATTTTGCCTTTCCTTGAATTGCCCTTTTGCCTTACCTTGCCTTGACTTGCTATAGCCTTTTTCCTTGCCTTGCCTTGTCATACTTTGCCATTTTGACTTGCTTTGCTTTGCCCTTTTGCCTTGCCTTGCTTTGTCTCTTTGCATGTCTTGCCTTGCCTTCCTTTCTCCTTTTGCCCTGATTTGCCTTGCCTTTCTTTTGACCTTTTGCCTTGCCTTGCTTTGTCTCTTTGCCTTGTCTTGCCTTGCCTTCCTTTCTCCTTTTGCCCTGATTTGCCTTGCCTTTCTTTTGACCTTTTGCCTTGCCTTGCCATGCTTTGCTCTTTTTCCTTGCCTTGCTTTGCCCTTTTGTCTTTCCTTGCCTTGACTTGCTTTGCCATTTTCCCTTGCCTTGCTTTCCCCTTTTGCCTTGCCTTTCCTTGCTTTGGCCTTTTTCCTGGCCTTGCCATGGTTTGTCCTTTTGACTTACCTTGCCTTGCCTTTCTTTGCACTTTTGCCTGGCCTTGCTTTGCCCTTTTGCCTTGCCTTGCTTTGCCATTTTGCCTTTCCTTGAATTGCCCTTTTGCCTTACCTTGCCTTGACTTGCTATACCCTTTTTCCTTGCCTTGCCTTGTCATGCTTTGCCCTTTTGACTTGCCTTGCTTTGCCCTTTTGCCTTGTCTTGCTTTGCCCTTTTGCCTTGCTTTGCCTTGTTATGCTTTCCCTTTTGCCTTGTCTTGCTTTGCCATTTTGCTTTTCCTTGCATTGCCCTTTTGCCTTACCTTGCCTTGACATGCTTTACCCTTTTGCCTTGCCTTGCCTTGTCATGCTTTGCCCTTTTGACTTGCTTTGCTTTGCCCTTTTGCCTTGACTTTCCTTGTTTTGCCGTTTTCAATTTCCTTGGATTGCCTTACTTTCATCTTTGCCTTGCCTTGACGTGTCTTCCTTATCCTTTCGCCTTGCCTTGCTTTGCTTTCCCCTTTTGCCTTGCCTTACCTTGCCTTGCTTTGCCTCTTTGCCTTGTCTTGCCTTGCCTTCCTTTCTCCTTTTGCCCTGATTTGCCTTGCCTTTCTTTTGACCTTTTGCCTTGCCTTGCCTTGCCATGCTTTGCTCTTTTTCCTTGCCATGCTTTGCTCTTTTTCCTTGCCTTGCTTTGCCCTTTTGTCTTGCCTTGCCTTGCCTTGCTTTGCCATTTTCCCTTGCCTTGCTTTTCCCTTTTGGCTTGCCTTTCCTTGCTTTGGCCTTTTTCCTGGCCTTGCCATGGTTTATCCTTTTGAATTACCTTGCCTTGCCTTTCTTTGCCCTTTTGCCTGGCCTTGCATTGAGTTGCCCTTTTTCCTTGCCTTGCCATGCTTTGCCCTTTTGCCTTGCCTTGCTTTGCCATTTTGTCTTTCCTTGAATTGCCCTTTTGCCTTACATTGCCTTGACTTGCTATACCCTTCTTCCTTGCCTTGCCTTTTCATGCTTTGCCCTTTTGCCTTGCCATGCTTTGCCATTTTGCCTTTCCTTGAATTGCCCTTTTGCCTTACCTTGCCTTGACTTGCTATACCCTTTTTCCTTGCCTTGCCTTGTCATGCTTTGCCCTTTTGACTTGCCTTGGTTTGCCCTTTTGCCTTGCTTTGCCTTGTTATGCTTTGCCCTTTTGCCTTGTCTTGCTTTGCCATTTTGCCTTTCCTTGCATTGCCCTTTTGCCTTACCTTGCCTTGTCATGCTTTGCCCTTTTGACTTGCTTTGCTTTGCCCTTTTGCCTTGCCTTTCCTTGTTTTGCCGTTTTGAATTGCCTTGCATTGCCTTACTTTCATCTTTGCCTTGCCTTGACGTGTCTTCCTTATCCTTTTGCCTTGCCTTGCTTTGCTTTCCCCTTTTGCCTTGCCTTTCCTTGCCTTGCTTTACCCTTTTGCCTTCCTTTGCCTTGCCTTTCCATGCCTTCCTTTGACCCTTTGCCTTGCCTTGCTTTGACTCTTTGCCTTGACTTGCCTTGCCTTCCTTTCTCCTTTTGCCCTGATTTGCCTTGCCTTTCTTTTGACCTTTTGCCTTGCCTTGCCATGCTTTGCTCTTTTTCCTTGCCTTGCTTTGCCCTTTTGTCTTTCCTTGCCTTGCCTTGCTTTGCCATTTTCCCTTGCCTTGCTTTCCCCTTTTGCCTTGCCTTTCCTTGCTTTGGCCTTTTTCCTGGCCTTGCCATGGTTTGTCCTTTTGACTTACCTTGCCTTGCCTTTCTTTGCACTTTTGCCCGGCCTTGCATTGAGTTGCCCTTTTTCCTTGCCTTGCCATGCTTTGCCCTTTTGCCTTGCCATGCTTTTCCATTTTGCCTTTCCTTGAATTGCCCTTTTGCCTTACCTTGCCTTGACTTGCTATACCCTTTTTCCTAGCCTTGCCTTGTCATGCTTTGCCCTTTTGACTTGCCTTGGTTTGCCCTTTTGCCTTGCTTTGCCTTGTTATGCTTTGCCCTTTTGCCTTGTCTTGCTTTGCCATTTTGCCTTTCCTTGCATTGCCCTTTTGCCTTACCTTGCCTTGTCATGCTTTGCCCTTTTGACTTGCTTTGCTTTGCCCTTTTGCCTTGCCTTTCCTTGTTTTGCCGATTTGAATTGCCTTGCATTGCCTTACTTTCATCTTTGCCTTGCCTTGACGTGTCTTCCTTATCATTTTGCCTTGCCTTGCTTTGCTTTCCCCTTTTGCCTTGCCTTTCCTTGCCTTGCTTTACTCTTTTGCCTTCCCTTGCCTTGCCTTTCCATGCCTAGCTTTGACCCTTTGCCTTGCCTTGCTTTGACTCTTTCCCTTGACTTGCCTTGCCTTCCTTTCTCCTTTTGCCCTGATTTGCCTTGCCTTTCTTTTGACCTTTTGCCTTGCCTTGCCTTGCCATGCTTTGCTCTTTTTCCTTGCCTTGCTTTGCCCTTTTGTCTTGCCTTGCCTTGCCTTGCTTTGCCATTTTCCCTTGCCTTGCTTTCCCCTTTTGCCTTGCCTTTCCTTGCTTTGGCCTTTTTCCTGGCCTTGCCATGGTTTGTCCTTTTGACTTACCTTGCCTTGCCTTTCTTTGCACTTTTGCCCGGCCTTGCATTGAGTTGCCCTTTTTCCTTGCCTTGCATTGCTTTGCCCTTTTGCCTTGCCTTGCTTTGCCCTTTTGCCTTGCTTTGCCTTGTTATGCTTTGCCCTTTTGCCTTGCCTTGCTTTGCCATTTTGCCTTTCCTTGAATTGCCCTTTTGCCTTACCTTGCCTTGACTTGCTATAGCCTTTTTCCTTGCCTTGCCTTGTCATACTTTGCCATTTTGACTTGCTTTGCTTTGCCCTTTTGCCTTGCCTTGCTTTGTCTCTTTGCATGTCTTGCCTTGCCTTCCTTTCTCCTTTTGCCCTGATTTGCCTTGCCTTTCTTTTGACCTTTTGCCTTGCCTTGCCATGCTTTGCTCTTTTTCCTTGCCTTGCTTTGCCCTTTTGTCTTTCCTTGCCTTGCCTTGCTTTGCCATTTTCCCTTGCCTTGCTTTCCCCTTTTGCCTTGCCTTTCCTTGCTTTGGCCTTTTTCCTGGCCTTGCCATGGTTTGTCCTTTTGACTTACCTTGCCTTGCCTTTCTTTGCACTTTTGCCTGGCCTTGCTTTGCCCTTTTGCCTTGCCTTGCTTTGCCATTTTGCTTTGCCTTGCTTTGCCCTTTTGCCTTGCCTTGCTTTGCCCTTTTGCCTTACTTTGCCTTGTTATGCTTTGCCCTTTTGCCTTGCCTTGCTTTGCCATTTTGCCTTTCCTTGAATTGCCCTTTTGCCTTACTTTGCCTTGACTTGCTATACCCTTTTTCCTTGCCTTGCCTTTTCATGCTTTGCCCTTTTGCCTTGCCTTGCTTTGCCATTTTGCCTTTCCTTGAATTGCCCTTTTGCCTTACCTTGCCTTGACTTGCTATACCCTTTTTCCTTGCCTTGCCTTGTCATGCTTTGCCCTTTTGACTTGCTTTGCTTTGTCCTTTTGCCTTGCCTTGCTTTGCCATTTTGCCTTTCCTTGAATTGCCCTTTTGCCTTACCTTGCCTTGACTTGCTATACCCTTTTTCCTTGCCTTGCCTTGTCATGCTTTGCCCTTTTGACTTGCTTTGCTTTTTCCTTTTGCCTTGCCTTGTTTGCCATTTTGCCTTTCCTTGAATTGCCCTTTTGCCTTACCTTGCCTTGTCTTGCTATACCCTTTTTCCTTGCCTTGCCTTGTCATGCTTTGCCCTTTTGACTTGCTTTGCTTTGTCCTTTTGCCTTGCCTTGCTTTGCCATTTTGCCTTTCCTTGAATTGCCCTTTTGCCTTACCTTGCCTTGACTTGCTATACCCTTTTTCCTTGCCTTGCCTAGTCATGCTTTGCCCTTTTGACTTTCCTTGCTTTGCCCTTTTGCCTTGTCTGGCTTTGCCCTTTTGCCTTGCTTTGCCTTGTTATGCTTTCCCTTTTGCCTTGTCTTGCTTTGCCATTTTGCTTTTCCTTGCATTGCCCTTTTGCCTTACCTTGCCTTGACATGCTTTACCCTTTTGCCTTGCCTTGCCTTTTCATGCTTTGCCCTTTTGCATTGCCTTGCCTTGTCATGCTTTGCCCTTTTGACTTGCCTTGCTTTGCCCTTTTGCCTTGCCTTTCCTTGTTTTGCCGTTTTCAATTTCCTTGGATTGCCTTACTTTCATCTTTGCTTTGCCTTGACGTGTCTTCCTTATCCTTTCGCCTTGCCTTGCTTTGCTTTCCCCTTTTGCCTTGCCTTACCTTGCCTTGCTTTGCCTCTTTGCCTTGTCTTGCCTTGCCTTCCTTTCTCCTTTTGCCCTGATTTGCCTTGCCTTTCTTTTGACCTTTTGCCTTGCCATGCCTTGCCATGCTTTGCTCTTTTTCCTTGCCATGCTTTGCTCTTTTTCCTTGCCTTGCTTTGCCCTTTTGTCTTGCCTTGCCTTGCCTTGCTTTGCCATTTTCCCTTGCCTTGCTTTTCCCTTTTGCCTTGCCTTTCCTTGCTTTGGCCTTTTTCCTGGCCTTGCCATGGTTTATCCTTTTGACTTACCTTGCCTTGCCTTTCTTTGCCCTTTTGCCTGGCCTTGCATTGAGTTGCCCTTTTTCCTTGCCTTGCCATGCTTTGCCCTTTTGCCTTGCCTTGCTTTGCCATTTTGTCTTTCCTTGAATTGCCCTTTTGCCTTACATTGCCTTGACTTGCTATACCCTTCTTCCTTGCCTTGCCTTTTCATGCTTTGCCCTTTTGCCTTGCCATGCTTTGCCATTTTGCCTTTCCTTGAATTGCCCTTTTGCCTTACCTTGCCTTGACTTGCTATACCCTTTTTCCTTGCCTTGCCTTGTCATGCTTTGCCCTTTTGACTTGCCTTGGTTTGCCCTTTTGCCTTGCTTTGCCTTGTTATGCTTTGCCCTTTTGCCTTGTCTTGCTTTGCCATTTTGCCTTTCCTTGCATTGCCCTTTTGCCTTACCTTGCCTTGTCATGCTTTGCCCTTTTGACTTGCTTTGCTTTGCCCTTTTGCCTTGCCTTTCCTTGTTTTGCCGTTTTGAATTGCCTTTCATTGCCTTACTTTCATCTTTGCCTTGCCTTGACGTGTCTTCCTTATCATTTTTCCTTGCCTTGCTTTGCTTTCCCCTTTTGCCTTGCCTTTCCTTGCCTTGCTTTACCCTTTTGCCTTCCTTTGCCTTGCCTTTCCATGCCTTCCTTTGACCCTTTGCCTTGCCTTGCTTTGACTCTTTGCCTTGACTTGCCTTGCCTTCCTTTCTCCTTTTGCCCTGATTTGGCTTGCCTTTCTTTTGACCTTTTGCCTTGCCTTGCCTTGCCATGCTTTGCTCTTTTTCCTTGCCTTGCTTTGCCCTTTTGTCTTGCCTTGCCTTGCCTTGCTTTGCCATTTTCCCTTGCCTTGCTTTCCCCTTTTGCCTTGCCTTTCCTTGCTTTGGCCTTTTTCGTGGCCTTGCCATGGTTTGTCCTTTTGACTTACCTTGCCTTGCCTTTCTTTGCACTTTTGCCCGGCCTTGCATTGAGTTGCCCTTTTTCCTTGCCCTGCCATGCTTTGCCCTTTTGCCTTGCCTTGCTTTGCCCTTTTGCCTTGCTTTGCCTTGTTATTCTTTGCCCTTTTGCCTTGCCTTGCTTTGCCATTTTGCCTTTCCTTGAATTGCCCTTTTGCCTTACTTTGCCCTAACTTGCTATAGCCTTTTTCCTTTTCTTGCCTTGTCATACTTTGCCATTTTGACTTGCTTTGCTTTGCCCTTTTGCCTTGCCTTGCTTTGTCTCTTTGCCTTGTCTTGCCTTGCCTTCCTTTCTCCTTTTGCCCTGATTTGCCTTGCCTTTCTTTTGACCTTTTGCCTTGCCTTGCCTTGCCATGCTTTGCTCTTTTTCCTTGCCTTGCTTTGCCCTTTTGTCTTGCCTTGCCTTGCCTTGCTTTGCCATTTTCCCTTGCCTTGCTTTCCCCTTTTGCCTTGCCTTTCCTTGCTTTGGCCTTTTTCCTGGCCTTGCCATGGTTTGTCCTTTTGACTTACCTTGCCTTGCCTTTCTTTGCACTTTTGCCTGGCCTTGCTTTGCCCTTTTGCCTTGCCTTGCTTTGCCATTTTGCCTTTCCTTGAATTGCGCTTTTGCCTTACCTTGCCTTGACTTGCTATACCCTTTTTTCTTGCCTTGCCTTGTCATGCTTTGCCCTTTTGACTTGCCTTGCTTTGCCCTTTTGCCTTGCCTTGCTTTGCCCTTTTGCCTTGCTTTGCCTTGTTATGCTTTGCCCTTTTGCCTTGCCTTGCTTTGCCATTTTGCCTTTCCTTGAATTGCCCTTTTGCCTTACCTTGCCTTGACTTGCTATCGCCTTTTTCCTTGCCTTGCCTTGTCATACTTTGCCATTTTGACTTGCTTTGCTTTGCCCTTTTGCCTTGCCTTGCTTTGCCATTTTGCCTTTCCTTGAATTGCCCTTTTGCCCTACCTTGCCTTGACTTGCTATACCCTTTTTCCTTGCCTTGCCTTGTCATGCTTTGCCCTTTTGACTTGCTTTGCTTTGTCCTTTTGCCTTGCCTTGCTTTGCCATTTTGCCTTTCCTTGAATTGCCCTTTTGCCTTACCTTGCCTTGACTTGCTATACCCTTTTTCCTTGCCTTGCCTTGTCATGCTTTGCCCTTTTGACTTATCTTGCTTTGCCCTTTTGCCTTGTCTTGCTTTGCCCTTTTGCCTTGCTTTGCCTTGTTATGCTTTGCCCTTTTGCCTTGCCTTGCTTTGCCATTTTGCCTTTCCTTGAATTGCCCTTTTGCCTTACTTTGCCCTGACTTGCTATAGCCTTTTTCCTTGCCTTGCCTTGTCATAGTTTGCCATTTTGACTTGCTTTGCTTTGCCCTTTTGCCTTGCCTTGGTTTGTCTCTTTGCCTTGTCTTGCCTTGCCTTCCTTTCTCCTTTTGCCCTGATTTGCCTTGCCTTTCTTTTGACCTTTTGCCTTGCCTTGCCATGCTTTGCTCTTTTTCCTTGCCTTGCTTTGCCCTTTTGTCTTTCCTTGCCTTGCCTTGCTTTGCCATTTTCCCTTGCCTTGCTTTCCCCTTTTGCCTTGCCTTTCCTTGCTTTGGCCTTTTTCCTGGCCTTGCCATGGTTTGTCCTTTTGACTTACCTTGCCTTGTCATGCTTTGCCCTTTTGACTTGCTTTGCTTTGCCCTTTTGCCTTGCCTTGCTTTGCCATTTTGCCTTTCCTTGAATTGCCCTTTTGCCTTACCTTGCCTTGACTTGCTATACCCTTTTTCCTTGCCTTGCCTTGTCATGCTTTGCCCTTTTGACTTGCCTTGCTTTGCCCTTTTGCCTTGTCTTGCTCAGCCCTTTTGCCTTGCTTTGCCTTGTTATGCTTTCCCTTTTGCCTTGTCTTGCTTTGCCATTTTGCTTTTCCTTGCATTGCCCTTTTGCCTTGCCTTGCCTTTTCATGCTTTGCCCTTTTTCCTTGCCTTGCCTTGTCATGCTTTGCCCTTTTGACTTGCTTTGCTTTGCCCTTTTGCCTTGCCTTTCCTTGTTTTGCCTTTTTCAATTTCCTTGCATTGCCTTACTTTCATCTTTGCCTTGCCTTGACGTGTCTTCCTTATCCTTTCGCCTTGCCTTGCTTTGCTTTCCCCTTTTGCCTTGCCTTACCTTGCCTTGCTTTGCCTCTTTGCCTTGTCTTGCCTTGCCTTCCTTTCTCCTTTTGCCCTGATTTGCCTTGCCTTTCTTTTGACCTTTTGCCTTGCCTTGCCTTGCCATGCTTTGCTCTTTTCCCTTGCCTTGCTTTGCCCTTTTGTCTTGCCTTGCCTTGCCTTGCTTTGCCATTTTCCCTTGCCTTGCTTTTCCCTTTTGCCTTGCCTTTCCTTGCTTTGGCCTTTTTCCTGGCCTTGCCATGGTTTGTCCTTTTGACTTACCTTGCCTTGCCTTTCTTTGCCCTTTTGCCTGGCCTTGCATTGAGTTGCCCTTTTTCCTTGCCTTGCCATGCTTTGCCCTTTTGCCTTGCCTTGCTTTGCCATTTTGTCTTTCCTTGAATTGCCCTTTTGCCTTACATTGCCTTGACTTGCTATACCCTTTTTCCTTGCCTTGCCTTTTCATGCTTTGCCCTTTTGCCTTGCCTTGCTTTGCCATTTTGCCTTTCCTTGAATTGCCCTTTTGCCTTACCTTGCCTTGACTTGCTATACCCTTTTTCCTTGCCTTGCCTTGTCATGCTCTGCCCTTTTGACTTGCCTTGCTTTGCCCTTTTGCCTTGCTTTGCCTTGTTATGCTTTGCCCTTTTGCCTTGTCTTGCTTTGCCATTTTGCCTTTCCTTGCATTGCCCTTTTGCCTTACCTTGCCTTGTCATGCTTTGCCCTTTTGCCTTGCCTTGCCATGTCATGCTTTGCCCTTTTGACTTGCTTTGCTTTGCCCTTTTGCCTTGCCTTTCCTTGTTTTGCCGTTTTGAATTGCCTTGCATTGCCTTGCTTTCATCTTTGCCTTGCCTTGACGTGTCTTCCTTATCCTTTTGCCTTGCCTTGCTTTGCTTTCTCCTTTTCCCTTGCCTTTCCTTGCCTTGCTTTACCATTTTGCCTTCCCTTGCCTTTGCCTTTCCATGCCTTGCTTTGCCCCTTTGCCTTAACTTGCCTTGCTATGCCCTTTTGCCTTGCCTTGCTTTGTCTCATTGCCTTGTCTTGCCTTGCCTTCCTTTCTCCTTTTGCCCTGATTTGCCTTGCCTTTCTTTTGACCTTTTGCCTTGCCTTGCCATGCTTTGCTCTTTTTCCTTGCCTTGCTTTGCCCTTTTGTCTTTCCTTGCCTTGCCTTGCTTTGCCATTTTCCCTTGCCTTGCTTTCCCCTTTTGCCTTGCCTTTCCTTGCTTTGGCCTTTTTCCTGGCCTTGCCATGGTTTGTCCTTTTGACTTACCTTGCCTTGCCTTTCTTTGCACTTTTGCCTGGCCTTGCTTTGCCCTTTTGCCTTGCCTTGCTTTGCCATTTTGCCTTTCCTTGAATTGCGCTTTTGCCTTACCTTGCCTTGACTTGCTATACCCTTTTTCCTTGCCTTGCCTTGTCATGCTTTGCCCTTTTGACTTGCCTTGCTTTGCCCTTTTGCCTTGCCTTGCTTTGCCCTTTTGCCTTGCTTTGCCTTGTTATGCTTTGCCCTTTTGCCTTGCCTTGCTTTGCCATTTTGCCTTTCCTTGAATTGCCCTTTTGCCTTACCTTGCCTTGACTTGCTATACCCTTTTTCCTTGCCTTGCCTTGTCATGCTTTGCCCTTTTGACTTGCCTTGGTTTGCCCTTTTGCCTTGCTTTGCCTTGTTATGCTTTGCCCTTTTGCCTTGTCTTGCTTTGCCATTTTGCGTTTCCTTGCATTGCCCTTTTGCCTTACCTTGCCTTGTCATGCTTTGCCCTTTTGACTTGCTTTGCTTTGCCCTTTTGCCTTGCCTTTCCTTGTTTTGCCGATTTGAATTGCCTTGCATTGCCTTACTTTCATCTTTGCCTTGCCTTGACGTGTCTTCCTTATCATTTTGTCTTGCCTTGCTTTGCTTTCCCCTTTTGCCTTGCCTTTCCTTGCCTTGCTTTACTCTTTTGCCTTCCCTTGCCTTGCCTTTCCATGCCTTGCTTTGACCCTTTGCCTTGCCTTGCTTTGACTCTTTGCCTTGACATGCCTTGCCTTCCTTTCTCCTTTTGCCCTGATTTGCCTTGCCTTTCTTTTGACCTTTTGCCTTGCCTTGCCTTGCCATGCTTTGCTCTTTTTCCTTGCCTTGCTTTGCCCTTTTGTCTTGCCTTGCCTTGCCTTGCTTTGCCATTTTCCCTTGCCTTGCTTTCCCCTTTTGCCTTGCCTTTCCTTGCTTTGGCCTTTTTCCTGGCCTTGCCATGTTTTGTCCTTTTGACTTACCTTGCCTTGCCTTTCTTTGCACTTTTGCCCGGCCTTGCATTGAGTTGCCCTTTTTCCTTGCCTTGCCATGCTTTGCCCTTTTGCCTTGCCTTGCTTTGCCATTTTGCCTTTCCTTGAATTGCCCTTTTGCCTTACCTTGCCTTGACTTGCTATAGCCTTTTTCCTTGCCTTGCCTTGTCATACTTTGCCATTTTGACTTGCTTTGCTTTGCCCTTTTGCCTTGCCTTGCTTTGTCTCTTTGCATGTCTTGCCTTGCCTTCCTTTCTCCTTTTGCCCTGATTTGCCTTGCCTTTCTTTTGACCTTTTGCCTTGCCTTGCTTTGTCTCTTTGCCTTGTCTTGCCTTGCCTTCCTTTCTCCTTTTGCCCTGATTTGCCTTGCCTTTCTTTTGACCTTTTGCCTTGCCTTGCCATGCTTTGCTCTTTTTCCTTGCCTTGCTTTGCCCTTTTGTCTTTCCTTGCCTTGACTTGCTTTGCCATTTTCCCTTGCCTTGCTTTCCCCTTCTGCCTTGCCTTTCCTTGCTTTGGCCTTTTTCCTGGCCTTGCCATGGTTTGTCCTTTTGACTTACCTTGCCTTGCCTTTCTTTGCACTTTTGCCTGGCCATGCTTTGCCCTTTTGCCTTGCCTTGCTTTGCCATTTTGCCTTTCCTTGAATTGCCCTTTTGCCTTACCTTGCCTTGACTTGCTATACCCTTTTTCCTTGCCTTGCCTTGTCATGCTTTGCCCTTTTGACTTGCCTTGCTTTGCCCTTTTGCCTTGTCTTGCTTTGCC
Source organism: Columba livia (assembly GCF_036013475.1). Classification (NCBI taxonomy): domain Eukaryota; kingdom Metazoa; phylum Chordata; class Aves; order Columbiformes; family Columbidae; genus Columba; species Columba livia. The sequence goes on from NW_027043151.1 coordinate 212,850, forward strand.
CTTTTGCCTTGCTTTGCCTTGTTATGCTTTCCCTTTTGCCTTGTCTTGCTTTGCCATTTTGCTTTTCCTTGCATTGCCCTTTTGCCTTACCTTGCCTTGACATGCTTTACCCTTTTGCCTTGCCTTGCCTTGTCATGCTTTGCCCTTTTGACTTGCCTTGGTTTGCCCTTTTGCCTTGCTTTGCCTTGTTATGCTTTGCCCTTTTGCCTTGTCTTGCTTTGCCATTTTGCGTTTCCTTTCATTGCCCTTTTGCCTTACCTTGCCTTGTCATGCTTTGCCCTTTTGACTTGCTTTGCTTTGCCCTTTTGCCTTGCCTTTCCTTGTTTTGCCGATTTGAATTGCCTTGCATTGCCTTACTTTCATCTTTGCCTTGCCTTGACGTGTCTTCCTTATCATTTTGTCTTGCCTTGCTTTGCTTTCCCCTTTTGCCTTGCCTTTCCTTGCCTTGCTTTACTCTTTTGCCTTCCCTTGCCTTGCCTTTCCATGCCTTGCTTTGACCCTTTGCCTTGCCTTGCTTTGACTCTTTGCCTTGACATGCCCTGCCTTCCTTTCTCCTTTTGCCCTGATTTGCCTTGCCTTTCTTTTGACCTTTTGCCTTGCCTTGCCTTGCCATGCTTTGCTCTTTTTCCTTGCCTTGCTTTGCCCTTTTGTCTTGCCTTGCCTTGCCTTGCTTTGCCATTTTCCCTTGCCTTGCTTTCCCCTTTTGCCTTGCCTTTCCTTGCTTTGGCCTTTTTCCTGGCCTTGCCATGTTTTGTCCTTTTGCCTTGCCTTGCTTTGCCCTTTTGCCTTGCTTTGCCTTGTTATGCTTTGCCCTTTTGCCTTGCCTTGCTTTGCCATTTTGCCTTTCCTTGAATTGCCCTTTTGCCTTACCTTGCCTTGACTTGCTATAGCCTTTTTCCTTGCCTTGCCTTGTCATACTTTGCCATTTTGACTTGCTTTGCTTTGCCCTTTTGCCTTGCCTTGCTTTGCCATTTTGCCTTTCCTTGAATTGCCCTTTTGCCTTACCTTGCCTTGACTTGCTATACCCTTTTTCCTTGCCTTGCCTTGTCATGCTTTGCCCTTTTGACTTGCCTTGCTTTGCCCTTTTGCCTTGTCTTGCTTTGCCCTTTTGCCTTGCTTTGCCTTGCTATGCTTTCCCTTTTGCCTTGTCTTGCTTTGCCATTTTGCTTTTCCTTGCATTGCCCTTTTGCCTTACCTTGCCTTGACATGCTTTACCCTTTTGCCTTGCCTTGCCTTGTCATGCTTTGCCCTTTTGACTTGCTTTGCTTTGCCCTTTTGCCTTGACTTTCCTTGTTTTGCCGTTTTCAATTTCCTTGCATTGCCTTACTTTCATCTTTGCCTTGCCTTGACGTGTCTTCCTTATCCTTTCGCCTTGCCTTGCTTTGCTTTCCCCTTTTGCCTTGCCTTACCTTGCCTTGCTTTGCCTCTTTGCCTTGACTTGCCTTGCCTTCCTTTCTCCTTTTGCCCTGATTTGCCTTGCCTTTCTTTTGACCTTTTGCCTTGCCTTGCCTTGCCATGCTTTGCTCTTTTTCCTTGCCTTGCTTTGCCCTTTTGTCTTGCCTTACCTTGCCTTGCTTTGCCATTTTCCCTTGCCTTGCTTTCCCCTTTTGCCTTGCCTTTCCTTGCTTTGGCCTTTTTCCTGGCCTTGCAATGGTTTGTCCTTTTGACTTACCTTGCCTTGCCTTTCTTTGCACTTTTGCCCGGCCATGCATTGAGTTGCCCTTTTTCCTTGCCTTGCCATGCTTTGCCCTTTTGCCTTGCCTTGCTTTGCCATTTTGCCTTTCCTTGAATTGCCCTTTTGCCTTACCTTGCCTTGACTTGCTATAGCCTTTTTCCTTGCCTTGCCTTGTCATACTTTGCCATTTTGACTTGCTTTGCTTTGCCCTTTTGCCTTGCCTTGCTTTGTCTCTTTGCATGTCTTGCCTTGCCTTCCTTTCTCCTTTTGCCCTGATTTGCCTTGCCTTTCTTTTGACCTTTTGCCTTGCCTTGCTTTGTCTCTTTGCCTTGTCTTGCCTTGCCTTCCTTTCTCCTTTTGCCCTGATTTGCCTTGCCTTTCTTTTGACCTTTTGCCTTGCCTTGCCATGCTTTGCTCTTTTTCCTTGCCTTGCTTTGCCCTTTTGTCTTTCCTTGCCTTGACTTGCTTTGCCATTTTCCCTTGCCTTGCTTTCCCCTTCTGCCTTGCCTTTCCTTGCTTTGGCCTTTTTCCTGGCCTTGCCATGGTTTGTCCTTTTGACTTACCTTGCCTTGCCTTTCTTTGCACTTTTGCCTGGCCTTGCTTTGCCCTTTTGCCTTGCCTTGCTTTGCCATTTTGCCTTTCCTTGAATTGCCCTTTTGCCTTACCTTGCCTTGACTTGCTATACCCTTTTTCCTTGCCTTGCCTTGTCATGCTTTGCCCTTTTGACTTGCCTTGCTTTGCCCTTTTGCCTTGTCTTGCTTTGCCCTTTTGCCTTGCTTTGCCTTGTTATGCTTTCCCTTTTGCCTTGTCTTGCTTTGCCATTTTGCTTTTCCTTGCATTGCCCTTTTGCCTTACCTTGCCTTAACATGCTTTACCCTTTTGCCTTGCCTTGCCTTGTCATGCTTTGCCCTTTTGACTTGCTTTGCTTTGCCCTTTTGCCTTGACTTTCCTTGTTTTGCCGTTTTCAATTTCCTTGGATTGCCTTACTTTCATCTTTGCCTTGCCTTGACGTGTCTTCCTTATCCTTTCGCCTTGCCTTGCTTTGCTTTCCCCTTTTGCCTTGCCTTACCTTGCCTTGCTTTGCCTCTTTGCCTTGTCTTGCCTTGCCTTCCTTTCTCCTTTTGCCCTGATTTGCCTTGCCTTTCTTTTGACCTTTTGCCTTGCCTTGCCTTGCCATGCTTTGCTCTTTTTCCTTGCCATGCTTTGCTCTTTTTCCTTGCCTTGCTTTGCCCTTTTGTCTTAGCCTTGCCTTGCCTTGCTTTGCCATTTTCCCTTGCCTTGCTTTTCCCTTTTGGCTTGCCTTTCCTTGCTTTGGCCTTTTTCCTGGCCTTGCCATGGTTTATCCTTTTGACTTACCTTGCCTTGCCTTTCTTTGCCCTTTTGCCTGGCCTTGCATTGAGTTGCCCTTTTTCCTTGCCTTGCCATGCTTTGCCCTTTTGCCTTGCCTTGCTTTGCCATTTTGTCTTTCCTTGAATTGCCCTTTTGCCTTACATTGCCTTGACTTGCTATACCCTTCTTCCTTGCCTTGCCTTTTCATGCTTTGCCCTTTTGCCTTGCCATGCTTTGCCATTTTGCCTTTCCTTGAATTGCCCTTTTGCCTTACCTTGCCTTGACTTGCTATACCCTTTTTCCTTGCCTTGCCTTGTCATGCTTTGCCCTTTTGACTTGCCTTGGTTTGCCCTTTTGCCTTGCTTTGCCTTGTTATGCTTTGCCCTTTTGCCTTGTCTTGCTTTGCCATTTTGCCTTTCCTTGCATTGCCCTTTTGCCTTACCTTGCCTTGTCATGCTTTGCCCTTTTGACTTGCTTTGCTTTGCCCTTTTGCCTTGCCTTTCCTTGTTTTGCCGTTTTGAATTGCCTTGCATTGCCTTACTTTCATCTTTGCCTTGCCTTGACGTGTCTTCCTTATCCTTTTGCCTTGCCTTGCTTTGCTTTCCCCTTTTGCCTTGCCTTTCCTTGCCTTGCTTTACCCTTTTGCCTTCCTTTGCCTTGCCTTTCCATGCCTTCCTTTGACCCTTTGCCTTGCCTTGCTTTGACTCTTTGCCTTGACTTGCCTTGCCTTCCTTTCTCCTTTTGCCCTGATTTGCCTTGCCTTTCTTTTGACCTTTTGCCTTGCCTTGCCTTGCCATGCTTTGCTCCTTTTCCTTGCCTTGCTTTGCCCTTTTGTCTTGCCTTACCTTGCCTTGCTTTGCCATTTTCCCTTGCCTTGCTTTCCCCTTTTGCCTTGCCTTTCCTTGCTTTGGCCTTTTTCCTGGCCTTGCAATGGTTTGTCCTTTTGACTTACCTTGCCTTGCCTTTCTTTGCACTTTTGCCCGGCCATGCATTGAGTTGCCCTTTTTCCTTGCCTTGCCATGCTTTGCCCTTTTGCCTTGCCTTGCTTTGCCATTTTGCCTTTCCTTGAATTGCCCTTTTGCCTTACCTTGCCTTGACTTGCTATAGCCTTTTTCCTTGCCTTGCCTTGTCATACTTTGCCATTTTGACTTGCTTTGCTTTGCCCTTTTGCCTTGCCTTGCTTTGCCATTTTGCCTTTCCTTGAATTGCCCTTTTGCCTTACCTTGCCTTGACTTGCTATACCCTTTTTCCTTGCCTTGCCTTGTCATGCTTTGCCCTTTTGACTTGCCTTGCTTTGCCCTTTTGCCTTGTCTTGCTTTGCCCTTTTGCCTTGCTTTGCCTTGCTATGCTTTCCCTTTTGCCTTGTCTTGCTTTGCCATTTTGCTTTTCCTTGCATTGCCCTTTTGCCTTACCTTGCCTTGACATGCTTTACCCTTTTGCCTTGCCTTGCCTTGTCATGCTTTGCCCTTTTGACTTGCTTTGCTTTGCCCTTTTGCCTTGACTTTCCTTGTTTTGCCGTTTTCAATTTCCTTGCATTGCCTTACTTTCATCTTTGCCTTGCCTTGACGTGTCTTCCTTATCCTTTCGCCTTGCCTTGCTTTGCTTTCCCCTTTTGCCTTGCCTTACCTTGCCTTGCTTTGCCTCTTTGCCTTGACTTGCCTTGCCTTCCTTTCTCCTTTTGCCCTGATTTGCCTTGCCTTTCTTTTGACCTTTTGCCTTGCCTTGCCTTGCCATGCTTTGCTCTTTTTCCTTGCCTTGCTTTGCCCTTTTGTCTTGCCTTACCTTGCCTTGCTTTGCCATTTTCCCTTGCCTTGCTTTCCCCTTTTGCCTTGCCTTTCCTTGCTTTGGCCTTTTTCCTGGCCTTGCAATGGTTTGTCCTTTTGACTTACCTTGCCTTGCCTTTCTTTGCACTTTTGCCCGGCCATGCATTGAGTTGCCCTTTTTCCTTGCCTTGCCATGCTTTGCCCTTTTGCCTTGCCTTGCTTTGCCATTTTGCCTTTCCTTGAATTGCCCTTTTGCCTTACCTTGCCTTGACTTGCTATAGCCTTTTTCCTTGCCTTGCCTTGTCATACTTTGCCATTTTGACTTGCTTTGCTTTGCCCTTTTGCCTTGCCTTGCTTTGTCTCTTTGCATGTCTTGCCTTGCCTTCCTTTCTCCTTTTGACCTGATTTGCCTTGCCTTTCTTTTGACCTTTTGCCTTGCCTTGCTTTGTCTCTTTGCCTTGTCTTGCCTTGCCTTCCTTTCTCCTTTTGCCCTGATTTGCCTTGCCTTTCTTTTGACCTTTTGCCTTGCCTTGCCATGCTTTGCTCTTTTTCCTTGCCTTGCTTTGCCCTTTTGTCTTTCCTTGCCTTGACTTGCTTTGCCATTTTCCCTTGCCTTGCTTTCCCCTTCTGCCTTGCCTTTCCTTGCTTTGGCCTTTTTCCTGGCCTTGCCATGGTTTGTCCTTTTGACTTACCTTGCCTTGCCTTTCTTTGCACTTTTGCCTGGCCTTGCTTTGCCCTTTTGCCTTGCCTTGCTTTGCCATTTTGCCTTTCCTTGAATTGCCCTTTTGCCTTACCTTGCCTTGACTTGCTATACCCTTTTTCCTTGCCTTGCCTTGTCATGCTTTGCCCTTTTGACTTGCCTTGCTTTGCCCTTTTGCCTTGTCTTGCTTTGCCCTTTTGCCTTGCTTTGCCTTGTTATGCTTTCCCTTTTGCCTTGTCTTGCTTTGCCATTTTGCTTTTCCTTGCATTGCCCTTTTGCCTTACCTTGCCTTAACATGCTTTACCCTTTTGCCTTGCCTTGCCTTGTCATGCTTTGCCCTTTTGACTTGCTTTGCTTTGCCCTTTTGCCTTGACTTTCCTTGTTTTGCCGTTTTCAATTTCCTTGGATTGCCTTACTTTCATCTTTGCCTTGCCTTGACGTGTCTTCCTTATCCTTTCGCCTTGCCTTGCTTTGCTTTCCCCTTTTGCCTTGCCTTACCTTGCCTTGCTTTGCCTCTTTGCCTTGTCTTGCCTTGCCTTCCTTTCTCCTTTTGCCCTGATTTGCCTTGCCTTTCTTTTGACCTTTTGCCTTGCCTTGCCTTGCCATGCTTTGCTCTTTTTCCTTGCCATGCTTTGCTCTTTTTCCTTGCCTTGCTTTGCCCTTTTGTCTTGCCTTGCCTTGCCTTGCTTTGCCATTTTCCCTTGCCTTGCTTTTCCCTTTTGGCTTGCCTTTCCTTGCTTTGGCCTTTTTCCTGGCCTTGCCATGGTTTATCCTTTTGACTTACCTTGCCTTGCCTTTCTTTGCCCTTTTGCCTGGCCTTGCATTGAGTTGCCCTTTTTCCTTGCCTTGCCATGCTTTGCCCTTTTGCCTTGCCTTGCTTTGCCATTTTGTCTTTCCTTGAATTGCCCTTTTGCCTTACATTGCCTTGACTTGCTATACCCTTCTTCCTTGCCTTGCCTTTTCATGCTTTGCCCTTTTGCCTTGCCATGCTTTGCCATTTTGCCTTTCCTTGAATTGCCCTTTTGCCTTACCTTGCCTTGACTTGCTATACCCTTTTTCCTTGCCTTGCCTTGTCATGCTTTGCCCTTTTGACTTGCCTTGGTTTGCCCTTTTGCCTTGCTTTGCCTTGTTATGCTTTGCCCTTTTGCCTTGTCTTGCTTTGCCATTTTGCCTTTCCTTGCATTGCCCTTTTGCCTTACCTTGCCTTGTCATGCTTTGCCCTTTTGACTTGCTTTGCTTTGCCCTTTTGCCTTGCCTTTCCTTGTTTTGCCGTTTTGAATTGCCTTGCATTGCCTTACTTTCATCTTTGCCTTGCCTTGACGTGTCTTCCTTATCCTTTTGCCTTGCCTTGCTTTGCTTTCCCCTTTTGCCTTGCCTTTCCTTGCCTTGCTTTACCCTTTTGCCTTCCTTTGCCTTGCCTTTCCATGCCTTCCTTTGACCCTTTGCCTTGCCTTGCTTTGACTCTTTGCCTTGACTTGCCTTGCCTTCCTTTCTCCTTTTGCCCTGATTTGCCTTGCCTTTCTTTTGACCTTTTGCCTTGCCTTGCCTTGCCATGCTTTGCTCCTTTTCCTTGCCTTGCTTTGCCCTTTTGTCTTGCCTTACCTTGCCTTGCTTTGCCATTTTCCCTTGCCTTGCTTTCCCCTTTTGCCTTGCCTTTCCTTGCTTTGGCCTTTTTCCTGGCCTTGCAATGGTTTGTCCTTTTGACTTACCTTGCCTTGCCTTTCTTTGCACTTTTGCCCGGCCATGCATTGAGTTGCCCTTTTTCCTTGCCTTGCCATGCTTTGCCCTTTTGCCTTGCCTTGCTTTGCCATTTTGCCTTTCCTTGAATTGCCCTTTTGCCTTACCTTGCCTTGACTTGCTATAGCCTTTTTCCTTGCCTTGCCTTGTCATACTTTGCCATTTTGACTTGCTTTGCTTTGCCCTTTTGCCTTGCCTTGCTTTGCCATTTTGCCTTTCCTTGAATTGCCCTTTTGCCTTACCTTGCCTTGACTTGCTATACCCTTTTTCCTTGCCTTGCCTTGTCATGCTTTGCCCTTTTGACTTGCCTTGCTTTGCCCTTTTGCCTTGTCTTGCTTTGCCCTTTTGCCTTGCTTTGCCTTGCTATGCTTTCCCTTTTGCCTTGTCTTGCTTTGCCATTTTGCTTTTCCTTGCATTGCCCTTTTGCCTTACCTTGCCTTGACATGCTTTACCCTTTTGCCTTGCCTTGCCTTGTCATGCTTTGCCCTTTTGACTTGCTTTGCTTTGCCCTTTTGCCTTGACTTTCCTTGTTTTGCCGTTTTCAATTTCCTTGCATTGCCTTACTTTCATCTTTGCCTTGCCTTGACGTGTCTTCCTTATCCTTTCGCCTTGCCTTGCTTTGCTTTCCCCTTTTGCCTTGCCTTACCTTGCCTTGCTTTGCCTCTTTGCCTTGACTTGCCTTGCCTTCCTTTCTCCTTTTGCCCTGATTTGCCTTGCCTTTCTTTTGACCTTTTGCCTTGCCTTGCCTTGCCATGCTTTGCTCTTTTTCCTTGCCTTGCTTTGCCCTTTTGTCTTGCCTTACCTTGCCTTGCTTTGCCATTTTCCCTTGCCTTGCTTTCCCCTTTTGCCTTGCCTTTCCTTGCTTTGGCCTTTTTCCTGGCCTTGCAATGGTTTGTCCTTTTGACTTACCTTGCCTTGCCTTTCTTTGCACTTTTGCCCGGCCATGCATTGAGTTGCCCTTTTTCCTTGCCTTGCCATGCTTTGCCCTTTTGCCTTGCCTTGCTTTGCCATTTTGCCTTTCCTTGAATTGCCCTTTTGCCTTACCTTGCCTTGACTTGCTATAGCCTTTTTCCTTGCCTTGCCTTGTCATACTTTGCCATTTTGACTTGCTTTGCTTTGCCCTTTTGCCTTGCCTTGCTTTGTCTCTTTGCATGTCTTGCCTTGCCTTCCTTTCTCCTTTTGACCTGATTTGCCTTGCCTTTCTTTTGACCTTTTGCCTTGCCTTGCTTTGTCTCTTTGCCTTGTCTTGCCTTGCCTTCCTTTCTCCTTTTGCCCTGATTTGCCTTGCCTTTCTTTTGACCTTTTGCCTTGCCTTGCCATGCTTTGCTCTTTTTCCTTGCCTTGCTTTGCCCTTTTGTCTTTCCTTGCCTTGACTTGCTTTGCCATTTTCCCTTGCCTTGCTTTCCCCTTCTGCCTTGCCTTTCCTTGCTTTGGCCTTTTTCCTGGCCTTGCCATGGTTTGTCCTTTTGACTTACCTTGCCTTGCCTTTCTTTGCACTTTTGCCTGGCCTTGGTTTGCCCTTTTGCCTTGCCTTGCTTTGCCATTTTGCCTTTCCTTGAATTGCCCTTTTGCCTTACCTTGCCTTGACTTGCTATACCCTTTTTCCTTGCCTTGCCTTGTCATGCTTTGCCCTTTTGACTTGCCTTGCTTTGCCCTTTTGCCTTGTCTTGCTTTGCCCTTTTGCCTTGCTTTGCCTTGTTATGCTTTCCCTTTTGCCTTGTCTTGCTTTGCCATTTTGCTTTTCCTTGCATTGCCCTTTTGCCTTACCTTGCCTTAACATGCTTTACCCTTTTGCCTTGCCTTGCCTTGTCATGCTTTGCCCTTTTGACTTGCTTTGCTTTGCCCTTTTGCCTTGACTTTCCTTGTTTTGCCGTTTTCAATTTCCTTGGATTGCCTTACTTTCATCTTTGCCTTGCCTTGACGTGTCTTCCTTATCCTTTCGCCTTGCCTTGCTTTGCTTTCCCCTTTTGCCTTGCCTTACCTTGCCTTGCTTTGCCTCTTTGCCTTGTCTTGCCTTGCCTTCCTTTCTCCTTTTGCCCTGATTTGCCTTGCCTTTCTTTTGACCTTTTGCCTTGCCTTGCCTTGCCATGCTTTGCTCTTTTTCCTTGCCATGCTTTGCTCTTTTTCCTTGCCTTGCTTTGCCCTTTTGTCTTGCCTTGCCTTGCCTTGCTTTGCCATTTTCCCTTGCCTTGCTTTTCCCTTTTGGCTTGCCTTTCCTTGCTTTGGCCTTTTTCCTGGCCTTGCCATGGTTTATCCTTTTGACTTACCTTGCCTTGCCTTTCTTTGCCCTTTTGCCTGGCCTTGCATTGAGTTGCCCTTTTTCCTTGCCTTGCCATGCTTTGCCCTTTTGCCTTGCCTTGCTTTGCCATTTTGTCTTTCCTTGAATTGCCCTTTTGCCTTACATTGCCTTGACTTGCTATACCCTTCTTCCTTGCCTTGCCTTTTCATGCTTTGCCCTTTTGCCTTGCCATGCTTTGCCATTTTGCCTTTCCTTGAATTGCCCTTTTGCCTTACCTTGCCTTGACTTGCTATACCCTTTTTCCTTGCCTTGCCTTGTCATGCTTTGCCCTTTTGACTTGCCTTGGTTTGCCCTTTTGCCTTGCTTTGCCTTGTTATGCTTTGCCCTTTTGCCTTGTCTTGCTTTGCCATTTTGCCTTTCCTTGCATTGCCCTTTTGCCTTACCTTGCCTTGTCATGCTTTGCCCTTTTGACTTGCTTTGCTTTGCCCTTTTGCCTTGCCTTTCCTTGTTTTGCCGTTTTGAATTGCCTTGCATTGCCTTACTTTCATCTTTGCCTTGCCTTGACGTGTCTTCCTTATCCTTTTGCCTTGCCTTGCTTTGCTTTCCCCTTTTGCCTTGCCTTTCCTTGCCTTGCTTTACCCTTTTGCCTTCCTTTGCCTTGCCTTTCCATGCCTTCCTTTGACCCTTTGCCTTGCCTTGCTTTGACTCTTTGCCTTGACTTGCCTTGCCTTCCTTTCTCCTTTTGCCCTGATTTGCCTTGCCTTTCTTTTGACCTTTTGCCTTGCCTTGCCTTGCCATGCTTTGCTCCTTTTCCTTGCCTTGCTTTGCCCTTTTGTCTTGCCTTACCTTGCCTTGCTTTGCCATTTTCCCTTGCCTTGCTTTCCCCTTTTGCCTTGCCTTTCCTTGCTTTGGCCTTTTTCCTGGCCTTGCAATGGTTTGTCCTTTTGACTTACCTTGCCTTGCCTTTCTTTGCACTTTTGCCCGGCCATGCATTGAGTTGCCCTTTTTCCTTGCCTTGCCATGCTTTGCCCTTTTGCCTTGCCTTGCTTTGCCATTTTGCCTTTCCTTGAATTGCCCTTTTGCCTTACCTTGCCTTGACTTGCTATAGCCTTTTTCCTTGCCTTGCCTTGTCATACTTTGCCATTTTGACTTGCTTTGCTTTGCCCTTTTGCCTTGCCTTGCTTTGTCTCTTTGCATGTCTTGCCTTGCCTTGCTTTCTCCTTTTGCCCTGATTTGCCTTGCCTTTCTTTTGACCTTTTGCCTTGCCATGCCTTGCCATGCTTTGCTCTTTTTCCTTGCCATGCTTTGCTCTTTTTCCTTGCCTTGCTTTGCCCTTTTGTCTTGCCTTGCCTTGCCTTGCTTTGCCATTTTCCCTTGCCTTGCGTTTCCCTTTTGCCTTGCCTTTCCTTGCTTTGGCCTTTTTCCTGGCCTTGCCATGGTTTATCCTTTTGACTTACCTTGCCTTGCCTTTCTTTGCCCTTTTGCCTGGCCTTGCATTGAGTTGCCCTTTTTCCTTGCCTTGCCATGCTTTGCCCTTTTGCCTTGCCTTGCTTTGCCATTTTGTCTTTCCTTGAATTGCCCTTTTGCCTTACATTGCCTTGACTTGCTATACCCTTCTTCCTTGCCTTGCCTTTTCATGCTTTGCCCTTTTGCCTTGCCATGCTTTGCCATTTTGCCTTTCCTTGAATTGCCCTTTTGCCTTACCTTGCCTTGACTTGCTATACCCTTTTTCCTTGCCTTGCCTTGTCATGCTTTGCCCTTTTGACTTGCCTTGGTTTGCCCTTTTGCCTTGCTTTGCCTTGTTATGCTTTGCCCTTTTGCCTTGTCTTGCTTTGCCAGTTTGCATTTCCTTGCATTGCCCTTTTGCCTTACCTTGCCTTGTCATGCTTTGCCCTTTTGACTTGCTTTGCTTTGCCCTTTTGCCTTGCCTTTCCTTGTTTTGCCGTTTTGAATTGCCTTGCATTGCCTTACTTTCATCTTTGCCTTGCCTTGACGTGTCTTCCTTATCATTTTGCCTTGCCTTGCTTTGCTTTCCCCTTTTGCCTTGCCTTTCCTTGCCTTGCTTTACCCTTTTGCCTTCCTTTGCCTTGCCTTTCCATGCCTTCCTTTGACCCTTTGCCTTGCCTTGCTTTGACTCTTTGCCTTGACTTGCCTTGCCTTCCTTTCTCCTTTTGCCCTGATTTGGCTTGCCTTTCTTTTGACCTTTTGCCTTGCCTTGCCTTGCCATGCTTTGCTCTTTTTCCTTGCCTTGCTTTGCCCTTTTGTCTTGCCTTGCCTTGCCTTGCTTTGCCATTTTCCCTTGCCTTGCTTTCCCCTTTTGCCTTGCCTTTCCTTGCTTTGGCCTTTTTCCTGGCCTTGCCATGGTTTGTCCTTTTGACTTACCTTGCCTTGCCTTTCTTTGCACTTTTGCCCGGCCTTGCATTGAGTTGCCCTTTTTCCTTGCCCTGCCATGCTTTGCCCTTTTGCCTTGCCTTGCTTTGCCCTTTTGCCTTGCTTTGCCTTGTTATTCTTTGCCCTTTTGCCTTGCCTTGCTTTGCCATTTTGCCTTTCCTTGAATTGCCCTTTTGCCTTACTTTGCCCTAACTTGCTATAGCCTTTTTCCTTTTCTTGCCTTGTCATACTTTGCCATTTTGACTTGCTTTGCTTTGCCCTTTTGCCTTGCCTTGCTTTGTCTCTTTGCCTTGTCTTGCCTTGCCTTCCTTTCTCCTTTTGCCCTGATTTGCCTTGCCTTTCTTTTGACCTTTTGCCTTGCCTTGCCTTGCCATGCTTTGCTCTTTTTCCTTGCCTTGCTTTGCCCTTTTGTCTTGCCTTGCCTTGCCTTGCTTTGCCATTTTCCCTTGCCTTGCTTTCCCCTTTTGCCTTGCCTTTCCTTGCTTTGGCCTTTTTCCTGGCCTTGCCATGGTTTGTCCTTTTGACTTACCTTGCCTTGCCTTTCTTTGCACTTTTGCCTGGCCTTGCTTTGCCCTTTTGCCTTGCCTTGCTTTGCCATTTTGCCTTTCCTTGAATTGCGCTTTTGCCTTACCTTGCCTTGACTTGCTATACCCTTTTTTCTTGCCTTGCCTCTTCATGCTTTGCCCTTTTGACTTGCCTTGCTTTGCCCTTTTGCCTTGCCTTGCTTTGCCCTTTTGCCTTGCTTTGCCTTGTTATGCTTTGCCCTTTTGCCTTGCCTTGCTTTGCCATTTTGCCTTTCCTTGAATTGCCCTTTTGCCTTACCTTGCCTTGACTTGCTATACCCTTTTTCCTTGCCTTGCCTTGTCATGCTTTGCCCTTTTGACTTGCCTTGGTTTGCCCTTTTGCCTTGCTTTGCCTTGTTATGCTTTGCCCTTTTGCCTTGTCTTGCTTTGCCATTTTGCCTTTCCTTGCATTGCCCTTTTGCCTTACCTTGCCTTGTCATGCTTTGCCCTTTTGACTTGCTTTGCTTTGCCCTTTTGCCTTGCCTTTCCTTGTTTTGCCGATTTGAATTGCCTTGCATTGCCTTACTTTCATCTTTGCCTTGCCTTGACGTGTCTTCCTTATCATTTTGTCTTGCCTTGCTTTGCTTTCCCCTTTTGCCTTGCCTTTCCTTGCCTTGCTTTACTCTTTTGCCTTCCCTTGCCTTGCCTTTCCATGCCTTGCTTTGACCCTTTGCCTTGCCTTGCTTTGACTCTTTGCCTTGACATGCCCTGCCTTCCTTTCTCCTTTTGCCCTGATTTGCCTTGCCTTTCTTTTGACCTTTTGCCTTGCCTTGCCTTGCCATGCTTTGCTCTTTTTCCTTGCCTTGCTTTGCCCTTTTGTCTTGCCTTGCCTTGCCTTGCTTTGCCATTTTCCCTTGCCTTGCTTTCCCCTTTTGCCTTGCCTTTCCTTGCTTTGGCCTTTTTCCTGGCCTTGCCATGTTTTGTCCTTTTGACTTACCTTGCCTTGCCTTTCTTTGCACTTTTGCCCGGCCTTGCATTGAGTTGCCCTTTTTCCTTGCCTTGCCATGCTTTGCCCTTTTGCCTTGCCTTGCTTTGCCCTTTTGCCTTGCTTTGCCTTGTTATGCTTTGCCCTTTTGCCTTGCCTTGCTTTGCCATTTTGCCTTTCCTTGAATTGCCCTTTTGCCTTACCTTGCCTTGACTTGCTATCGCCTTTTTCCTTGCCTTGCCTTTTCATACTTTGCCATTTTGACTTGCTTTGCTTTGCCCTTTTGCCTTGCCTTGCTTTGCCATTTTGCCTTTCCTTGAATTGCCCTTTTGCCCTACCTTGCCTTGACTTGCTATACCCTTTTTCCTTGCCTTGCCTTGTCATGCTTTGCCCTTTTGACTTGCTTTGCCTTGTCCTTTTGCCTTGCCTTGCTTTGCCATTTTGCCTTTCCTTGAATTGCCCTTTTGCCTTACCTTGCCTTGACTTGCTATACCCTTTTTCCTTGCCTTGCCTTGTCATGCTTTGCCCTTTTGACTTTCCTTGCTTTGCCCTTTTGCCTTGTCTTGCTTTGCCCTTTTGCCTTGCTTTGCCTTGTTATGCTTTGCCCTTTTGCCTTGCCTTGCTTTGCCATTTTGCCTTTCCTTGAATTGCCCTTTTGCCTTACTTTGCCCTGACTTGCTATAGCCTTTTTCCTTGCCTTGCCTTGTCATAGTTTGCCATTTTGACTTGCTTTGCTTTGCCCTTTTGCCTTGCCTTGGTTTGTCTCTTTGCCTTGTCTTGCCTTGCCTTCCTTTCTCCTTTTGCCCTGATTTGCCTTGCCTTTCTTTTGACCTTTTGCCTTGCCTTGCCATGCTTTGCTCTTTTTCCTTGCCTTGCTTTGCCCTTTTGTCTTTCCTTGCCTTGCCTTGCTTTGCCATTTTCCCTTGCCTTGCTTTCCCCTTTTGCCTTGCCTTTCCTTGCTTTGGCCTTTTTCCTGGCCTTGCCATGGTTTGTCCTTTTGACTTACCTTGCCTTGCCTTTCTTTGCACTTTTGCCTGGCCTTGCTTTGCCCTTTTGCCTTGCCTTGCTTTGCCATTTTGCCTTTCCTTGAATTGCCCTTTTGCCTTACCTTGCCTTGATTTGCTATACCCTTTTTCCTTGCCTTGCCCTGTCATGCTTTGCCCTTTTGACTTGCCTTGCTTTGCCCTTTTGCCTTGTCTTGCTTTGCCCTTTTGCCTTGCTTTGCCTTGTTATGCTTTCCCTTTTGCCTTGTCTTGCTTTGCCATTTTGCTTTTCCTTGCATTGCCCTTTTGCCTTACCTTGCCTTGACATGCTTTACCCTTTTGCCTTGCCTTGCCTTGTCATGCTTTGCCCTTTTGACTTGCTTTGCTTTGCCCTTTTGCCTTGACTTTCCTTGTTTTGCCGTTTTCAATTTCCTTGGATTGCCTTACTTTCATCTTTGCCTTGCCTTGACGTGTCTTCCTTATCCTTTCGCCTTGCCTTGCTTTGCTTTCCCCTTTTGCCTTGCCTTACCTTGCCTTGCTTTGCCTCTTTGCCTTGTCTTGCCTTGCCTTCCTTTCTCCTTTTGCCCTGATTTGCCTTGCCTTTCTTTTGACCTTTTGCCTTGCCTTGCCTTGCCATGCTTTGCTCTTTTTCCTTGCCATGCTTTGCTCTTTTTCCTTGCCTTGCTTTGCCCTTTTGTCTTGCCTTGCCTTGCCTTGCTTTGCCATTTTCCCTTGCCTTGCTTTTCCCTTTTGGCTTGCCTTTCCTTGCTTTGGCCTTTTTCCTGGCCTTGCCATGGTTTATCATTTTGACTTACCTTGCCTTGTCATGCTTTGCCCTTTTGACTTGCTTTGCTTTGCCCTTTTGCCTTGCCTTGCTTTGCCATTTTGCCTTTCCTTGAATTGCCCTTTTGCCTTACCTTGCCTTGACTTGCTATACCATTTTTCCTTGCCTTGCCTTGTCATGCTTTGCCCTTTTGACTTGCCTTGCTTTGCCCTTTTGCCTTGTCTTGCTCAGCCCTTTTGCCTTGCTTTGCCTTGTTATGCTTTCCCTTTTGCCTTGTCTTGCTTTGCCATTTTGCTTTTCCTTGCATTGCCCTTTTGCCTTGCCTTGCCTTTTCATGCTTTGCCCTTTTTCCTTGCCTTGCCTTGTCATGCTTTGCCCTTTTGACTTGCTTTGCTTTGCCCTTTTGCCTTGCCTTTCCTTGTTTTGCCTTTTTCAATTTCCTTGCATTGCCTTACTTTCATCTTTGCCTTGCCTTGACGTGTCTTCCTTATCCTTTCGCCTTGCCTTGCTTTGCTTTCCCCTTTTGCCTTGCCTTACCTTGCCTTGCTTTGCCTCTTTGCCTTGTCTTGCCTTGCCTTCCTTTCTCCTTTTGCCCTGATTTGCCTTGCCTTTCTTTTGACCTTTTGCCTTGCCTTGCCTTGCCATGCTTTGCTCTTTTCCCTTGCCTTGCTTTGCCCTTTTGCCTTGCCTTTCCTTGCTTTGGCCTTTTTCCTGGCCTTGCCATGGTTTGTCCTTTTGACTTACCTTGCCTTGCCTTTCTTTGCCCTTTTGCCTGGCCTTGCATTGAGTTGCCCTTTTTCCTTGCCTTGCCATGCTTTGCCCTTTTGCCTTGCCTTGCTTTGCCATTTTGTCTTTCCTTGAATTGCCCTTTTGCCTTACATTGCCTTGACTTGCTATACCCTTTTTCCTTGCCTTGCCTTTTCATGCTTTGCCCTTTTGCCTTGCCTTGCTTTGCCATTTTGCCTTTCCTTGAATTGCCCTTTTGCCTTACCTTGCCTTGACTTGCTATACCCTTTTTCCTTGCCTTGCCTTGTCATGCTTTGCCCTTTTGACTTGCCTTGCTTTGCCCTTTTGCCTTGCTTTGCCTTGTTATGCTTTGCCCTTTTGCCTTGTCTTGCTTTGCCATTTTGCCTTTCCTTGCATTGCCCTTTTGCCTTACCTTGCCTTGTCATGCTTTGCCCTTTTGCCTTGCCTTGCCATGTCATGCTTTGCCCTTTTGACTTGCTTTGCTTTGCCCTTTTGCCTTGCCTTTCCTTGTTTTGCCGTTTTGAATTGCCTTGCATTGCCTTGCTTTCATCTTTGCCTTGCCTTGACGTGTCTTCCTTATCCTTTTGCCTTGCCTTGCTTTGCTTTCTCCTTTTCCCTTGCCTTTCCTTGCCTTGCTTTACCATTTTGCCTTCCCTTGCCTTTGCCTTTCCATGCCTTGCTTTGCCCCTTTGCCTTAACTTGCCTTGCTATGCCCTTTTGCCTTGCCTTGCTTTGTCTCATTGCCTTGTCTTGCCTTGCCTTCCTTTCTCCTTTTGCCCTGATTTGCCTTGCCTTTCTTTTGACCTTTTGCCTTGCCTTGCCATGCTTTGCTCTTTTTCCTTGCCTTGCTTTGCCCTTTTGTCTTTCCTTGCCTTGCCTTGCTTTGCCATTTTCCCTTGCCTTGCTTTCCCCTTTTGCCTTGCCTTTCCTTGCTTTGGCCTTTTTCCTGGCCTTGCCATGGTTTGTCCTTTTGACTTACCTTGCCTTGCCTTTCTTTGCACTTTTGCCTGGCCTTGCTTTGCCCTTTTGCCTTGCCTTGCTTTGCCATTTTGCCTTTCCTTGAATTGCGCTTTTGCCTTACCTTGCCTTGACTTGCTATACCCTTTTTCCTTGCCTTGCCTTGTCATGCTTTGCCCTTTTGACTTGCCTTGCTTTGCCCTTTTGCCTTGCCTTGCTTTGCCCTTTTGCCTTGCTTTGCCTTGTTATGCTTTGCCCTTTTGCCTTGCCTTGCTTTGCCATTTTGCCTTTCCTTGAATTGCCCTTTTGCCTTACCTTGCCTTGACTTGCTATACCCTTTTTCCTTGCCTTGCCTTGTCATGCTTTGCCCTTTTGACTTGCCTTGGTTTGCCCTTTTGCCTTGCTTTGCCTTGTTATGCTTTGCCCTTTTGCCTTGTCTTGCTTTGCCATTTTGCCTTTCCTTGCATTGCCCTTTTGCCTTACCTTGCCTTGTCATGCTTTGCCCTTTTGACTTGCTTTGCTTTGCCCTTTTGCCTTGCCTTTCCTTGTTTTGCCGATTTGAATTGCCTTGCATTGCCTTACTTTCATCTTTGCCTTGCCTTGACGTGTCTTCCTTATCATTTTGTCTTGCCTTGCTTTGCTTTCCCCTTTTGCCTTGCCTTTCCTTGCCTTGCTTTACTCTTTTGCCTTCCCTTGCCTTGCCTTTCCATGCCTTGCTTTGACCCTTTGCCTTGCCTTGCTTTGACTCTTTGCCTTGACATGCCTTGCCTTCCTTTCTCCTTTTGCCCTGATTTGCCTTGCCTTTCTTTTGACCTTTTGCCTTGCCTTGCCTTGCCATGCTTTGCTCTTTTTCCTTGCCTTGCTTTGCCCTTTTGTCTTGCCTTGCCTTGCCTTGCTTTGCCATTTTCCCTTGCCTTGCTTTCCCCTTTTGCCTTGCCTTTCCTTGCTTTGGCCTTTTTCCTGGCCTTGCCATGTTTTGTCCTTTTGACTTACCTTGCCTTGCCTTTCTTTGCACTTTTGCCCGGCCTTGCATTGAGTTGCCCTTTTTCCTTGCCTTGCCATGCTTTGCCCTTTTGCCTTGCCTTGCTTTGCCCTTTTGCCTTGCTTTGCCTTGTTATGCTTTGCCCTTTTGCCTTGCCTTGCTTTGCCATTTTGCCTTTCCTTGAATTGCCCTTTTGCCTTACCTTGCCTTGACTTGCTATAGCCTTTTTCCTTGCCTTGCCTTGTCATACTTTGCCATTTTGACTTGCTTTGCTTTGCCCTTTTGCCTTGCCTTGCTTTGCCATTTTGCCTTTCCTTGAATTGCCCTTTTGCCTTACCTTGCCTTGACTTGCTATACCCTTTTTCCTTGCCTTGCCTTGTCATGCTTTGCCCTTTTGACTTGCCTTGCTTTGCCCTTTTGCCTTGTCTTGCTTTGCCCTTTTGCCTTGCTTTGCCTTGCTATGCTTTCCCTTTTGCCTTGTCTTGCTTTGCCATTTTGCTTTTCCTTGCATTGCCCTTTTGCCTTACCTTGCCTTGACATGCTTTACCCTTTTGCCTTGCCTTGCCTTGTCATGCTTTGCCCTTTTGACTTGCTTTGCTTTGCCCTTTTGCCTTGACTTTCCTTGTTTTGCCGTTTTCAATTTCCTTGCATTGCCTTACTTTCATCTTTGCCTTGCCTTGACGTGTCTTCCTTATCCTTTCGCCTTGCCTTGCTTTGCTTTCCCCTTTTGCCTTGCCTTACCTTGCCTTGCTTTGCCTCTTTGCCTTGTCTTGCCTTGCCTTCCTTTCTCCTTTTGCCCTGATTTGCCTTGCCTTTCTTTTGTCCTTTTGCCTTGCCTTGCCTTGCCATGCTTTGCTCTTTTTCCTTGCCATGCTTAGCTCTTTTTCCTTGCCTTGCTTTGCCCTTTTGTCTTGCCTTGCCTTGCCTTGCTTTGCCATTTTCCCTTGCCTTGCTTTTCCCTTTTGGCTTGCCTTTCCTTGCTTTGGCCTTTTTCCTGGCCTTGCCATGGTTTATCCTTTTGACTTACCTTGCCTTGCCTTTCTTTGCCCTTTTGCCTGGCCTTGCATTGAGTTGCCCTTTTTCCTTGCCTTGCCATGCTTTGCCCTTTTGCCTTGCCTTGCTTTGCCATTTTGTCTTTCCTTGAATTGCCCTTTTGCCTTACATTGCCTTGACTTGCTATACCCTTCTTCCTTGCCTTGCCTTTTCATGCTTTGCCCTTTTGCCTTGCCATGCTTTGCCATTTTGCCTTTCCTTGAATTGCCCTTTTGCCTTACCTTGCCTTGACTTGCTATACCCTTTTTCCTTGCCTTGCCTTGTCATGCTTTGCCCTTTTGACTTGCCTTGGTTTGCCCTTTTGCCTTGCTTTGCCTTGTTATGCTTTGCCCTTTTGCCTTGTCTTGCTTTGCCATTTTGCCTTTCCTTGCATTGCCCTTTTGCCTTACCTTGCCTTGTCATGCTTTGCCCTTTTGACTTGCTTTGCTTTGCCCTTTTGCCTTGCCTTTCCTTGTTTTGCCGTTTTGAATTGCCTTGCATTGCCTTACTTTCATCTTTGCCTTGCCTTGACGTGTCTTCCTTATCCTTTTGCCTTGCCTTGCTTTGCTTTCCCCTTTTGCCTTGCCTTTCCTTGCCTTGCTTTACCCTTTTGCCTTCCTTTGCCTTGCCTTTCCATGCCTTCCTTTGACCCTTTGCCTTGCCTTGCTTTGACTCTTTGCCTTGACTTGCCTTGCCTTCCTTTCTCCTTTTGCCCTGATTTGCCTTGCCTTTCTTTTGACCTTTTGCCTTGCCTTGCCTTGCCATGCTTTGCTCTTTTTCCTTGCCTTGCTTTGCCCTTTTGTCTTGCCTTACCTTGCCTTGCTTTGCCATTTTCCCTTGCCTTGCTTTCCCCTTTTGCCTTGCCTTTCCTTGCTTTGGCCTTTTTCCTGGCCTTGCAATGGTTTGTCCTTTTGACTTACCTTGCCTTGCCTTTCTTTGCACTTTTGCCCGGCCATGCATTGGGTTGCCCTTTTTCCTTGCCTTGCCATGCTTTGCCCTTTTGCCTTGCCTTGCTTTGCCATTTTGCCTTTCCTTGAATTGCCCTTTTGCCTTACCTTGCCTTGACTTGCTATAGCCTTTTTCCTTGCCTTGCCTTGTCATACTTTGCCATTTTGACTTGCTTTGCTTTGCCCTTTTGCCTTGCCTTGCTTTGTCTCTTTGCATGTCTTGCCTTGCCTTCCTTTCTCCTTTTGCCCTGATTTGCCTTGCCTTTCTTTTGACCTTTTGCCTTGCCTTGCCATGCTTTGACCTTTTGCCTTGCCTTGCTTTGTCTCTTTGACTTGTCTTGCCTTGCCTTCCTTTCTCCTTTTGCCCTGATTTGCCTTGCCTTTCTTTTGACCTTTTGCCTTGCCTTGCCATGCTTTGCTCTTTTTCCTTGCCTTGCTTTGCCCTTTTGTCTTTCCTTGCCTTGACTTGCTTTGCCATTTTCCCTTGCCTTGCTTTCCCCTTCTGCCTTGCCTTTCCTTGCTTTGGCCTTTTTCCTGGCCTTGCCATGGTTTGTCCTTTTGACTTACCTTGCCTTGCCTTTCTTTGCACTTTTGCCTGGCCTTGCTTTGCCCTTTTGCCTTGCCTTGCTTTGCCATTTTGCCTTTCCTTGAATTGCCCTTTTGCCTTACCTTGCCTTGACTTGCTATACCCTTTTTCCTTGCCTTGCCTTGTCATGCTTTGCCCTTTTGACTTGCCTTGCTTTGCCCTTTTGCCTTGTCTTGCTTTGCCCTTTTGCCTTGCTTTGCCTTGTTATGCTTTCCCTTTTGCCTTGTCTTGCTTTGCCATTTTGCTTTTCCTTGCATTGCCCTTTTGCCTTACCTTGCCTTGACATGCTTTACCCTTTTGCCTTGCCTTGCCTTGTCATGCTTTGCCCTTTTGACTTGCCTTGGTTTGCCCTTTTGCCTTGCTT
The DNA here is from genome assembly GCF_036013475.1 of Columba livia. NCBI lineage: Eukaryota > Metazoa > Chordata > Aves > Columbiformes > Columbidae > Columba > Columba livia. The sequence goes on from NW_027043151.1 coordinate 233,554, forward strand.
TGCCTTGTTATGCTTTGCCCTTTTGCCTTGTCTTGCTTTGCCATTTTGCGTTTCCTTGCATTGCCCTTTTGCCTTACCTTGCCTTGTCATGCTTTGCCCTTTTGACTTGCTTTGCTTTGCCCTTTTGCCTTGCCTTTCCTTGTTTTGCCGATTTGAATTGCCTTGCATTGCCTTACTTTCATCTTTGCCTTGCCTTGACGTGTCTTCCTTATCATTTTGTCTTGCCTTGCTTTGCTTTCCCCTTTTGCCTTGCCTTTCCTTGCCTTGCTTTACTCTTTTGCCTTCCCTTGCCTTGCCTTTCCATGCCTTGCTTTGACCCTTTGCCTTGCCTTGCTTTGACTCTTTGCCTTGACATGCCTTGCCTTCCTTTCTCCTTTTGCCCTGATTTGCCTTGCCTTTCTTTTGACCTTTTGCCTTGCCTTGCCTTGCCATGCTTTGCTCTTTTTCCTTGCCTTGCTTTGCCCTTTTGTCTTGCCTTGCCTTGCCTTGCTTTGCCATTTTCCCTTGCCTTGCTTTCCCCTTTTGCCTTGCCTTTCCTTGCTTTGGCCTTTTTCCTGGCCTTGCCATGTTTTGTCCTTTTGACTTACCTTGCCTTGCCTTTCTTTGCACTTTTGCCCGGCCTTGCATTGAGTTGCCCTTTTTCCTTGCCTTGCCATGCTTTGCCCTTTTGCCTTGCCTTGCTTTGCCCTTTTGCCTTGCTTTGCCTTGTTATGCTTTGCCCTTTTGCCTTGCCTTGCTTTGCCATTTTGCCTTTCCTTGAATTGCCCTTTTGCCTTACCTTGCCTTGACTTGCTATAGCCTTTTTCCTTGCCTTGCCTTGTCATACTTTGCCATTTTGACTTGCTTTGCTTTGCCCTTTTGCCTTGCCTTGCTTTGCCATTTTGCCTTTCCTTGAATTGCCCTTTTGCCTTACCTTGCCTTGACTTGCTATACCCTTTTTCCTTGCCTTGCCTTGTCATGCTTTGCCCTTTTGACTTGCCTTGCTTTGCCCTTTTGCCTTGTCTTGCTTTGCCCTTTTGCCTTGCTTTGCCTTGCTATGCTTTCCCTTTTGCCTTGTCTTGCTTTGCCATTTTGCTTTTCCTTGCATTGCCCTTTTGCCTTACCTTGCCTTGACATGCTTTACCCTTTTGCCTTGCCTTGCCTTGTCATGCTTTGCCCTTTTGACTTGCTTTGCTTTGCCCTTTTTCCTTGCCTTTCCTTGTTTTGCCGTTTTCAATTTCCTTGGATTGCCTTACTTTCATCTTTGCTTTGCCTTGACGTGTCTTCCTTATCCTTTCGCCTTGCCTTGCTTTGCTTTCCCCTTTTGCCTTGCCTTACCTTGCCTTGCTTTGCCTCTTTGCCTTGTCTTGCCTTGCCTTCCTTTCTCCTTTTGCCCTGATTTGCCTTGCCTTTCTTTTGTCCTTTTGCCTTGCCTTGCCTTGCCATGCTTTGCTCTTTTTCCTTGCCATGCTTAGCTCTTTTTCCTTGCCTTGCTTTGCCCTTTTGTCTTGCCTTGCCTTGCCTTGCTTTGCCATTTTCCCTTGCCTTGCTTTTCCCTTTTGGCTTGCCTTTCCTTGCTTTGGCCTTTTTCCTGGCCTTGCCATGGTTTATCCTTTTGACTTACCTTGCCTTGCCTTTCTTTGCCCTTTTGCCTGGCCTTGCATTGAGTTGCCCTTTTTCCTTGCCTTGCCATGCTTTGCCCTTTTGCCTTGCCTTGCTTTGCCATTTTGTCTTTCCTTGAATTGCCCTTTTGCCTTACATTGCCTTGACTTGCTATACCCTTCTTCCTTGCCTTGCCTTTTCATGCTTTGCCCTTTTGCCTTGCCATGCTTTGCCATTTTGCCTTTCCTGGAATTGCCCTTTTGCCTTACCTTGCCTTGACTTGCTATACCCTTTTTCCTTGCCTTGCCTTGTCATGCTTTGCCCTTTTGACTTGCCTTGGTTTGCCCTTTTGCCTTGCTTTGCCTTGTTATGCTTTGCCCTTTTGCCTTGTCTTGCTTTGCCATTTTGCCTTTCCTTGCATTTCCCTTTTGCCTTACCTTGCCTTGTCATGCTTTGCCCTTTTGACTTGCTTTGCTTTGCCCTTTTGCCTTGCCTTTCCTTGTTTTGCCGTTTTGAATTGCCTTGCATTGCCTTACTTTCATCTTTGCCTTGCCTTGACGTGTCTTCCTTATCCTTTTGCCTTGCCTTGCTTTGCTTTCCCCTTTTGCCTTGCCTTTCCTTGCCTTGCTTTACCCTTTTGCCTTCCTTTGCCTTGCCTTTCCATGCCTTCCTTTGACCCTTTGCCTTGCCTTGCTTTGACTCTTTGCCTTGACTTGCCTTGCCTTCCTTTCTCCTTTTGCCCTGATTTGCCTTGCCATTCTTTTGACCTTTTGCCTTGCCTTGCCTTGCCATGCTTTGCTCTTTTTCCTTGCCTTGCTTTGCCCTTTTGTCTTGCCTTACCTTGCCTTGCTTTGCCATTTTCCCTTGCCTTGCTTTCCCCTTTTGCCTTGCCTTTCCTTGCTTTGGCCTTTTTCCTGGCCTTGCAATGGTTTGTCCTTTTGACTTACCTTGCCTTGCCTTTCTTTGCACTTTTGCCCGGCCATGCATTGAGTTGCCCTTTTTCCTTGCCTTGCCATGCTTTGCCCTTTTGCCTTGCCTTGCTTTGCCATTTTGCCTTTCCTTGAATTGCCCTTTTGCCTTACCTTGCCTTGACTTGCTATAGCCTTTTTCCTTGCCTTGCCTTGTCATACTTTGCCATTTTGACTTGCTTTGCTTTGCCCTTTTGCCTTGCCTTGCTTTGTCTCTTTGCATGTCTTGCCTTGCCTTCCTTTCTCCTTTTGCCCTGATTTGCCTTGCCTTTCTTTTGACCTTTTGCCTTGCCTTGCTTTGTCTCTTTGCCTTGTCTTGCCTTGCCTTCCTTTCTCCTTTTGCCCTGATTTGCCTTGCCTTTCTTTTGACCTTTTGCCTTGCCTTGCCATGCTTTGCTCTTTTTCCTTGCCTTGCTTTGCCCTTTTGTCTTTCCTTGCCTTGACTTGCTTTGCCATTTTCCCTTGCCTTGCTTTCCCCTTCTGCCTTGCCTTTCCTTGCTTTGGCCTTTTTCCTGGCCTTGCCATGGTTTGTCCTTTTGACTTACCTTGCCTTGCCTTTCTTTGCTCTTTTGCCTGGCCTTGCTTTGCCCTTTTGCCTTGCCTTGCTTTGCCATTTTGCCTTTCCTTGAATTGCCCTTTTGCCTTACCTTGCCTTGACTTGCTATACCCTTTTTCCTTGCCTTGCCTTGTCATGCTTTGCCCTTTTGACTTGCCTTGCTTTGCCCTTTTGCCTTGTCTTGCTTTGCCCTTTTGCCTTGCTTTGCCTTGTTATGCTTTCCCTTTTGCCTTGTCTTGCTTTGCCATTTTGCTTTTCCTTGCATTGCCCTTTTGCCTTACCTTGCCTTAACATGCTTTACCCTTTTGCCTTGCCTTGCCTTGTCATGCTTTGCCCTTTTGACTTGCTTTGCTTTGCCCTTTTGCCTTGACTTTCCTTGTTTTGCCGTTTTCAATTTCCTTGGATTGCCTTACTTTCATCTTTGCCTTGCCTTGACGTGTCTTCCTTATCCTTTCGCCTTGCCTTGCTTTGCTTTCCCCTTTTGCCTTGCCTTACCTTGCCTTGCTTTGCCTCTTTGCCTTGTCTTGCCTCGCCTTCCTTTCTCCTTTTGCCCTGATTTGCCTTGCCTTTCTTTTGACCTTTTGCCTTGCCTTGCCTTGCCATGCTTTGCTCTTTTTCCTTGCCATGCTTTGCTCTTTTTCCTTGCCTTGCTTTGCCCTTTTGTCTTGCCTTGCCTTGCCTTGCTTTGCCATTTTCCCTTGCCTTGCTTTTCCCTTTTGGCTTGCCTTTCCTTGCCTTGGCCTTTTTCCTGGCCTTGCCATGGTTTATCCTTTTGACTTACCTTGCCTTGCCTTTCTTTGCCCTTTTGCCTGGCCTTGCATTGAGTTGCCCTTTTTCCTTGCCTTGCCATGCTTTGCCCTTTTGCCTTGCCTTGCTTTGCCATTTTGTCTTTCCTTGAATTGCCCTTTTGCCTTACATTGCCTTGACTTGCTATACCCTTATTCCTTGCCTTGCCTTTTCATGCTTTGCCCTTTTGCCTTGCCATGCTTTGCCATTTTGCCTTTCCTTGAATTGCCCTTTTGCCTTACCTTGCCTTGACTTGCTATACCCTTTTTCCTTGCCTTGCCTTGTCATGCTTTGCCCTTTTGACTTGCCTTGGTTTGCCCTTTTGCCTTGCTTTGCCTTGTTATGCTTTGCCCTTTTGCCTTGTCTTGCTTTGCCATTTTGCCTTTCCTTGCATTGCCCTTTTGCCTTACCTTGCCTTGTCATGCTTTGCCCTTTTGACTTGCTTTGCTTTGCCCTTTTGCCTTGCCTTTCCTTGTTTTGCCGTTTTGAATTGCCTTGCATTGCCTTACTTTCATCTTTGCCTTGCCTTGACGTGTCTTCCTTATCCTTTTGCCTTGCCTTGCTTTGCTTTCCCCTTTTGCCTTGCCTTTCCTTGCCTTGCTTTACCCTTTTGCCTTCCTTTGCCTTGCCTTTCCATGCCTTCCTTTGACCCTTTGCCTTGCCTTGCTTTGACTCTTTGCCTTGACTTGCCTTGCCTTCCTTTCTCCTTTTGCCCTGATTTGCCTTGCCTTTCTTTTGACCTTTTGCCTTGCCTTGCCTTGCCATGCTTTGCTCCTTTTCCTTGCCTTGCTTTGCCCTTTTGTCTTGCCTTACCTTGCCTTGCTTTGCCATTTTCCCTTGCCTTGCTTTCCCCTTTTGCCTTGCCTTTCCTTGCTTTGGCCTTTTTCCTGGCCTTGCAATGGTTTGTCCTTTTGACTTACCTTGCCTTGCCTTTCTTTGCACTTTTGCCCGGCCATGCATTGAGTTGCCCTTTTTCCTTGCCTTGCCATGCTTTGCCCTTTTGCCTTGCCTTGCTTTGCCATTTTGCCTTTCCTTGAATTGCCCTTTCGCCTTACCTTGCCTTGACTTGCTATAGCCTTTTTCCTTGCCTTGCCTTGTCATACTTTGCCATTTTGACTTGCTTTGCTTTGCCCTTTTGCCTTGCCTTGCTTTGTCTCTTTGCATGTCTTGCCTTGCCTTCCTTTCTCCTTTTGCCCTGATTTGCCTTGCCTTTCTTTTGACCTTTTGCCTTGCCTTGCTTTGTCTCTTTGCCTTGTCTTGCCTTGCCTTCCTTTCTCCTTTTGCCCTGATTTGCCTTGCCTTTCTTTTGACCTTTTGCCTTGCCTTGCCATGCTTTGCTCTTTTTCCTTGCCTTGCTTTGCCCTTTTGTCTTTCCTTGCCTTGCCTTGCTTTGCCATTTTCCCTTGCCTTGCTTTCCCCTTTTGCCTTGCCTTTCCTTGCTTTGGCCTTTTTCCTGGCCTTGCCATGGTTTGTCCTTTTGACTTACCTTGCCTTGCCTTTCTTTGCACTTTTGCCTGGCCTTGCTTTGCCCTTTTGCCTTGCCTTGCTTTGCCATTTTGCCTTTCCTTGAATTGCCCTTTTGCCTTACCTTGCCTTGATTTGCTATACCCTTTTTCCTTGCCTTGCCCTGTCATGCTTTGCCCTTTTGACTTGCCTTGCTTTGCCCTTTTGCCTTGTCTTGCTTTGCCCTTTTGACTTGCCTTGCTTTGCCCTTTTGCCTTGTCTTGCTTTGCCCTTTTGCCTTGCTTTGCCTTGTTATGCTTTCCCTTTTGCCTTGTCTTGCTTTGCCATTTTGCTTTTCCTTGCATTGCCCTTTTGCCTTACCTTGCCTTGACATGCTTTACCCTTTTGCCTTGCCTTGCCTTGTCATGCTTTGCCCTTTTGACTTGCCTTGGTTTGCCCTTTTGCCTTGCTTTGCCTTGTTATGCTTTGCCCTTTTGCCTTGTCTTGCTTTGCCATTTTGCGTTTCCTTGCATTGCCCTTTTGCCTTACCTTGCCTTGTCATGCTTTGCCCTTTTGACTTGCTTTGCTTTGCCCTTTTGCCTTGCCTTTCCTTGTTTTGCCGATTTGAATTGCCTTGCATTGCCTTACTTTCATCTTTGCCTTGCCTTGACGTGTCTTCCTTATCATTTTGTCTTGCCTTGCTTTGCTTTCCCCTTTTGCCTTGCCTTTCCTTGCCTTGCTTTACTCTTTTGCCTTCCCTTGCCTTGCCTTTCCATGCCTTGCTTTGACCCTTTGCCTTGCCTTGCTTTGACTCTTTGCCTTGACATGCCTTGCCTTCCTTTCTCCTTTTGCCCTGATTTGCCTTGCCTTTCTTTTGACCTTTTGCCTTGCCTTGCCTTGCCATGCTTTGCTCTTTTTCCTTGCCTTGCTTTGCCCTTTTGTCTTGCCTTGCCTTGCCTTGCTTTGCCATTTTCCCTTGCCTTGCTTTCCCCTTTTGCCTTGCCTTTCCTTGCTTTGGCCTTTTTCCTGGCCTTGCCATGTTTTGTCCTTTTGACTTACCTTGCCTTGCCTTTCTTTGCACTTTTGCCCGGCCTTGCATTGAGTTGCCCTTTTTCCTTGCCTTGCCATGCTTTGCCCTTTTGCCTTGCCTTGCTTTGCCCTTTTGCCTTGCTTTGCCTTGTTATGCTTTGCCCTTTTGCCTTGCCTTGCTTTGCCATTTTGCCTTTCCTTGAATTGCCCTTTTGCCTTACCTTGCCTTGACTTGCTATAGCCTTTTTCCTTGCCTTGCCTTGTCATACTTTGCCATTTTGACTTGCTTTGCTTTGCCCTTTTGCCTTGCCTTGCTTTGCCATTTTGCCTTTCCTTGAATTGCCCTTTTGCCTTACCTTGCCTTGACTTGCTATACCCTTTTTCCTTGCCTTGCCTTGTCATGCTTTGCCCTTTTGACTTGCCTTGCTTTGCCCTTTTGCCTTGTCTTGCTTTGCCCTTTTGCCTTGCTTTGCCTTGCTATGCTTTCCCTTTTGCCTTGTCTTGCTTTGCCATTTTGCTTTTCCTTGCATTGCCCTTTTGCCTTACCTTGCCTTAACATGCTTTACCCTTTTGCCTTGCCTTGCCTTGTCATGCTTTGCCCTTTTGACTTGCTTTGCTTTGCCCTTTTGCCTTGACTTTCCTTGTTTTGCCGTTTTCAATTTCCTTGGATTGCCTTACTTTCATCTTTGCCTTGCCTTGACGTGTCTTCCTTATCCTTTCGCCTTGCCTTGCTTTGCTTTCCCCTTTTGCCTTGCCTTACCTTGCCTTGCTTTGCCTCTTTGCCTTGTCTTGCCTTGCCTTCCTTTCTCCTTTTGCCCTGATTTGCCTTGCCTTTCTTTTGACCTTTTGCCTTGCCTTGCCTTGCCATGCTTTGCTCTTTTTCCTTGCCATGCTTTGCTCTTTTTCCTTGCCTTGCTTTGCCCTTTTGTCTTGCCTTGCCTTGCCTTGCTTTGCCATTTTCCCTTGCCTTGCTTTTCCCTTTTGGCTTGCCTTTCCTTGCCTTGGCCTTTTTCCTGGCCTTGCCATGGTTTATCCTTTTGACTTACCTTGCCTTGCCTTTCTTTGCCCTTTTGCCTGGCCTTGCATTGAGTTGCCCTTTTTCCTTGCCTTGCCATGCTTTGCCCTTTTGCCTTGCCTTGCTTTGCCATTTTGTCTTTCCTTGAATTGCCCTTTTGCCTTACATTGCCTTGACTTGCTATACCCTTCTTCCTTGCCTTGCCTTTTCATGCTTTGCCCTTTTGCCTTGCCATGCTTTGCCATTTTGCCTTTCCTTGAATTGCCCTTTTGCCTTACCTTGCCTTGACTTGCTATACCCTTTTTCCTTGCCTTGCCTTGTCATGCTTTGCCCTTTTGACTTGCCTTGGTTTGCCCTTTTGCCTTGCTTTGCCTTGTTATGCTTTGCCCTTTTGCCTTGTCTTGCTTTGCCATTTTGCCTTTCCTTGCATTGCCCTTTTGCCTTACCTTGCCTTGTCATGCTTTGCCCTTTTGACTTGCTTTGCTTTGCCCTTTTGCCTTGCCTTTCCTTGTTTTGCCGTTTTGAATTGCCTTGCATTGCCTTACTTTCATCTTTGCCTTGCCTTGACGTGTCTTCCTTATCCTTTTGCCTTGCCTTGCTTTGCTTTCCCCTTTTGCCTTGCCTTTCCTTGCCTTGCTTTACCCTTTTGCCTTCCTTTGCCTTGCCTTTCCATGCCTTCCTTTGACCCTTTGCCTTGCCTTGCTTTGACTCTTTGCCTTGACTTGCCTTGCCTTCCTTTCTCCTTTTGCCCTGATTTGCCTTGCCTTTCTTTTGACCTTTTGCCTTGCCTTGCCTTGCCATGCTTTGCTCCTTTTCCTTGCCTTGCTTTGCCCTTTTGTCTTGCCTTACCTTGCCTTGCTTTGCCATTTTCCCTTGCCTTGCTTTCCCCTTTTGCCTTGCCTTTCCTTGCTTTGGCCTTTTTCCTGGCCTTGCAATGGTTTGTCCTTTTGACTTACCTTGCCTTGCCTTTCTTTGCACTTTTGCCCGGCCATGCATTGAGTTGCCCTTTTTCCTTGCCTTGCCATGCTTTGCCCTTTTGCCTTGCCTTGCTTTGCCATTTTGCCTTTCCTTGAATTGCCCTTTCGCCTTACCTTGCCTTGACTTGCTATAGCCTTTTTCCTTGCCTTGCCTTGTCATACTTTGCCATTTTGACTTGCTTTGCTTTGCCCTTTTGCCTTGCCTTGCTTTGTCTCTTTGCATGTCTTGCCTTGCCTTCCTTTCTCCTTTTGCCCTGATTTGCCTTGCCTTTCTTTTGACCTTTTGCCTTGCCTTGCTTTGTCTCTTTGCCTTGTCTTGCCTTGCCTTCCTTTCTCCTTTTGCCCTGATTTGCCTTGCCTTTCTTTTGACCTTTTGCCTTGCCTTGCCATGCTTTGCTCTTTTTCCTTGCCTTGCTTTGCCCTTTTGTCTTTCCTTGCCTTGCCTTGCTTTGCCATTTTCCCTTGCCTTGCTTTCCCCTTTTGCCTTGCCTTTCCTTGCTTTGGCCTTTTTCCTGGCCTTGCCATGGTTTGTCCTTTTGACTTACCTTGCCTTGCCTTTCTTTGCACTTTTGCCTGGCCTTGCTTTGCCCTTTTGCCTTGCCTTGCTTTGCCATTTTGCCTTTCCTTGAATTGCCCTTTTGCCTTACCTTGCCTTGATTTGCTATACCCTTTTTCCTTGCCTTGCCCTGTCATGCTTTGCCCTTTTGACTTGCCTTGCTTTGCCCTTTTGCCTTGTCTTGCTTTGCCCTTTTGCCTTGCTTTGCCTTGTTATGCTTTCCCTTTTGCCTTGTCTTGCTTTGCCATTTTGCTTTTCCTTGCATTGCCCTTTTGCCTTACCTTGCCTTGACATGCTTTACCCTTTTGCCTTGCCTTGCCTTGTCATGCTTTGCCCTTTTGACTTGCTTTGCTTTGCCCTTTTGCCTTGACTTTCCTTGTTTTGCCGTTTTCAATTTCCTTGGATTGCCTTACTTTCATCTTTGCCTTGCCTTGACGTGTCTTCCTTATCCTTTCGCCTTGCCTTGCTTTGCTTTCCCCTTTTGCCTTGCCTTACCTTGCCTTGCTTTGCCTCTTTGCCTTGTCTTGCCTTGCCTTCCTTTCTCCTTTTGCCCTGATTTGCCTTGCCTTTCTTTTGACCTTTTGCCTTGCCTTGCCTTGCCATGCTTTGCTCTTTTTCCTTGCCATGCTTTGCTCTTTTTCCTTGCCTTGCTTTGCCCTTTTGTCTTGCCTTGCCTTGCCTTGCTTTGCCATTTTCCCTTGCCTTGCTTTTCCCTTTTGGCTTGCCTTTCCTTGCTTTGGCCTTTTTCCTGGCCTTGCCATGGTTTATCCTTTTGACTTACCTTGCCTTGCCTTTCTTTGCCCTTTTGTTTGGCCTTGCATTGAGTTGCCCTTTTTCCTTGCCTTGCCATGCTTTGCCCTTTTGCCTTGCCTTGCTTTGCCATTTTGTCTTTCCTTGAATTGCCCTTTTGCCTTACCTTGCCTTGACTTGCTATACCCTTCTTCCTTGCCTTGCCTTTTCATGCTTTGCCCTTTTGCCTTGCCATGCTTTGCCATTTTGCCTTTCCTTGAATTGCCCTTTTGCCTTACCTTGCCTTGACTTGCTATACCCTTTTTCCTTGCCTTGCCTTGTCATGCTTTGCCCTTTTGACTTGCCTTGGTTTGCCCTTTTGCCTTGCTTTGCCTTGTTATGCTTTGCCCTTTTGCCTTGTCTTGCTTTGCCATTTTGCCTTTCCTTGCATTGCCCTTTTGCCTTACCTTGCCTTGTCATGCTTTGCCCTTTTGACTTGCTTTGCTTTGCCCTTTTGCCTTGCCTTTCCTTGTTTTGCCGTTTTGAATTGCCTTGCATTGCCTTACTTTCATCTTTGCCTTGCCTTGACGTGTCTTCCTTATCCTTTTGCCTTGCCTTGCTTTACTTTCCCCTTTTGCCTTGCCTTTCCTTGCCTTGCTTTACCCTTTTGCCTTCCTTTGCCTTGCCTTTCCATGCCTTCCTTTGACCCTTTGCCTTGCCTTGCTTTGACTCTTTGCCTTGACTTGCCTTGCCTTCCTTTCTCCTTTTGCCCTGATTTGCCTTGCCTTTCTTTTGACCTTTTGCCTTGCCTTGCCTTGCCATGCTTTGCTCTTTTTCCTTGCCTTGCTTTGCCCTTTTGTCTTGCCTTACCTTGCCTTGCTTTGCCATTTTCCCTTGCCTTGCTTTCCCCTTTTGCCTTGCCTTTCCTTGCTTTGGCCTTTTTCCTGGCCTTGCAATGGTTTGTCCTTTTGACTTACCTTGCCTTGCCTTTCTTTGCACTTTTGCCCGGCCTTGCATTGAGTTGCCCTTTTTCCTTGCCTTGCCATGCTTTGCCCTTTTGCCTTGCCATGCTTTGCCATTTTGCCTTTCCTTGAATTGCCCTTTTGCCTTACCTTGCCTTGACTTGCTATACCCTTTTTCCTAGCCTTGCCTTGTCATGCTTTGCCCTTTTGACTTGCCTTGGTTTGCCCTTTTGCCTTGCTTTGCCTTGTTATGCTTTGCCCTTTTGCCTTGTCTTGCTTTGCCATTTTGCCTTTCCTTGCATTGCCCTTTTGCCTTACCTTGCCTTGTCATGCTTTGCCCTTTTGACTTGCTTTGCTTTGCCCTTTTGCCTTGCCTTTCCTTGTTTTGCCGATTTGAATTGCCTTGCATTGCCTTACTTTCATCTTTGCCTTGCCTTGACGTGTCTTCCTTATCATTTTGCCTTGCCTTGCTTTGCTTTCCCCTTTTGCCTTGCCTTTCCTTGCCTTGCTTTACTCTTTTGCCTTCCCTTGCCTTGCCTTTCCATGCCTAGCTTTGACCCTTTGCCTTGCCTTGCTTTGACTCTTTGCCTTGACTTGCCTTGCCTTCCTTTCTCCTTTTGCCCTGATTTGCCTTGCCTTTCTTTTGACCTTTTGCCTTGCCTTGCCTTGCCATGCTTTGCTCTTTTTCCTTGCCTTGCTTTGCCCTTTTGTCTTGCCTTGCCTTGCCTTGCTTTGCCATTTTCCCTTGCCTTGCTTTCCCCTTTTGCCTTGCCTTTCCTTGCTTTGGCCTTTTTCCTGGCCTTGCCATGGTTTGTCCTTTTGACTTACCTTGCCTTGCCTTTCTTTGCACTTTTGCCCGGCCTTGCATTGAGTTGCCCTTTTTCCTTGCCTTGCCATGCTTTGCCCTTTTGCCTTGCCTTGCTTTGCCCTTTTGCCTTGCTTTGCCTTGTTATGCTTTGCCCTTTTGCCTTGCCTTGCTTTGCCATTTTGCCTTTCCTTGAATTGCCCTTTTGCCTTACCTTGCCTTGACTTGCTATAGCCTTTTTCCTTGCCTTGCCTTGTCATACTTTGCCATTTTGACTTGCTTTGCTTTGCCCTTTTGCCTTGCCTTGCTTTGTCTCTTTGCATGTCTTGCCTTGCCTTCCTTTCTCCTTTTGCCCTGATTTGCCTTGCCTTTCTTTTGACCTTTTGCCTTGCCTTGCCATGCTTTGCTCTTTTTCCTTGCCTTGCTTTGCCCTTTTGTCTTTCCTTGCCTTGCCTTGCTTTGCCATTTTCCCTTGCCTTGCTTTCCCCTTTTGCCTTGCCTTTCCTTGCTTTGGCCTTTTTCCTGGCCTTGCCATGGTTTGTCCTTTTGACTTACCTTGCCTTGCCTTTCTTTGCACTTTTGCCTGGCCTTGCTTTGCCCTTTTGCCTTGCCTTGCTTTGCCATTTTGCTTTGCCTTGCTTTGCCCTTTTGCCTTGCCTTGCTTTGCCCTTTTGCCTTACTTTGCCTTGTTATGCTTTGCCCTTTTGCCTTGCCTTGCTTTGCCATTTTGCCTTTCCTTGAATTGCCCTTTTGCCTTACTTTGCCTTGACTTGCTATACCCTTTTTCCTTGCCTTGCCTTTTCATGCTTTGCCCTTTTGCCTTGCCTTGCTTTGCCATTTTGCCTTTCCTTGAATTGCCCTTTTGCCTTACCTTGCCTTGACTTGCTATACCCTTTTTCCTTGCCTTGCCTTGTCATGCTTTGCCCTTTTGACTTGCTTTGCTTTGTCCTTTTGCCTTGCCTTGCTTTGCCATTTTGCCTTTCCTTGAATTGCCCTTTTGCCTTACCTTGCCTTGACTTGCTATACCCTTTTTCCTTGCCTTGCCTTGTCATGCTTTGCCCTTTAGACTTGCTTTGCTTTTTCCTTTTGCCTTTCCTTGTTTGCCATTTTGCCTTTCCTTGAATTGCCCTTTTGCCTTACCTTGCCTTGTCTTGCTATACCCTTTTTCCTTGCCTTGCCTTGTCATGCTTTGCCCTTTTGACTTGCTTTGCTTTGTCCTTTTGCCTTGCCTTGCTTTGCCATTTTGCCTTTCCTTGAATTGCCCTTTTGCCTTACCTTGCCTTGACTTGCTATACCCTTTTTCCTTGCCTTGCCTTGTCATGCTTTGCCCTTTTGACTTTCCTTGCTTTGCCCTTTTGCCTTGTCTGGCTTTGCCCTTTTGCCTTGCTTTGCCTTGTTATGCTTTCCCTTTTGCCTTGTCTTGCTTTGCCATTTTGCTTTTCCTTGCATTGCCCTTTTGCCTTACCTTGCCTTGACATGCTTTACCCTTTTGCCTTGCCTTGCCTTTTCATGCTTTGCCCTTTTGCATTGCCTTGCCTTGTCATGCTTTGCCCTTTTGACTTGCTTTGCTTTGCCCTTTTGCCTTGCCTTTCCTTGTTTTGCCGTTTTCAATTTCCTTGGATTGCCTTACTTTCATCTTTGCTTTGCCTTGACGTGTCTTCCTTATCCTTTCGCCTTGCCTTGCTTTGCTTTCCCCTTTTGCCTTGCCTTACCTTGCCTTGCTTTGCCTCTTTGCCTTGTCTTGCCTTGCCTTCCTTTCTCCTTTTGCCCTGATTTGCCTTGCCTTTCTTTTGACCTTTTGCCTTGCCATGCCTTGCCATGCTTTGCTCTTTTTCCTTGCCATGCTTTGCTCTTTTTCCTTGCCTTGCTTTGCCCTTTTGTCTTGCCTTGCCTTGCCTTGCTTTGCCATTTTCCCTTGCCTTGCTTTTCCCTTTTGCCTTGCCTTTCCTTGCTTTGGCCTTTTTCCTGGCCTTGCCATGGTTTATCCTTTTGACTTACCTTGCCTTGCCTTTCTTTGCCCTTTTGCCTGGCCTTGCATTGAGTTGCCCTTTTTCCTTGCCTTGCCATGCTTTGCCCTTTTGCCTTGCCTTGCTTTGCCATTTTGTCTTTCCTTGAATTGCCCTTTTGCCTTACATTGCCTTGACTTGCTATACCCTTCTTCCTTGCCTTGCCTTTTCATGCTTTGCCCTTTTGCCTTGCCATGCTTTGCCATTTTGCCTTTCCTTGAATTGCCCTTTTGCCTTACCTTGCCTTGACTTGCTATACCCTTTTTCCTTGCCTTGCCTTGTCATGCTTTGCCCTTTTGACTTGCCTTGGTTTGCCCTTTTGCCTTGCTTTGCCTTGTTATGCTTTGCCCTTTTGCCTTGTCTTGCTTTGCCAGTTTGCCTTTCCTTGCATTGCCCTTTTGCCTTACCTTGCCTTGTCATGCTTTGCCCTTTTGACTTGCTTTGCTTTGCCCTTTTGCCTTGCCTTTCCTTGTTTTGCCGTTTTGAATTGCCTTGCATTGCCTTACTTTCATCTTTGCCTTGCCTTGACGTGTCTTCCTTATCATTTTGCCTTGCCTTGCTTTGCTTTCCCCTTTTGCCTTGCCTTTCCTTGCCTTGCTTTACCCTTTTGCCTTCCTTTGCCTTGCCTTTCCATGCCTTCCTTTGACCCTTTGCCTTGCCTTGCTTTGACTCTTTGCCTTGACTTGCCTTGCCTTCCTTTCTCCTTTTGCCCTGATTTGGCTTGCCTTTCTTTTGACCTTTTGCCTTGCCTTGCCTTGCCATGCTTTGCTCTTTTTCCTTGCCTTGCTTTGCCCTTTTGTCTTGCCTTGCCTTGCCTTGCTTTGCCATTTTCCCTTGCCTTGCTTTCCCCTTTTGCCTTGCCTTTCCTTGCTTTGGCCTTTTTCCTGGCCTTGCCATGGTTTGTCCTTTTGACTTACCTTGCCTTGCCTTTCTTTGCACTTTTGCCCGGCCTTGCATTGAGTTGCCCTTTTTCCTTGCCTTGCCATGCTTTGCCCTTTTGCCTTGCCTTGCTTTGCCCTTTTGCCTTGCTTTGCCTTGTTATGCTTTGCCCTTTTGCCTTGCCTTGCTTTGCCATTTTGCCTTTCCTTGAATTGCCCTTTTGCCTTACCTTGCCTTGACTTGCTATAGCCTTTTTCCTTGCCTTGCCTTGTCATACTTTGCCATTTTGACTTGCTTTGCTTTGCCCTTTTGCCTTGCCTTGCTTTGTCTCTTTGCATGTCTTGCCTTGCCTTCCTTTCTCCTTTTGCCCTGATTTGCCTTGCCTTTCTTTTGACCTTTTGCCTTGCCTTGCCATGCTTTGCTCTTTTTCCTTGCCTTGCTTTGCCCTTTTGTCTTTCCTTGCCTTGCCTTGCTTTGCCATTTTCCCTTGCCTTGCTTTCCCCTTTTGCCTTGCCTTTCCTTGCTTTGGCCTTTTTCCTGGCCTTGCCATGGTTTGTCCTTTTGACTTACCTTGCCTTGCCTTTCTTTGCACTTTTGCCTGGCCTTGCTTTGCCCTTTTGCCTTGCCTTGCTTTGCCATTTTGCTTTGCCTTGCTTTGCCCTTTTGCCTTGCCTTGCTTTGCCCTTTTGCCTTACTTTGCCTTGTTATGCTTTGCCCTTTTGCCTTGCCTTGCTTTGCCATTTTGCCTTTCCTTGAATTGCCCTTTTGCCTTACTTTGCCTTGACTTGCTATACCCTTTTTCCTTGCCTTGCCTTTTCATGCTTTGCCCTTTTGCCTTGCCTTGCTTTGCCATTTTGCCTTTCCTTGAATTGCCCTTTTGCCTTACCTTGCCTTGACTTGCTATACCCTTTTTCCTTGCCTTGCCTTGTCATGCTTTGCCCTTTTGACTTGCTTTGCTTTGTCCTTTTGCCTTGCCTTGCTTTGCCATTTTGCCTTTCCTTGAATTGCCCTTTTGCCTTACCTTGCCTTGACTTGCTATACCCTTTTTCCTTGCCTTGCCTTGTCATGCTTTGCCCTTTAGACTTGCTTTGCTTTTTCCTTTTGCCTTTCCTTGTTTGCCATTTTGCCTTTCCTTGAATTGCCCTTTTGCCTTACCTTGCCTTGTCTTGCTATACCCTTTTTCCTTGCCTTGCCTTGTCATGCTTTGCCCTTTTGACTTGCTTTGCTTTGTCCTTTTGCCTTGCCTTGCTTTGCCATTTTGCCTTTCCTTGAATTGCCCTTTTGCCTTACCTTGCCTTGACTTGCTATACCCTTTTTCCTTGCCTTGCCTTGTCATGCTTTGCCCTTTTGACTTTCCTTGCTTTGCCCTTTTGCCTTGTCTGGCTTTGCCCTTTTGCCTTGCTTTGCCTTGTTATGCTTTCCCTTTTGCCTTGTCTTGCTTTGCCATTTTGCTTTTCCTTGCATTGCCCTTTTGCCTTACCTTGCCTTGACATGCTTTACCCTTTTGCCTTGCCTTGCCTTTTCATGCTTTGCCCTTTTGCATTGCCTTGCCTTGTCATGCTTTGCCCTTTTGACTTGCTTTGCTTTGCCCTTTTGCCTTGCCTTTCCTTGTTTTGCCGTTTTCAATTTCCTTGGATTGCCTTACTTTCATCTTTGCTTTGCCTTGACGTGTCTTCCTTATCCTTTCGCCTTGCCTTGCTTTGCTTTCCCCTTTTGCCTTGCCTTACCTTGCCTTGCTTTGCCTCTTTGCCTTGTCTTGCCTTGCCTTCCTTTCTCCTTTTGCCCTGATTTGCCTTGCCTTTCTTTTGACCTTTTGCCTTGCCATGCCTTGCCATGCTTTGCTCTTTTTCCTTGCCATGCTTTGCTCTTTTTCCTTGCCTTGCTTTGCCCTTTTGTCTTGCCTTGCCTTGCCTTGCTTTGCCATTTTCCCTTGCCTTGCTTTTCCCTTTTGCCTTGCCTTTCCTTGCTTTGGCCTTTTTCCTGGCCTTGCCATGGTTTATCCTTTTGACTTACCTTGCCTTGCCTTTCTTTGCCCTTTTGCCTGGCCTTGCATTGAGTTGCCCTTTTTCCTTGCCTTGCCATGCTTTGCCCTTTTGCCTTGCCTTGCTTTGCCATTTTGTCTTTCCTTGAATTGCCCTTTTGCCTTACATTGCCTTGACTTGCTATACCCTTCTTCCTTGCCTTGCCTTTTCATGCTTTGCCCTTTTGCCTTGCCATGCTTTGCCATTTTGCCTTTCCTTGAATTGCCCTTTTGCCTTACCTTGCCTTGACTTGCTATACCCTTTTTCCTTGCCTTGCCTTGTCATGCTTTGCCCTTTTGACTTGCCTTGGTTTGCCCTTTTGCCTTGCTTTGCCTTGTTATGCTTTGCCCTTTTGCCTTGTCTTGCTTTGCCAGTTTGCCTTTCCTTGCATTGCCCTTTTGCCTTACCTTGCCTTGTCATGCTTTGCCCTTTTGACTTGCTTTGCTTTGCCCTTTTGCCTTGCCTTTCCTTGTTTTGCCGTTTTGAATTGCCTTGCATTGCCTTACTTTCATCTTTGCCTTGCCTTGACGTGTCTTCCTTATCATTTTGCCTTGCCTTGCTTTGCTTTCCCCTTTTGCCTTGCCTTTCCTTGCCTTGCTTTACCCTTTTGCCTTCCTTTGCCTTGCCTTTCCATGCCTTCCTTTGACCCTTTGCCTTGCCTTGCTTTGACTCTTTGCCTTGACTTGCCTTGCCTTCCTTTCTCCTTTTGCCCTGATTTGGCTTGCCTTTCTTTTGACCTTTTGCCTTGCCTTGCCTTGCCATGCTTTGCTCTTTTTCCTTGCCTTGCTTTGCCCTTTTGTCTTGCCTTGCCTTGCCTTGCTTTGCCATTTTCCCTTGCCTTGCTTTCCCCTTTTGCCTTGACTTTCCTTGCTTTGGCCTTTTTCCTGGCCTTGCCATGGTTTGTCCTTTTGACTTACCTTGCCTTGCCTTTCTTTGCACTTTTGCCCGGCCTTGCATTGAGTTGCCCTTTTTCCTTGCCCTGCCATGCTTTGCCCTTTTGCCTTGCCTTGCTTTGCCCTTTTGCCTTGCTTTGCCTTGTTATTCTTTGCCCTTTTGCCTTGCCTTGCTTTGCCATTTTGCCTTTCCTTGAATTGCCCTTTTGCCTTACTTTGCCCTAACTTGCTATAGCCTTTTTCCTTGCCTTGCCTTGTCATACTTTGCCATTTTGACTTGCTTTGCTTTGCCCTTTTGCCTTGCCTTGCTTTGTCTCTTTGCCTTGTCTTGCCTTGCCTTCCTTTCTCCTTTTGCCCTGATTTGCCTTGCCTTTCTTTTGACCTTTTGCCTTGCCTTGCCTTGCCATGCTTTGCTCTTTTTCCTTGCCTTGCTTTGCCCTTTTGTCTTGCCTTGCCTTGCCTTGCTTTGCCATTTTCCCTTGCCTTGCTTTCCCCTTTTGCCTTGCCTTTCCTTGCTTTGGCCTTTTTCCTGGCCTTGCCATGGTTTGTCCTTTTGACTTACCTTGCCTTGCCTTTCTTTGCACTTTTGCCCGGCCTTGCATTGAGTTGCCCTTTTTCCTTGCCTTGCCATGCTTTGCCATTTTGCCTTGCCTTGCTTTGCCCTTTTGCCTTGCTTTGCCTTGTTATGCTTTGCCCTTTTGCCTTGCCTTGCTTTGCCATTTTGCCTTTCCTTGAATTGCCCTTTTGCCTTACCTTGCCTTGACTTGCTATACCCTTTTTCCTTGCCTTGCCTTGTCATGCTTTGCCCTTTTGACTTGCCTTGCTTTGCCCTTTTGCCTTGTCTTGCTTTGCCCTTTTGCCTTGCTTTGCCTTGCTATGCTTTCCCTTTTGCCTTGTCTTGCTTTGCCATTTTGCTTTTCCTTGCATTGCCCTTTTGCCTTACCTTGCCTTGACATGCTTTACCCTTTTGCCTTGCCTTGCCTTGTCATGCTTTGCCCTTTTGACTTGCTTTGCTTTGCCCTTTTGCCTTGACTTTCCTTGTTTTGCCGTTTTCAATTTCCTTGCATTGCCTTACTTTCATCTTTGCCTTGCCTTGACGTGTCTTCCTTATCCTTTCGCCTTGCCTTGCTTTGCTTTCCCCTTTTGCCTTGCCTTACCTTGCCTTGCTTTGCCTCTTTGCCTTGTCTTGCCTTGCCTTCCTTTCTCCTTTTGCCCTGATTTGCCTTGCCTTTCTTTTGTCCTTTTGCCTTGCCTTGCCTTGCCATGCTTTGCTCTTTTTCCTTGCCATGCTTTGCTCTTTTTCCTTGCCTTGCTTTGCCCTTTTGTCTTGCCTTGCCTTGCCTTGCTTTGCCATTTTCCCTTGCCTTGCTTTTCCCTTTTGGCTTGCCTTTCCTTGCTTTGGCCTTTTTCCTGGCCTTGCCATGGTTTATCCTTTTGACTTACCTTGCCTTGCCTTTCTTTGCCCTTTTGCCTGGCCTTGCATTGAGTTGCCCTTTTTCCTTGCCTTGCCATGCTTTGCCCTTTTGCCTTGCCTTGCTTTGCCATTTTGTCTTTCCTTGAATTGCCCTTTTGCCTTACATTGCCTTGACTTGCTATACCCTTCTTCCTTGCCTTGCCTTTTCATGCTTTGCCCTTTTGCCTTGCCTTGCTTTGCCATTTTGCCTTTCCTTGAATTGCCCTTTTGCCTTACCTTGCCTTGACTTGCTATACCCTTTTTCCTTGCCTTGCCTTGTCATGCTTTGCCCTTTTGACTTGCCTTGGTTTGCCCTTTTGCCTTGCTTTGCCTTGTTATGCTTTGCCCTTTTGCCTTGTCTTGCTTTGCCAGTTTGCCTTTCCTTGCATTGCCCTTTTGCCTTACCTTGCCTTGTCATGCTTTGCCCTTTTGACTTGCTTTGCTTTGCCCTTTTGCCTTGCCTTTCCTTGTTTTGCCGTTTTGAATTGCCTTGCGTTGCCTTACTTTCATCTTTGCCTTGCCTTGACGTGTCTTCCTTATCCTTTTGCCTTGCCTTGCTTTGCTTTCCCCTTTTGCCTTGCCTTTCCTTGCCTTGCTTTACCCTTTTGCCTTCCTTTGCCTTGCCTTTCCATGCCTTCCTTTGACCCTTTGCCTTGCCTTGCTTTGACTCTTTGCCTTGACTTGCCTTGCCTTCCTTTCTCCTTTTGCCCTGATTTGCCTTGCCTTTCTTTTGACCTTTTGCCTTGCCTTGCCTTGCCATGCTTTGCTCCTTTTCCTTGCCTTGCTTTGCCCTTTTGTCTTGCCTTACCTTGCCTTGCTTTGCCATTTTCCCTTGCCTTGCTTTCCCCTTTTGCCTTGCCTTTCCTTGCTTTGGCCTTTTTCCTGGCCTTGCAATGGTTTGTCCTTTTGACTTACCTTGCCTTGCCTTTCTTTGCACTTTTGCCCGGCCATGCATTGAGTTGCCCTTTTTCCTTGCCTTGCCATGCTTTGCCCTTTTGCCTTGCCTTGCTTTGCCATTTTGCCTTTCCTTGAATTGCCCTTTCGCCTTACCTTGCCTTGACTTGCTATAGCCTTTTTCCTTGCCTTGCCTTGTCATACTTTGCCATTTTGACTTGCTTTGCTTTGCCCTTTTGCCTTGCCTTGCTTTGTCTCTTTGCATGTCTTGCCTTGCCTTCCTTTCTCCTTTTGCCCTGATTTGCCTTGCCTTTCTTTTGACCTTTTGCCTTGCCTTGCTTTGTCTCTTTGCCTTGTCTTGCCTTGCCTTCCTTTCTCCTTTTGCCCTGATTTGCCTTGCCTTTCTTTTGACCTTTTGCCTTGCCTTGCCATGCTTTGCTCTTTTTCCTTGCCTTGCTTTGCCCTTTTGTCTTTCCTTGCCTTGCCTTGCTTTGCCATTTTCCCTTGCCTTGCTTTCCCCTTTTGCCTTGCCTTTCCTTGCTTTGGCCTTTTTCCTGGCCTTGCCATGGTTTGTCCTTTTGACTTACCTTGCCTTGCCTTTCTTTGCACTTTTGCCTGGCCTTGCTTTGCCCTTTTGCCTTGCCTTGCTTTGCCATTTTGCCTTTCCTTGAATTGCCCTTTTGCCTTACCTTGCCTTGATTTGCTATACCCTTTTTCCTTGCCTTGCCCTGTCATGCTTTGCCCTTTTGACTTGCCTTGCTTTGCCCTTTTGCCTTGTCTTGCTTTGCCCTTTTGACTTGCCTTGCTTTGCCCTTTTGCCTTGTCTTGCTTTGCCCTTTTGCCTTGCTTTGCCTTGTTATGCTTTCCCTTTTGCCTTGTCTTGCTTTGCCATTTTGCTTTTCCTTGCATTGCCCTTTTGCCTTACCTTGCCTTGACATGCTTTACCCTTTTGCCTTGCCTTGCCTTGTCATGCTTTGCCCTTTTGACTTGCCTTGGTTTGCCCTTTTGCCTTGCTTTGCCTTGTTATGCTTTGCCCTTTTGCCTTGTCTTGCTTTGCCATTTTGCGTTTCCTTGCATTGCCCTTTTGCCTTACCTTGCCTTGTCATGCTTTGCCCTTTTGACTTGCTTTGCTTTGCCCTTTTGCCTTGCCTTTCCTTGTTTTGCCGATTTGAATTGCCTTGCATTGCCTTACTTTCATCTTTGCCTTGCCTTGACGTGTCTTCCTTATCATTTTGTCTTGCCTTGCTTTGCTTTCCCCTTTTGCCTTGCCTTTCCTTGCCTTGCTTTACTCTTTTGCCTTCCCTTGCCTTGCCTTTCCATGCCTTGCTTTGACCCTTTGCCTTGCCTTGCTTTGACTCTTTGCCTTGACATGCCTTGCCTTCCTTTCTCCTTTTGCCCTGATTTGCCTTGCCTTTCTTTTGACCTTTTGCCTTGCCTTGCCTTGCCATGCTTTGCTCTTTTTCCTTGCCTTGCTTTGCCCTTTTGTCTTGCCTTGCCTTGCCTTGCTTTGCCATTTTCCCTTGCCTTGCTTTCCCCTTTTGCCTTGCCTTTCCTTGCTTTGGCCTTTTTCCTGGCCTTGCCATGTTTTGTCCTTTTGACTTACCTTGCCTTGCCTTTCTTTGCACTTTTGCCCGGCCTTGCATTGAGTTGCCCTTTTTCCTTGCCTTGCCATGCTTTGCCCTTTTGCCTTGCCTTGCTTTGCCCTTTTGCCTTGCTTTGCCTTGTTATGCTTTGCCCTTTTGCCTTGCCTTGCTTTGCCATTTTGCCTTTCCTTGAATTGCCCTTTTGCCTTACCTTGCCTTGACTTGCTATAGCCTTTTTCCTTGCCTTGCCTTGTCATACTTTGCCATTTTGACTTGCTTTGCTTTGCCCTTTTGCCTTGCCTTGCTTTGCCATTTTGCCTTTCCTTGAATTGCCCTTTTGCCTTACCTTGCCTTGACTTGCTATACCCTTTTTCCTTGCCTTGCCTTGTCATGCTTTGCCCTTTTGACTTGCCTTGCTTTGCCCTTTTGCCTTGTCTTGCTTTGCCCTTTTGCCTTGCTTTGCCTTGCTATGCTTTCCCTTTTGCCTTGTCTTGCTTTGCCATTTTGCTTTTCCTTGCATTGCCCTTTTGCCTTACCTTGCCTTGACATGCTTTACCCTTTTGCCTTGCCTTGCCTTGTCATGCTTTGCCCTTTTGACTTGCTTTGCTTTGCCCTTTTGCCTTGACTTTCCTTGTTTTGCCGTTTTCAATTTCCTTGGATTGCCTTACTTTCATCTTTGCCTTGCCTTGACGTGTCTTCCTTATCCTTTCGCCTTGCCTTGCTTTGCTTTCCCCTTTTGCCTTGCCTTACCTTGCCTTGCTTTGCCTCTTTGCCTTGTCTTGCCTTGCCTTCCTTTCTCCTTTTGCCCTGATTTGCCTTGCCTTTCTTTTGACCTTTTGCCTTGCCTTGCCTTGCCATGCTTTGCTCTTTTTCCTTGCCATGCTTTGCTCTTTTTCCTTGCCTTGCTTTGCCCTTTTGTCTTGCCTTGCCTTGCCTTGCTTTGCCATTTTCCCTTGCCTTGCTTTTCCCTTTTGGCTTGCCTTTCCTTGCCTTGGCCTTTTTCCTGGCCTTGCCATGGTTTATCCTTTTGACTTACCTTGCCTTGCCTTTCTTTGCCCTTTTGCCTGGCCTTGCATTGAGTTGCCCTTTTTCCTTGCCTTGCCATGCTTTGCCCTTTTGCCTTGCCTTGCTTTGCCATTTTGTCTTTCCTTGAATTGCCCTTTTGCCTTACATTGCCTTGACTTGCTATACCCTTCTTCCTTGCCTTGCCTTTTCATGCTTTGCCCTTTTGCCTTGCCATGCTTTGCCATTTTGCCTTTCCTTGAATTGCCCTTTTGCCTTACCTTGCCTTGACTTGCTATACCCTTTTTCCTTGCCTTGCCTTGTCATGCTTTGCCCTTTTGACTTGCCTTGGTTTGCCCTTTTGCCTTGCTTTGCCTTGTTATGCTTTGCCCTTTTGCCTTGTCTTGCTTTGCCATTTTGCCTTTCCTTGCATTGCCCTTTTGCCTTACCTTGCCTTGTCATGCTTTGCCCTTTTGACTTGCTTTGCTTTGCCCTTTTGCCTTGCCTTTCCTTGTTTTGCCGTTTTGAATTGCCTTGCATTGCCTTACTTTCATCTTTGCCTTGCCTTGACGTGTCTTCCTTATCCTTTTGCCTTGCCTTGCTTTGCTTTCCCCTTTGCCTTGCCTTTCCTTGCCTTGCTTTACCCTTTTGCCTTCCTTTGCCTTGCCTTTCCATGCCTTCCTTTGACCCTTTGCCTTGCCTTGCTTTGACTCTTTGCCTTGACTTGCCTTGCCTTCCTTTCTCCTTTTGCCCTGATTTGCCTTGCCTTTCTTTTGACCTTTTGCCTTGCCTTGCCTTGCCATGCTTTGCTCCTTTTCCTTGCCTTGCTTTGCCCTTTTGTCTTGCCTTACCTTGCCTTGCTTTGCCATTTTCCCTTGCCTTGCTTTCCCCTTTTGCCTTGCCTTTCCTTGCTTTGGCCTTTTTCCTGGCCTTGCAATGGTTTGTCCTTTTGACTTACCTTGCCTTGCCTTTCTTTGCACTTTTGCCCGGCCATGCATTGAGTTGCCCTTTTTCCTTGCCTTGCCATGCTTTGCCCTTTTGCCTTGCCTTGCTTTGCCATTTTGCCTTTCCTTGAATTGCCCTTTCGCCTTACCTTGCCTTGACTTGCTATAGCCTTTTTCCTTGCCTTGCCTTGTCATACTTTGCCATTTTGACTTGCTTTGCTTTGCCCTTTTGCCTTGCCTTGCTTTGTCTCTTTGCATGTCTTGCCTTGCCTTCCTTTCTCCTTTTGCCCTGATTTGCCTTGCCTTTCTTTTGACCTTTTGCCTTGCCTTGCTTTGTCTCTTTGCCTTGTCTTGCCTTGCCTTCCTTTCTCCTTTTGCCCTGATTTGCCTTGCCTTTCTTTTGACCTTTTGCCTTGCCTTGCCATGCTTTGCTCTTTTTCCTTGCCTTGCTTTGCCCTTTTGTCTTTCCTTGCCTTGCCTTGCTTTGCCATTTTCCCTTGCCTTGCTTTCCCCTTTTGCCTTGCCTTTCCTTGCTTTGGCCTTTTTCCTGGCCTTGCCATGGTTTGTCCTTTTGACTTACCTTGCCTTGCCTTTCTTTGCACTTTTGCCTGGCCTTGCTTTGCCCTTTTGCCTTGCCTTGCTTTGCCATTTTGCCTTTCCTTGAATTGCCCTTTTGCCTTACCTTGCCTTGATTTGCTATACCCTTTTTCCTTGCCTTGCCCTGTCATGCTTTGCCCTTTTGACTTGCCTTGCTTTGCCCTTTTGCCTTGTCTTGCTTTGCCCTTTTGCCTTGCTTTGCCTTGTTATGCTTTCCCTTTTGCCTTGTCTTGCTTTGCCATTTTGCTTTTCCTTGCATTGCCCTTTTGCCTTACCTTGCCTTG
Organism: Columba livia; assembly: GCF_036013475.1. Taxonomy (NCBI): domain Eukaryota; kingdom Metazoa; phylum Chordata; class Aves; order Columbiformes; family Columbidae; genus Columba; species Columba livia. The sequence goes on from NW_027043151.1 coordinate 257,517, forward strand.
ACATGCTTTACCCTTTTGCCTTGCCTTGCCTTGTCATGCTTTGCCCTTTTGACTTGCTTTGCTTTGCCCTTTTGCCTTGACTTTCCTTGTTTTGCCGTTTTCAATTTCCTTGGATTGCCTTACTTTCATCTTTGCCTTGCCTTGACGTGTCTTCCTTATCCTTTCGCCTTGCCTTGCTTTGCTTTCCCCTTTTGCCTTGCCTTACCTTGCCTTGCTTTGCCTCTTTGCCTTGTCTTGCCTTGCCTTCCTTTCTCCTTTTGCCCTGATTTGCCTTGCCTTTCTTTTGACCTTTTGCCTTGCCTTGCCTTGCCATGCTTTGCTCTTTTTCCTTGCCATGCTTTGCTCTTTTTCCTTGCCTTGCTTTGCCCTTTTGTCTTGCCTTGCCTTGCCTTGCTTTGCCATTTTCCCTTGCCTTGCTTTTCCCTTTTGGCTTGCCTTTCCTTGCTTTGGCCTTTTTCCTGGCCTTGCCATGGTTTATCCTTTTGACTTACCTTGCCTTGCCTTTCTTTGCCCTTTTGTTTGGCCTTGCATTGAGTTGCCCTTTTTCCTTGCCTTGCCATGCTTTGCCCTTTTGCCTTGCCTTGCTTTGCCATTTTGTCTTTCCTTGAATTGCCCTTTTGCCTTACCTTGCCTTGACTTGCTATACCCTTCTTCCTTGCCTTGCCTTTTCATGCTTTGCCCTTTTGCCTTGCCATGCTTTGCCATTTTGCCTTTCCTTGAATTGCCCTTTTGCCTTACCTTGCCTTGACTTGCTATACCCTTTTTCCTTGCCTTGCCTTGTCATGCTTTGCCCTTTTGACTTGCCTTGGTTTGCCCTTTTGCCTTGCTTTGCCTTGTTATGCTTTGCCCTTTTGCCTTGTCTTGCTTTGCCATTTTGCCTTTCCTTGCATTGCCCTTTTGCCTTACCTTGCCTTGTCATGCTTTGCCCTTTTGACTTGCTTTGCTTTGCCCTTTTGCCTTGCCTTTCCTTGTTTTGCCGTTTTGAATTGCCTTGCATTGCCTTACTTTCATCTTTGCCTTGCCTTGACGTGTCTTCCTTATCCTTTTGCCTTGCCTTGCTTTACTTTCCCCTTTTGCCTTGCCTTTCCTTGCCTTGCTTTACCCTTTTGCCTTCCTTTGCCTTGCCTTTCCATGCCTTCCTTTGACCCTTTGCCTTGCCTTGCTTTGACTCTTTGCCTTGACTTGCCTTGCCTTCCTTTCTCCTTTTGCCCTGATTTGCCTTGCCTTTCTTTTGACCTTTTGCCTTGCCTTGCCTTGCCATGCTTTGCTCTTTTTCCTTGCCTTGCTTTGCCCTTTTGTCTTGCCTTACCTTGCCTTGCTTTGCCATTTTCCCTTGCCTTGCTTTCCCCTTTTGCCTTGCCTTTCCTTGCTTTGGCCTTTTTCCTGGCCTTGCAATGGTTTGTCCTTTTGACTTACCTTGCCTTGCCTTTCTTTGCACTTTTGCCCGGCCTTGCATTGAGTTGCCCTTTTTCCTTGCCTTGCCATGCTTTGCCCTTTTGCCTTGCCATGCTTTGCCATTTTGCCTTTCCTTGAATTGCCCTTTTGCCTTACCTTGCCTTGACTTGCTATACCCTTTTTCCTAGCCTTGCCTTGTCATGCTTTGCCCTTTTGACTTGCCTTGGTTTGCCCTTTTGCCTTGCTTTGCCTTGTTATGCTTTGCCCTTTTGCCTTGTCTTGCTTTGCCATTTTGCCTTTCCTTGCATTGCCCTTTTGCCTTACCTTGCCTTGTCATGCTTTGCCCTTTTGACTTGCTTTGCTTTGCCCTTTTGCCTTGCCTTTCCTTGTTTTGCCGATTTGAATTGCCTTGCATTGCCTTACTTTCATCTTTGCCTTGCCTTGACGTGTCTTCCTTATCATTTTGCCTTGCCTTGCTTTGCTTTCCCCTTTTGCCTTGCCTTTCCTTGCCTTGCTTTACTCTTTTGCCTTCCCTTGCCTTGCCTTTCCATGCCTAGCTTTGACCCTTTGCCTTGCCTTGCTTTGACTCTTTGCCTTGACTTGCCTTGCCTTCCTTTCTCCTTTTGCCCTGATTTGCCTTGCCTTTCTTTTGACCTTTTGCCTTGCCTTGCCTTGCCATGCTTTGCTCTTTTTCCTTGCCTTGCTTTGCCCTTTTGTCTTGCCTTGCCTTGCCTTGCTTTGCCATTTTCCCTTGCCTTGCTTTCCCCTTTTGCCTTGCCTTTCCTTGCTTTGGCCTTTTTCCTGGCCTTGCCATGGTTTGTCCTTTTGACTTACCTTGCCTTGCCTTTCTTTGCACTTTTGCCCGGCCTTGCATTGAGTTGCCCTTTTTCCTTGCCTTGCCATGCTTTGCCCTTTTGCCTTGCCTTGCTTTGCCCTTTTGCCTTGCTTTGCCTTGTTATGCTTTGCCCTTTTGCCTTGCCTTGCTTTGCCATTTTGCCTTTCCTTGAATTGCCCTTTTGCCTTACCTTGCCTTGACTTGCTATAGCCTTTTTCCTTGCCTTGCCTTGTCATACTTTGCCATTTTGACTTGCTTTGCTTTGCCCTTTTGCCTTGCCTTGCTTTGTCTCTTTGCATGTCTTGCCTTGCCTTCCTTTCTCCTTTTGCCCTGATTTGCCTTGCCTTTCTTTTGACCTTTTGCCTTGCCTTGCCATGCTTTGCTCTTTTTCCTTGCCTTGCTTTGCCCTTTTGTCTTTCCTTGCCTTGCCTTGCTTTGCCATTTTCCCTTGCCTTGCTTTCCCCTTTTGCCTTGCCTTTCCTTGCTTTGGCCTTTTTCCTGGCCTTGCCATGGTTTGTCCTTTTGACTTACCTTGCCTTGCCTTTCTTTGCACTTTTGCCTGGCCTTGCTTTGCCCTTTTGCCTTGCCTTGCTTTGCCATTTTGCTTTGCCTTGCTTTGCCCTTTTGCCTTGCCTTGCTTTGCCCTTTTGCCTTACTTTGCCTTGTTATGCTTTGCCCTTTTGCCTTGCCTTGCTTTGCCATTTTGCCTTTCCTTGAATTGCCCTTTTGCCTTACTTTGCCTTGACTTGCTATACCCTTTTTCCTTGCCTTGCCTTTTCATGCTTTGCCCTTTTGCCTTGCCTTGCTTTGCCATTTTGCCTTTCCTTGAATTGCCCTTTTGCCTTACCTTGCCTTGACTTGCTATACCCTTTTTCCTTGCCTTGCCTTGTCATGCTTTGCCCTTTTGACTTGCTTTGCTTTGTCCTTTTGCCTTGCCTTGCTTTGCCATTTTGCCTTTCCTTGAATTGCCCTTTTGCCTTACCTTGCCTTGACTTGCTATACCCTTTTTCCTTGCCTTGCCTTGTCATGCTTTGCCCTTTAGACTTGCTTTGCTTTTTCCTTTTGCCTTTCCTTGTTTGCCATTTTGCCTTTCCTTGAATTGCCCTTTTGCCTTACCTTGCCTTGTCTTGCTATACCCTTTTTCCTTGCCTTGCCTTGTCATGCTTTGCCCTTTTGACTTGCTTTGCTTTGTCCTTTTGCCTTGCCTTGCTTTGCCATTTTGCCTTTCCTTGAATTGCCCTTTTGCCTTACCTTGCCTTGACTTGCTATACCCTTTTTCCTTGCCTTGCCTTGTCATGCTTTGCCCTTTTGACTTTCCTTGCTTTGCCCTTTTGCCTTGTCTGGCTTTGCCCTTTTGCCTTGCTTTGCCTTGTTATGCTTTCCCTTTTGCCTTGTCTTGCTTTGCCATTTTGCTTTTCCTTGCATTGCCCTTTTGCCTTACCTTGCCTTGACATGCTTTACCCTTTTGCCTTGCCTTGCCTTTTCATGCTTTGCCCTTTTGCATTGCCTTGCCTTGTCATGCTTTGCCCTTTTGACTTGCTTTGCTTTGCCCTTTTGCCTTGCCTTTCCTTGTTTTGCCGTTTTCAATTTCCTTGGATTGCCTTACTTTCATCTTTGCTTTGCCTTGACGTGTCTTCCTTATCCTTTCGCCTTGCCTTGCTTTGCTTTCCCCTTTTGCCTTGCCTTACCTTGCCTTGCTTTGCCTCTTTGCCTTGTCTTGCCTTGCCTTCCTTTCTCCTTTTGCCCTGATTTGCCTTGCCTTTCTTTTGACCTTTTGCCTTGCCATGCCTTGCCATGCTTTGCTCTTTTTCCTTGCCATGCTTTGCTCTTTTTCCTTGCCTTGCTTTGCCCTTTTGTCTTGCCTTGCCTTGCCTTGCTTTGCCATTTTCCCTTGCCTTGCTTTTCCCTTTTGCCTTGCCTTTCCTTGCTTTGGCCTTTTTCCTGGCCTTGCCATGGTTTATCCTTTTGACTTACCTTGCCTTGCCTTTCTTTGCCCTTTTGCCTGGCCTTGCATTGAGTTGCCCTTTTTCCTTGCCTTGCCATGCTTTGCCCTTTTGCCTTGCCTTGCTTTGCCATTTTGTCTTTCCTTGAATTGCCCTTTTGCCTTACATTGCCTTGACTTGCTATACCCTTCTTCCTTGCCTTGCCTTTTCATGCTTTGCCCTTTTGCCTTGCCATGCTTTGCCATTTTGCCTTTCCTTGAATTGCCCTTTTGCCTTACCTTGCCTTGACTTGCTATACCCTTTTTCCTTGCCTTGCCTTGTCATGCTTTGCCCTTTTGACTTGCCTTGGTTTGCCCTTTTGCCTTGCTTTGCCTTGTTATGCTTTGCCCTTTTGCCTTGTCTTGCTTTGCCAGTTTGCCTTTCCTTGCATTGCCCTTTTGCCTTACCTTGCCTTGTCATGCTTTGCCCTTTTGACTTGCTTTGCTTTGCCCTTTTGCCTTGCCTTTCCTTGTTTTGCCGTTTTGAATTGCCTTGCATTGCCTTACTTTCATCTTTGCCTTGCCTTGACGTGTCTTCCTTATCATTTTGCCTTGCCTTGCTTTGCTTTCCCCTTTTGCCTTGCCTTTCCTTGCCTTGCTTTACCCTTTTGCCTTCCTTTGCCTTGCCTTTCCATGCCTTCCTTTGACCCTTTGCCTTGCCTTGCTTTGACTCTTTGCCTTGACTTGCCTTGCCTTCCTTTCTCCTTTTGCCCTGATTTGGCTTGCCTTTCTTTTGACCTTTTGCCTTGCCTTGCCTTGCCATGCTTTGCTCTTTTTCCTTGCCTTGCTTTGCCCTTTTGTCTTGCCTTGCCTTGCCTTGCTTTGCCATTTTCCCTTGCCTTGCTTTCCCCTTTTGCCTTGACTTTCCTTGCTTTGGCCTTTTTCCTGGCCTTGCCATGGTTTGTCCTTTTGACTTACCTTGCCTTGCCTTTCTTTGCACTTTTGCCCGGCCTTGCATTGAGTTGCCCTTTTTCCTTGCCCTGCCATGCTTTGCCCTTTTGCCTTGCCTTGCTTTGCCCTTTTGCCTTGCTTTGCCTTGTTATTCTTTGCCCTTTTGCCTTGCCTTGCTTTGCCATTTTGCCTTTCCTTGAATTGCCCTTTTGCCTTACTTTGCCCTAACTTGCTATAGCCTTTTTCCTTGCCTTGCCTTGTCATACTTTGCCATTTTGACTTGCTTTGCTTTGCCCTTTTGCCTTGCCTTGCTTTGTCTCTTTGCCTTGTCTTGCCTTGCCTTCCTTTCTCCTTTTGCCCTGATTTGCCTTGCCTTTCTTTTGACCTTTTGCCTTGCCTTGCCTTGCCATGCTTTGCTCTTTTTCCTTGCCTTGCTTTGCCCTTTTGTCTTGCCTTGCCTTGCCTTGCTTTGCCATTTTCCCTTGCCTTGCTTTCCCCTTTTGCCTTGCCTTTCCTTGCTTTGGCCTTTTTCCTGGCCTTGCCATGGTTTGTCCTTTTGACTTACCTTGCCTTGCCTTTCTTTGCACTTTTGCCCGGCCTTGCATTGAGTTGCCCTTTTTCCTTGCCTTGCCATGCTTTGCCATTTTGCCTTGCCTTGCTTTGCCCTTTTGCCTTGCTTTGCCTTGTTATGCTTTGCCCTTTTGCCTTGCCTTGCTTTGCCATTTTGCCTTTCCTTGAATTGCCCTTTTGCCTTACCTTGCCTTGACTTGCTATACCCTTTTTCCTTGCCTTGCCTTGTCATGCTTTGCCCTTTTGACTTGCCTTGCTTTGCCCTTTTGCCTTGTCTTGCTTTGCCCTTTTGCCTTGCTTTGCCTTGCTATGCTTTCCCTTTTGCCTTGTCTTGCTTTGCCATTTTGCTTTTCCTTGCATTGCCCTTTTGCCTTACCTTGCCTTGACATGCTTTACCCTTTTGCCTTGCCTTGCCTTGTCATGCTTTGCCCTTTTGACTTGCTTTGCTTTGCCCTTTTGCCTTGACTTTCCTTGTTTTGCCGTTTTCAATTTCCTTGCATTGCCTTACTTTCATCTTTGCCTTGCCTTGACGTGTCTTCCTTATCCTTTCGCCTTGCCTTGCTTTGCTTTCCCCTTTTGCCTTGCCTTACCTTGCCTTGCTTTGCCTCTTTGCCTTGTCTTGCCTTGCCTTCCTTTCTCCTTTTGCCCTGATTTGCCTTGCCTTTCTTTTGTCCTTTTGCCTTGCCTTGCCTTGCCATGCTTTGCTCTTTTTCCTTGCCATGCTTTGCTCTTTTTCCTTGCCTTGCTTTGCCCTTTTGTCTTGCCTTGCCTTGCCTTGCTTTGCCATTTTCCCTTGCCTTGCTTTTCCCTTTTGGCTTGCCTTTCCTTGCTTTGGCCTTTTTCCTGGCCTTGCCATGGTTTATCCTTTTGACTTACCTTGCCTTGCCTTTCTTTGCCCTTTTGCCTGGCCTTGCATTGAGTTGCCCTTTTTCCTTGCCTTGCCATGCTTTGCCCTTTTGCCTTGCCTTGCTTTGCCATTTTGTCTTTCCTTGAATTGCCCTTTTGCCTTACATTGCCTTGACTTGCTATACCCTTCTTCCTTGCCTTGCCTTTTCATGCTTTGCCCTTTTGCCTTGCCTTGCTTTGCCATTTTGCCTTTCCTTGAATTGCCCTTTTGCCTTACCTTGCCTTGACTTGCTATACCCTTTTTCCTTGCCTTGCCTTGTCATGCTTTGCCCTTTTGACTTGCCTTGGTTTGCCCTTTTGCCTTGCTTTGCCTTGTTATGCTTTGCCCTTTTGCCTTGTCTTGCTTTGCCAGTTTGCCTTTCCTTGCATTGCCCTTTTGCCTTACCTTGCCTTGTCATGCTTTGCCCTTTTGACTTGCTTTGCTTTGCCCTTTTGCCTTGCCTTTCCTTGTTTTGCCGTTTTGAATTGCCTTGCGTTGCCTTACTTTCATCTTTGCCTTGCCTTGACGTGTCTTCCTTATCCTTTTGCCTTGCCTTGCTTTGCTTTCCCCTTTTGCCTTGCCTTTCCTTGCCTTGCTTTACCCTTTTGCCTTCCTTTGCCTTGCCTTTCCATGCCTTCCTTTGACCCTTTGCCTTGCCTTGCTTTGACTCTTTGCCTTGACTTGCCTTGCCTTCCTTTCTCCTTTTGCCCTGATTTGCCTTGCCTTTCTTTTGACCTTTTGCCTTGCCTTGCCTTGCCATGCTTTGCTCTTTTTCCTTGCCTTGCTTTGCCCTTTTGTCTTGCCTTACCTTGCCTTGCTTTGCCATTTTCCCTTGCCTTGCTTTCCCCTTTTGCCTTGCCTTTCCTTGCTTTGGCCTTTTTCCTGGCCTTGCAATGGTTTGTCCTTTTGACTTACCTTCCTTGCCTTTCTTTGCACTTTTGCCCGGCCATGCATTGAGTTGCCCTTTTTCCTTGCCTTGCCATGCTTTGCCCTTTTGCCTTGCCTTGCTTTGCCATTTTGCCTTTCCTTGAATTGCCCTTTTGCCTTACCTTGCCTTGACTTGCTATAGCCTTTTTCCTTGCCTTGCCTTGTCATACTTTGCCATTTTGACTTGCTTTGCTTTGCCCTTTTGCCTTGCCTTGCTTTGTCTCTTTGCATGTCTTGCCTTGCCTTCCTTTCTCCTTTTGCCCTGATTTGCCTTGCCTTTCTTTTGACCTTTTGCCTTGCCTTGCTTTGTCTCTTTGCCTTGTCTTGCCTTGCCTTCCTTTCTCCTTTTGCCCTGATTTGCCTTGCCTTTCTTTTGACCTTTTGCCTTGCCTTGCCATGCTTTGCTCTTTTTCCTTGCCTTGCTTTGCCCTTTTGTCTTTCCTTGCCTTGACTTGCTTTGCCATTTTCCCTTGCCTTGCTTTCCCCTTTTGCCTTGCCTTTCCTTGCTTTGGCCTTTTTCCTGGCCTTGCCATGGTTTGTCCTTTTGACTTACCTTGCCTTGCCTTTCTTTGCACTTTTGCCTGGCCTTGCTTTGCCCTTTTGCCTTGCCTTGCTTTGCCATTTTGCCTTTCCTTGAATTGCCCTTTTGCCTTACCTTGCCTTGACTTGCTATACCCTTTTTCCTTGCCTTGCCTTGTCATGCTTTGCCCTTTTGACTTGCCTTGCTTTGCCCTTTTGCCTTGTCTTGCTCAGCCCTTTTGCCTTGCTTTGCCTTGTTATGCTTTCCCTTTTGCCTTGTCTTGCTTTGCCATTTTGCTTTTCCTTGCATTGCCCTTTTGCCTTACCTTGCCTTGACATGCTTTACCCTTTTGCCTTGCCTTGCCTTGTCATGCTTTGCCCTTTTGACTTGCTTTGCTTTGCCCTTTTGCCTTGCCTTTCCTTGTTTTGCCGTTTTCAATTTCCTTGGATTGCCTTACTTTCATCTTTGCCTTGCCTTGACGTGTCTTCCTTATCCTTTCGCCTTGCCTTGCTTTGCTTTCCCCTTTTGCCTTGCCTTACCTTGCCTTGCTTTGCCTCTTTGCCTTGTCTTGCCTTGCCTTCCTTTCTCCTTTTGCCCTGATTTGCCTTGCCTTTCTTTTGACCTTTTGCCTTGCCATGCCTTGCCATGCTTTGCTCTTTTTCCTTGCCATGCTTTGCTCTTTTTCCTTGCCTTGCTTTGCCCTTTTGTCTTGCCTTGCCTTGCCTTGCTTTGCCATTTTCCCTTGCCTTGCTTTTCCCTTTTGGCTTGCCTTTCCTTGCTTTGGCCTTTTTCCTGGCCTTGCCATGGTTTATCCTTTTGACTTACCTTGCCTTGCCTTTCTTTGCCCTTTTGCCTGGCCTTGCATTGAGTTGCCCTTTTTCCTTGCCTTGCCATGCTTTGCCCTTTTGCCTTGCCTTGCTTTGCCATTTTGTCTTTCCTTGAATTGCCCTTTTGCCTTACATTGCCTTGACTTGCTATACCCTTCTTCCTTGCCTTGCCTTTTCATGCTTTGCCCTTTTGCCTTGCCATGCTTTGCCATTTTGCCTTTCCTTGAATTGCCCTTTTGCCTTACCTTGCCTTGACTTGCTATACCCTTTTTCCTTGCCTTGCCTTGTCATGCTTTGCCCTTTTGACTTGCCTTGCTTTGCCCTTTTGCCTTGCTTTGCCTTGTTATGCTTTGCCCTTTTGCCTTGTCTTGCTTTGCCATTTTGCCTTTCCTTGCATTGCCCTTTTGCCTTACCTTGCCTTGTCATGCTTTGCCCTTTTGACTTGCTTTGCTTTGCCCTTTTGCCTTGCCTTTCCTTGTTTTGCCGTTTTGAATTGCCTTGCATTGCCTTACTTTCATCTTTGCCTTGCCTTGACGTGTCTTCCTTATCCTTTTGCCTTGCCTTGCTTTGCTTTCCCCTTTTGCCTTGCCTTTCCTTGCCTTGCTTTACCCTTTTGCCTTCCTTTGCCTTGCCTTTCCATGCCTTCCTTTGACCCTTTGCCTTGCCTTGCTTTGACTCTTTGCCTTGACTTGCCTTGCCTTCCTTTCTCCTTTTGCCCTGATTTGCCTTGCCTTTCTTTTGACCTTTTGCCTTGCCTTGCCTTGCCATGCTTTGCTCCTTTTCCTTGCCTTGCTTTGCCCTTTTGTCTTGCCTTACCTTGCCTTGCTTTGCCATTTTCCCTTGCCTTGCTTTCCCCTTTTGCCTTGCCTTTCCTTGCTTTGGCCTTTTTCCTGGCCTTGCAATGGTTTGTCCTTTTGACTTACCTTGCCTTGCCTTTCTTTGCACTTTTGCCCGGCCTTGCATTGAGTTGCCCTTTTTCCTTGCCTTGCCATGCTTTGCCCTTTTGCCTTGCCTTGCTTTGCCATTTTGCCTTTCCTTGAATTGCCCTTTTGCCTTACCTTGCCTTGACTTGCTATAGCCTTTTTCCTTGCCTTGCCTTGTCATACTTTGCCATTTTGACTTGCTTTGCTTTGCCCTTTTGCCTTGCCTTGCTTTGTCTCTTTGCATGTCTTGCCTTGCCTTCCTTTCTCCTTTTGCCCTGATTTGCCTTGCCTTTCTTTTGACCTTTTGCCTTGCCTTGCTTTGTCTCTTTGCCTTGTCTTGCCTTGCCTTCCTTTCTCCTTTTGCCCTGATTTGCCTTGCCTTTCTTTTGACCTTTTGCCTTGCCTTGCCATGCTTTGCTCTTTTTCCTTGCCTTGCTTTGCCCTTTTGTCTTTCCTTGCCTTGCCTTGCTTTGCCATTTTCCCTTGCCTTGCTTTCCCCTTTTGCCTTGCCTTTCCTTGCTTTGGCCTTTTTCCTGGCCTTGCCATGGTTTGTCCTTTTGACTTACCTTGCCTTGCCTTTCTTTACACTTTTGCCTGGCCTTGCTTTGCCCTTTTGCCTTGCCTTGCTTTGCCATTTTGCCTTTCCTTGAATTGCCCTTTTGCCTTACCTTGCCTTGATTTGCTATACCCTTTTTCCTTGCCTTGCCCTGTCATGCTTTGCCCTTTTGACTTGCCTTGCTTTGCCCTTTTGCCTTGTCTTGCTTTGCCCTTTTGCCTTGCTTTGCCTTGTTATGCTTTCCCTTTTGCCTTGTCTTGCTTTGCCATTTTGCTTTTCCTTGCATTGCCCTTTTGCCTTACCTTGCCTTGACATGCTTTACCCTTTTGCCTTGCCTTGCCTTGTCATGCTTTGCCCTTTTGACTTGCTTTGCTTTGCCCTTTTGCCTTGACTTTCCTTGTTTTGCCGTTTTCAATTTCCTTGGATTGCCTTACTTTCATCTTTGCCTTGCCTTGACGTGTCTTCCTTATCCTTTCGCCTTGCCTTGCCATGCTTTGCCCTTTTGCCTTGCCTTGCTTTGCCCTTTTGCCTTGCCTTGCTTTGCCCTTTTGCCTTGCTTTGCCTTGTTATTCTTTGCCCTTTTGCCTTGCCTTGCTTTGCCATTTTGCCTTTCCTTGAATTGCCCTTTTGCCTTACTTTGCCCTAACTTGCTATAGCCTTTTTCCTTGCCTTGCCTTGTCATACTTTGCCATTTTGACTTGCTTTGCTTTGCCCTTTTGCCTTGCCTTGCTTTGTCTCTTTGCCTTGTCTTGCCTTGCCTTCCTTTCTCCTTTTGCCCTGATTTGCCTTGCCTTTCTTTTGACCTTTTGCCTTGCCTTGCCTTGCCATGCTTTGCTCTTTTTCCTTGCCTTGCTTTGCCCTTTTGTCTTGCCTTGCCTTGCCTTGCTTTGCCATTTTCCCTTGCCTTGCTTTCCCCTTTTGCCTTGCCTTTCCTTGCTTTGGCCTTTTTCCTGGCCTTGCCATGGTTTGTCCTTTTGACTTACCTTGCCTTGCCTTTCTTTGCACTTTTGCCCGGCCTTGCATTGAGTTGCCCTTTTTCCTTGCCTTGCCATGCTTTGCCCTTTTGCCTTGCCTTGCTTTGCCCTTTTGCCTTGCTTTGCCTTGTTATGCTTTGCCCTTTTGCCTTGCCTTGCTTTGCCATTTTGCCTTTCCTTGAATTGCCCTTTTGCCTTACCTTGCCTTGACTTGCTATACCCTTTTTCCTTGCCTTGCCTTGTCATGCTTTGCCCTTTTGACTTGCCTTGCTTTGCCCTTTTGCCTTGTCTTGCTTTGCCCTTTTGCCTTGCTTTGCCTTGCTATGCTTTCCCTTTTGCCTTGTCTTGCTTTGCCATTTTGCTTTTCCTTGCATTGCCCTTTTGCCTTACCTTGCCTTGACATGCTTTACCCTTTTGCCTTGCCTTGCCTTGTCATGCTTTGCCCTTTTGACTTGCTTTGCTTTGCCCTTTTGCCTTGACTTTCCTTGTTTTGCCGTTTTCAATTTCCTTGCATTGCCTTACTTTCATCTTTGCCTTGCCTTGACGTGTCTTCCTTATCCTTTCGCCTTGCCTTGCTTTGCTTTCCCCTTTTGCCTTGCCTTACCTTGCCTTGCTTTGCCTCTTTGCCTTGTCTTGCCTTGCCTTCCTTTCTCCTTTTGCCCTGATTTGCCTTGCCTTTCTTTTGTCCTTTTGCCTTGCCTTGCCTTGCCATGCTTTGCTCTTTTTCCTTGCCATGCTTTGCTCTTTTTCCTTGCCTTGCTTTGCCCTTTTGTCTTGCCTTGCCTTGCCTTGCTTTGCCATTTTCCCTTGCCTTGCTTTTCCCTTTTGGCTTGCCTTTCCTTGCTTTGGCCTTTTTCCTGGCCTTGCCATGGTTTGTCCTTTTGACTTACCTTGCCTTGCCTTTCTTTGCCCTTTTGCCTGGCCTTGCATTGAGTTGCCCTTTTTCCTTGCCTTGCCATGCTTTGCCCTTTTGCCTTGCCTTGCTTTGCCATTTTGTCTTTCCTTGAATTGCCCTTTTGCCTTACATTGCCTTGACTTGCTATACCCTTCTTCCTTGCCTTGCCTTTTCATGCTTTGCCCTTTTGCCTTGCCATGCTTTGCCATTTTGCCTTTCCTTGAATTGCCCTTTTGCCTTACCTTGCCTTGACTTGCTATACCCTTTTTCCTTGCCTTGCCTTGTCATGCTTTGCCCTTTTGACTTGCCTTGGTTTGCCCTTTTGCCTTGCTTTGCCTTGTTATGCTTTGCCCTTTTGCCTTGTCTTGCTTTGCCAGTTTGCCTTTCCTTGCATTGCCCTTTTGCCTTACCTTGCCTTGTCATGCTTTGCCCTTTTGACTTGCTTTGCTTTGCCCTTTTGCCTTGCCTTTCCTTGTTTTGCCGTTTTGAATTGCCTTGCATTGCCTTACTTTCATCTTTGCCTTGCCTTGACGTGTCTTCCTTATCCTTTTGCCTTGCCTTGCTTTGCTTTCCCCTTTTGCCTTGCCTTTCCTTGCCTTGCTTTACCCTTTTGCCTTCCTTTGCCTTGCCTTTCCATGCCTTCCTTTGACCCTTTGCCTTGCCTTGCTTTGACTCTTTGCCTTGACTTGCCTTGCCTTCCTTTCTCCTTTTGCCCTGATTTGCCTTGCCTTTCTTTTGACCTTTTGCCTTGCCTTGCCTTGCCATGCTTTGCTCTTTTTCCTTGCCTTGCTTTGCCCTTTTGTCTTGCCTTACCTTGCCTTGCTTTGCCATTTTCCCTTGCCTTGCTTTCCCCTTTTGCCTTGCCTTTCCTTGCTTTGGCCTTTTTCCTGGCCTTGCAATGGTTTGTCCTTTTGACTTACCTTGCCTTGCCTTTCTTTGCACTTTTGCCCGGCCATGCATTGAGTTGCCCTTTTTCCTTGCCTTGCCATGCTTTGCCCTTTTGCCTTGCCTTGCTTTGCCATTTTGCCTTTCCTTGAATTGCCCTTTTGCCTTACCTTGCCTTTACTTGCTATAGCCTTTTTCCTTGCCTTGCCTTGTCATACTTTGCCATTTTGACTTGCTTTGCTTTGCCCTTTTGCCTTGCCTTGCTTTGTCTCTTTGCATGTCTTGCCTTGCCTTCCTTTCTCCTTTTGCCCTGATTTGCCTTGCCTTTCTTTTGACCTTTTGCCTTGCCTTGCTTTGTCTCTTTGCCTGGTCTTGCCTTGCCTTCCTTTCTCCTTTTGCCCTGATTTGCCTTGCCTTTCTTTTGACCTTTTGCCTTGCCTTGCCATGCTTTGCTCTTTTTCCTTGCCTTGCTTTGCCCTTTTGTCTTTCCTTGCCTTGACTTGCTTTGCCATTTTCCCTTGCCTTGCTTTCCCCTTTTGCCTTGCCTTTCCTTGCTTTGGCCTTTTTCCTGGCCTTGCCATGGTTTGTCCTTTTGACTTACCTTGCCTTGCCTTTCTTTGCACTTTTGCCTGGCCTTGCTTTGCCCTTTTGCCTTGCCTTGCTTTGCCATTTTGCCTTTCCTTGAATTGCCCTTTTGCCTTACCTTGCCTTGACTTGCTATACCCTTTTTCCTTGCCTTGCCTTGTCATGCTTTGCCCTTTTGACTTGCCTTGCTTTGCCCTTTTGCCTTGTCTTGCTTTGCCCTTTTGCCTTGCTTTGCCTTGTTATGCTTTCCCTTTTGCCTTGTCTTGCTTTGCCATTTTGCTTTTCCTTGCATTGCCCTTTTGCCTTACCTTGCCTTGACATGCTTTACCCTTTTGCCTTGCCTTGCCTTGTCATGCTTTGCCCTTTTGACTTGCTTTGCTTTGCCCTTTTGCCTTGCCTTTCCTTGTTTTGCCGTTTTCAATTTCCTTGGATTGCCTTACTTTCATCTTTGCCTTGCCTTGACGTGTCTTCCTTATCCTTTCGCCTTGCCTTGCTTTGCTTTCCCCTTTTGCCTTGCCTTACCTTGCCTTGCTTTGCCTCTTTGCCTTGTCTTGCCTTGCCTTCCTTTCTCCTTTTGCCCTGATTTGCCTTGCCTTTCTTTTGACCTTTTGCCTTGCCATGCCTTGCCATGCTTTGCTCTTTTTCCTTGCCATGCTTTGCTCTTTTTCCTTGCCTTGCTTTGCCCTTTTGTCTTGCCTTGCCTTGCCTTGCTTTGCCATTTTCCCTTGCCTTGCTTTTCCCTTTTGGCTTGCCTTTCCTTGCTTTGGCCTTTTTCCTGGCCTTGCCATGGTTTATCCTTTTGACTTACCTTGCCTTGCCTTTCTTTGCCCTTTTGCCGGGCCTTGCATTGAGTTGCCCTTTTTCCTTGCCTTGCCATGCTTTGCCCTTTTGCCTTGCCTTGCTTTGCCATTTTGTCTTTCCTTGAATTGCCCTTTTGCCTTACATTGCCTTGACTTGCTATACCCTTCTTCCTTGCCTTGCCTTTTCATGCTTTGCCCTTTTGCCTTGCCATGCTTTGCCATTTTGCCTTTCCTTGAATTGCCCTTTTGCCTTACCTTGCCTTGACTTGCTATACCCTTTTTCCTTGCCTTGCCTTGTCATGCTTTGCCCTTTTGACTTGCCTTGGTTTGCCCTTTTGCCTTGCTTTGCCTTGTTATGCTTTGCCCTTTTGCCTTGTCTTGCTTTGCCATTTTGCCTTTCCTTGCATTGCCCTTTTGCCTTACCTTGCCTTGTCATGCTTTGCCCTTTTGACTTGCTTTGCTTTGCCCTTTTGCCTTGCCTTTCCTTGTTTTGCCGTTTTGAATTGCCTTGCATTGCCTTACTTTCATCTTTGCCTTGCCTTGACGTGTCTTCCTTATCCTTTTGCCTTGCCTTGCTTTGCTTTCCCCTTTTGCCTTGCCTTTCCTTGCCTTGCTTTACCCTTTTGCCTTCCTTTGCCTTGCCTTTCCATGCCTTCCTTTGACCCTTTGCCTTGCCTTGCTTTGACTCTTTGCCTTGACTTGCCTTGCCTTCCTTTCTCCTTTTGCCCTGATTTGCCTTGCCTTTCTTTTGACCTTTTGCCTTGCCTTGCCTTGCCATGCTTTGCTCCTTTTCCTTGCCTTGCTTTGCCCTTTTGTCTTGCCTTACCTTGCCTTGCTTTGCCATTTTCCCTTGCCTTGCTTTCCCCTTTTGCCTTGCCTTTCCTTGCTTTGGCCTTTTTCCTGGCCTTGCAATGGTTTGTCCTTTTGACTTACCTTGCCTTGCCTTTCTTTGCACTTTTGCCCGGCCTTGCATTGAGTTGCCCTTTTTCCTTGCCTTGCCATGCTTTGCCCTTTTGCCTTGCCTTGCTTTGCCATTTTGCCTTTCCTTGAATTGCCCTTTTGCCTTACCTTGCCTTGACTTGCTATAGCCTTTTTCCTTGCCTTGCCTTGTCATACTTTGCCATTTTGACTTGCTTTGCTTTGCCCTTTTGCCTTGCCTTGCTTTGTCTCTTTGCATGTCTTGCCTTGCCTTCCTTTCTCCTTTTGCCCTGATTTGCCTTGCCTTTCTTTTGACCTTTTGCCTTGCCTTGCTTTGTCTCTTTGCCTTGTCTTGCCTTGCCTTCCTTTCTCCTTTTGCCCTGATTTGCCTTGCCTTTCTTTTGACCTTTTGCCTTGCCTTGCCATGCTTTGCTCTTTTTCCTTGCCTTGCTTTGCCCTTTTGTCTTTCCTTGCCTTGCCTTGCTTTGCCATTTTCCCTTGCCTTGCTTTCCCCTTTTGCCTTGCCTTTCCTTGCTTTGGCCTTTTTCCTGGCCTTGCCATGGTTTGTCCTTTTGACTTACCTTGCCTTGCCTTTCTTTGCACTTTTGCCTGGCCTTGCTTTGCCCTTTTGCCTTGCCTTGCTTTGCCATTTTGCCTTTCCTTGAATTGCCCTTTTGCCTTACCTTGCCTTGATTTGCTATACCCTTTTTCCTTGCCTTGCCCTGTCATGCTTTGCCCTTTTGACTTGCCTTGCTTTGCCCTTTTGCCTTGTCTTGCTTTGCCCTTTTGCCTTGCTTTGCCTTGTTATGCTTTCCCTTTAGCCTTGTCTTGCTTTGCCATTTTGCTTTTCCTTGCATTGCCCTTTTGCCTTACCTTGCCTTGACATGCTTTACCCTTTTGCCTTGCCTTGCCTTGTCATGCTTTGCCCTTTTGACTTGCTTTGCTTTGCCCTTTTGCCTTGACTTTCCTTGTTTTGCCGTTTTCAATTTCCTTGGATTGCCTTACTTTCATCTTTGCCTTGCCTTGACGTGTCTTCCTTATCCTTTCGCCTTGCCTTGCTTTGCTTTCCCCTTTTGCCTTGCCTTACCTTGCCTTGCTTTGCCTCTTTGCCTTGTCTTGCCTTGCCTTCCTTTCTCCTTTTGCCCTGATTTGCCTTGCCTTTCTTTTGACCTTTTGCCTTGCCTTGCCTTGCCATGCTTTGCTCTTTTTCCTTGCCATGCTTTGCTCTTTTTCCTTGCCTTGCTTTGCCCTTTTGTCTTGCCTTGCCTTGCCTTGCTTTGCCATTTTCCCTTGCCTTGCTTTTCCCTTTTGGCTTGCCTTTCCTTGCTTTGGCCTTTTTCCTGGCCTTGCCATGGTTTATCCTTTTGACTTACCTTGCCTTGCCTTTCTTTGCCCTTTTGTTTGGCCTTGCATTGAGTTGCCCTTTTTCCTTGCCTTGCCATGCTTTGCCCTTTTGCCTTGCCTTGCTTTGCCATTTTGTCTTTCCTTGAATTGCCCTTTTGCCTTACCTTGCCTTGACTTGCTATACCCTTCTTCCTTGCCTTGCCTTTTCATGCTTTGCCCTTTTGCCTTGCCATGCTTTGCCATTTTGCCTTTCCTTGAATTGCCCTTTTGCCTTACCTTGCCTTGACTTGCTATACCCTTTTTCCTTGCCTTGCCTTGTCATGCTTTGCCCTTTTGACTTGCCTTGGTTTGCCCTTTTGCCTTGCTTTGCCTTGTTATGCTTTGCCCTTTTGCCTTGTCTTGCTTTGCCATTTTGCCTTTCCTTGCATTGCCCTTTTGCCTTACCTTGCCTTGTCATGCTTTGCCCTTTTGACTTGCTTTGCTTTGCCCTTTTGCCTTGCCTTTCCTTGTTTTGCCGATTTGAATTGCCTTGCATTGCCTTACTTTCATCTTTGCCTTGCCTTGACGTGTCTTCCTTATCATTTTGCCTTGCCTTGCTTTGCTTTCCCCTTTTGCCTTGCCTTTCCTTGCCTTGCTTTACTCTTTTGCCTTCCCTTGCCTTGCCTTTCCATGCCTAGCTTTGACCCTTTGCCTTGCCTTGCTTTGACTCTTTGCCTTGACTTGCCTTGCCTTCCTTCCTCCTTTTGCCCTGATTTGCCTTGCCTTTCTTTTGACCTTTTGCCTTGCCTTGCCTTGCCATGCTTTGCTCTTTTTCCTTGCCTTGCTTTGCCCTTTTGTCTTGCCTTGCCTTGCCTTGCTTTGCCATTTTCCCTTGCCTTGCTTTCCCCTTTTGCCTTGCCTTTCCTTGCTTTGGCCTTTTTCCTGGCCTTGCCATGGTTTGTCCTTTTGACTTACCTTGCCTTGCCTTTCTTTGCACTTTTGCCCGGCCTTGCATTGAGTTGCCCTTTTTCCTTGCCTTGCCATGCTTTGCCCTTTTGCCTTGCCTTGCTTTGCCCTTTTGCCTTGCTTTGCCTTGTTATGCTTAGCCCTTTTGCCTTGCCTTGCTTTGCCATTTTGCCTTTCCTTGAATTGCCCTTTTGCCTTACCTTGCCTTGACTTGCTATAGCCTTTTTCCTTGCCTTGCCTTGTCATACTTTGCCATTTTGACTTGCTTTGCTTTGCCCTTTTGCCTTGCCTTGCTTTGTCTCTTTGCATGTCTTGCCTTGCCTTCCTTTCTCCTTTTGCCCTGATTTGCCTTGCCTTTCTTTTGACCTTTTGCCTTGCCTTGCCATGCTTTGCTCTTTTTCCTTGCCTTGCTTTGCCCTTTTGTCTTTCCTTGCCTTGCATTGCTTTGCCATTTTCCCTTGCCTTGCTTTCCCCTTTTGCCTTGCCTTTCCTTGCTTTGGCCTTTTTCCTGGCCTTGCCATGGTTTGTCCTTTTGACTTACCTTGCCTTGCCTTTCTTTGCACTTTTGCCTGGCCTTGCTTTGCCCTTTTGCCTTGCCTTGCTTTGCCATTTTGCTTTGCCTTGCTTTGCCCTTTTGCCTTGCCTTGCTTTGCCCTTTTGCCTTACTTTGCCTTGTTATGCTTTGCCCTTTTGCCTTGCTTTGCTTTGCCATTTTGCCTTTCCTTGAATTGCCCTTTTGCCTTACTTTGCCTTGACTTGCTATACCCTTTTTCCTTGCCTTGCCTTTTCATGCTTTGCCCTTTTGCCTTGCCTTGCTTTGCCATTTTGCCTTTCCTTGAATTGCCCTTTTGCCTTACCTTGCCTTGACTTGCTATACCCTTTTTCCTTGCCTTGCCTTGTCATGCTTTGCCCTTTTGACTTTCCTTGCTTTGCCCTTTTGCCTTGTCTGGCTTTGCCCTTTTGCCTTGCTTTGCCTTGTTATGCTTTCCCTTTTGCCTTGTCTTGCTTTGCCATTTTGCTTTTCCTTGCATTGCCCTTTTGCCTTACCTTGCTTTGACATGCTTTACCCTTTTGCCTTGCCTTGCCTTTTCATGCTTTGCCCTTTTGCATTGCCTTGCCTTGTCATGCTTTGCCCTTTTGACTTGCTTTGCTTTGCCCTTTTGCCTTGCCTTTCCTTGTTTTGCCGTTTTCAATTTCCTTGGATTGCCTTACTTTCATCTTTGCTTTGCCTTGACGTGTCTTCCTTATCCTTTCGCCTTGCCTTGCTTTGCTTTCCCCTTTTGCCTTGCCTTACCTTGCCTTGCTTTGCCTCTTTGCCTTGTCTTGCCTTGCCTTCCTTTCTCCTTTTGCCCTGATTTGCCTTGCCTTTCTTTTGACCTTTTGCCTTGCCATGCCTTGCCATGCTTTGCTCTTTTTCCTTGCCATGCTTTGCTCTTTTTCCTTGCCTTGCTTTGCCCTTTTGTCTTGCCTTGCCTTGCCTTGCTTTGCCATTTTCCCTTGCCTTGCTTTTCCCTTTTGGCTTGCCTTTCCTTGCTTTGGCCTTTTTCCTGGCCTTGCCATGGTTTATCCTTTTGACTTACCTTGCCTTGCCTTTCTTTGCCCTTTTGCCTGGCCTTGCATTGAGTTGCCCTTTTTCCTTGCCTTGCCATGCTTTGCCCTTTTGCCTTGCCTTGCTTTGCCATTTTGTCTTTCCTTGAATTGCCCTTTTGCCTTACATTGCCTTGACTTGCTATACCCTTCTTCCTTGCCTTGCCTTTTCATGCTTTGCCCTTTTGCCTTGCCATGCTTTGCCATTTTGCCTTTCCTTGAATTGCCCTTTTGCCTTACCTTGCCTTGACTTGCTATACCCTTTTTCCTTGCCTTGCCTTGTCATGCTTTGCCCTTTTGACTTGCCTTGGTTTGCCCTTTTGCCTTGCTTTGCCTTGTTATGCTTTGCCCTTTTGCCTTGTCTTGCTTTGCCAGTTTGCCTTTCCTTGCATTGCCCTTTTGCCTTACCTTGCCTTGTCATGCTTTGCCCTTTTGACTTGCTTTGCTTTGCCCTTTTGCCTTGCCTTTCCTTGTTTTGCCGTTTTGAATTGCCTTGCATTGCCTTACTTTCATCTTTGCCTTGCCTTGACGTGTCTTCCTTATCATTTTGCCTTGCCTTGCTTTGCTTTCCCCTTTTGCCTTGCCTTTCCTTGCCTTGCTTTACCCTTTTGCCTTCCTTTGCCTTGCCTTTCCATGCCTTCCTTTGACCCTTTGCCTTGCCTTGCTTTGACTCTTTGCCTTGACTTGCCTTGCCTTCCTTTCTCCTTTTGCCCTGATTTGGCTTGCCTTTCTTTTGACCTTTTGCCTTGCCTTGCCTTGCCATGCTTTGCCCTTTTGCCTTGCCTTGCTTTGCCATTTTGTCTTTCCTTGAATTGCCCTTTTGCCTTACCTTGCCTTGACTTGCTATACCCTTCTTCCTTGCCTTGCCTTTTCATGCTTTGCCCTTTTGCCTTGCCATGCTTTGCCATTTTGCCTTTCCTTGAATTGCCCTTTTGCCTTACCTTGCCTTGACTTGCTATACCCTTTTTCCTTGCCTTGCCTTGTCATGCTTTGCCCTTTTGACTTGCCTTGGTTTGCCCTTTTGCCTTGCTTTGCCTTGTTATGCTTTGCCCTTTTGCCTTGTCTTGCTTTGCCATTTTGCCTTTCCTTGCATTGCCCTTTTGCCTTACCTTGCCTTGTCATGCTTTGCCCTTTTGACTTGCTTTGCTTTGCCCTTTTGCCTTGCCTTTCCTTGTTTTGCCGATTTGAATTGCCTTGCATTGCCTTACTTTCATCTTTGCCTTGCCTTGACGTGTCTTCCTTATCATTTTGCCTTGCCTTGCTTTGCTTTCCCCTTTTGCCTTGCCTTTCCTTGCCTTGCTTTACTCTTTTGCCTTCCCTTGCCTTGCCTTTCCATGCCTAGCTTTGACCCTTTGCCTTGCCTTGCTTTGACTCTTTGCCTTGACTTGCCTTGCCTTCCTTCCTCCTTTTGCCCTGATTTGCCTTGCCTTTCTTTTGACCTTTTGCCTTGCCTTGCCTTGCCATGCTTTGCTCTTTTTCCTTGCCTTGCTTTGCCCTTTTGTCTTGCCTTGCCTTGCCTTGCTTTGCCATTTTCCCTTGCCTTGCTTTCCCCTTTTGCCTTGCCTTTCCTTGCTTTGGCCTTTTTCCTGGCCTTGCCATGGTTTGTCCTTTTGACTTACCTTGCCTTGCCTTTCTTTGCACTTTTGCCCGGCCTTGCATTGAGTTGCCCTTTTTCCTTGCCTTGCCATGCTTTGCCCTTTTGCCTTGCCTTGCTTTGCCCTTTTGCCTTGCTTTGCCTTGTTATGCTTAGCCCTTTTGCCTTGCCTTGCTTTGCCATTTTGCCTTTCCTTGAATTGCCCTTTTGCCTTACCTTGCCTTGACTTGCTATAGCCTTTTTCCTTGCCTTGCCTTGTCATACTTTGCCATTTTGACTTGCTTTGCTTTGCCCTTTTGCCTTGCCTTGCTTTGTCTCTTTGCATGTCTTGCCTTGCCTTCCTTTCTCCTTTTGCCCTGATTTGCCTTGCCTTTCTTTTGACCTTTTGCCTTGCCTTGCCATGCTTTGCTCTTTTTCCTTGCCTTGCTTTGCCCTTTTGTCTTTCCTTGCCTTGCATTGCTTTGCCATTTTCCCTTGCCTTGCTTTCCCCTTTTGCCTTGCCTTTCCTTGCTTTGGCCTTTTTCCTGGCCTTGCCATGGTTTGTCCTTTTGACTTACCTTGCCTTGCCTTTCTTTGCACTTTTGCCTGGCCTTGCTTTGCCCTTTTGCCTTGCCTTGCTTTGCCATTTTGCTTTGCCTTGCTTTGCCCTTTTGCCTTGCCTTGCTTTGCCCTTTTGCCTTACTTTGCCTTGTTATGCTTTGCCCTTTTGCCTTGCTTTGCTTTGCCATTTTGCCTTTCCTTGAATTGCCCTTTTGCCTTACTTTGCCTTGACTTGCTATACCCTTTTTCCTTGCCTTGCCTTTTCATGCTTTGCCCTTTTGCCTTGCCTTGCTTTGCCATTTTGCCTTTCCTTGAATTGCCCTTTTGCCTTACCTTGCCTTGACTTGCTATACCCTTTTTCCTTGCCTTGCCTTGTCATGCTTTGCCCTTTTGACTTTCCTTGCTTTGCCCTTTTGCCTTGTCTGGCTTTGCCCTTTTGCCTTGCTTTGCCTTGTTATGCTTTCCCTTTTGCCTTGTCTTGCTTTGCCATTTTGCTTTTCCTTGCATTGCCCTTTTGCCTTACCTTGCTTTGACATGCTTTACCCTTTTGCCTTGCCTTGCCTTTTCATGCTTTGCCCTTTTGCATTGCCTTGCCTTGTCATGCTTTGCCCTTTTGACTTGCTTTGCTTTGCCCTTTTGCCTTGCCTTTCCTTGTTTTGCCGTTTTCAATTTCCTTGGATTGCCTTACTTTCATCTTTGCTTTGCCTTGACGTGTCTTCCTTATCCTTTCGCCTTGCCTTGCTTTGCTTTCCCCTTTTGCCTTGCCTTACCTTGCCTTGCTTTGCCTCTTTGCCTTGTCTTGCCTTGCCTTCCTTTCTCCTTTTGCCCTGATTTGCCTTGCCTTTCTTTTGACCTTTTGCCTTGCCATGCCTTGCCATGCTTTGCTCTTTTTCCTTGCCATGCTTTGCTCTTTTTCCTTGCCTTGCTTTGCCCTTTTGTCTTGCCTTGCCTTGCCTTGCTTTGCCATTTTCCCTTGCCTTGCTTTTCCCTTTTGGCTTGCCTTTCCTTGCTTTGGCCTTTTTCCTGGCCTTGCCATGGTTTATCCTTTTGACTTACCTTGCCTTGCCTTTCTTTGCCCTTTTGCCTGGCCTTGCATTGAGTTGCCCTTTTTCCTTGCCTTGCCATGCTTTGCCCTTTTGCCTTGCCTTGCTTTGCCATTTTGTCTTTCCTTGAATTGCCCTTTTGCCTTACATTGCCTTGACTTGCTATACCCTTCTTCCTTGCCTTGCCTTTTCATGCTTTGCCCTTTTGCCTTGCCATGCTTTGCCATTTTGCCTTTCCTTGAATTGCCCTTTTGCCTTACCTTGCCTTGACTTGCTATACCCTTTTTCCTTGCCTTGCCTTGTCATGCTTTGCCCTTTTGACTTGCCTTGGTTTGCCCTTTTGCCTTGCTTTGCCTTGTTATGCTTTGCCCTTTTGCCTTGTCTTGCTTTGCCAGTTTGCCTTTCCTTGCATTGCCCTTTTGCCTTACCTTGCCTTGTCATGCTTTGCCCTTTTGACTTGCTTTGCTTTGCCCTTTTGCCTTGCCTTTCCTTGTTTTGCCGTTTTGAATTGCCTTGCATTGCCTTACTTTCATCTTTGCCTTGCCTTGACGTGTCTTCCTTATCATTTTGCCTTGCCTTGCTTTGCTTTCCCCTTTTGCCTTGCCTTTCCTTGCCTTGCTTTACCCTTTTGCCTTCCTTTGCCTTGCCTTTCCATGCCTTCCTTTGACCCTTTGCCTTGCCTTGCTTTGACTCTTTGCCTTGACTTGCCTTGCCTTCCTTTCTCCTTTTGCCCTGATTTGGCTTGCCTTTCTTTTGACCTTTTGCCTTGCCTTGCCTTGCCATGCTTTGCTCTTTTTCCTTGCCTTGCTTTGCCCTTTTGTCTTGCCTTGCCTTGCCTTGCTTTGCCATTTTCCCTTGCCTTGCTTTCCCCTTTTGCCTTGCCTTTCCTTGCTTTGGCCTTTTTCCTGGCCTTGCCATGGTTTGTCCTTTTGACTTACCTTGCCTTGCCTTTCTTTGCACTTTTGCCCGGCCTTGCATTGAGTTGCCCTTTTTCCTTGCCCTGCCATGCTTTGCCCTTTTGCCTTGCCTTGCTTTGCCCTTTTGCCTTGCTTTGCCTTGTTATTCTTTGCCCTTTTGCCTTGCCTTGCTTTGCCATTTTGCCTTTCCTTGAATTGCCCTTTTGCCTTACTTTGCCCTAACTTGCTATAGCCTTTTTCCTTGCCTTGCCTTGTCATACTTTGCCATTTTGACTTGCTTTGCTTTGCCCTTTTGCCTTGCCTTGCTTTGTCTCTTTGCCTTGTCTTGCCTTGCCTTCCTTTCTCCTTTTGCCCTGATTTGCCTTGCCTTTCTTTTGACCTTTTGCCTTGCCTTGCCTTGCCATGCTTTGCTCTTTTTCCTTGCCTTGCTTTGCCCTTTTGTCTTGCCTTGCCTTGCCTTGCTTTGCCATTTTCCCTTGCCTTGCTTTCCCCTTTTGCCTTGCCTTTCCTTGCTTTGGCCTTTTTCCTGGCCTTGCCATGGTTTGTCCTTTTGACTTACCTTGCCTTGCCTTTCTTTGCACTTTTGCCCGGCCTTGCATTGAGTTGCCCTTTTTCCTTGCCTTGCCATGCTTTGCCCTTTTGCCTTGCCTTGCTTTGCCCTTTTGCCTTGCTTTGCCTTGTTATGCTTTGCCCTTTTGCCTTGCCTTGCTTTGCCATTTTGCCTTTCCTTGAATTGCCCTTTTGCCTTACCTTGCCTTGACTTGCTATAGCCTTTTTCCTTGCCTTGCCTTGTCATACTTTGCCATTTTGACTTGCTTTGCTTTGCCCTTTTGCCTTGCCTTCTTTGTCTCTTTGCATGTCTTGCCTTGCCTTCCTTTCTCCTTTTGCCCTGATTTGCCTTGCCTTTCTTTTGACCTTTTGCCTTGCCTTGCCATGCTTTGCTCTTTTTCCTTGCCTTGCTTTGCCCTTTTGTCTTTCCTTGCCTTGCCTTGCTTTGCCATTTTCCCTTGCCTTGCTTTCCCCTTTTGCCTTGCCTTTCCTTGCTTTGGCCTTTTTCCTGGCCTTGCCATGGTTTGTCCTTTTGACTTACCTTGCCTTGCCTTTCTTTGCACTTTTGCTTTGCCTTGCTTTCCCCTTTTGCCTTGCCTTGCTTTGCCCTTTTGCCTTACTTTGCCTTGTTATGCTTTGCCCTTTTGCCTTGCCTTGCTTTGCCATTTTGCCTTTCCTTGAATTGCCCTTTTGCCTTACTTTGCCTTGACTTGCTATACCCTTTTTCCTTGCCTTGCCTTTTCATGCTTTGCCCTTTTGCCTTGCCTTGCTTTGCCATTTTGCCTTTCCTTGAATTGCCCTTTTGCCTTACCTTGCCTTGACTTGCTATACCCTTTTTCCTTGCCTTGCCTTGTCATGCTTTGCCCTTTTGACTTGCTTTGCTTTGTCCTTTTGCCTTGCCTTGCTTTGCCATTTTGCCTTTCCTTGAATTGCCCTTTTGCCTTACCTTGCCTTGACTTGCTATACCCTTTTTCCTTGCCTTGCCTTGTCATGCTTTGCCCTTTTGACTTGCTTTGCTTTTTCCTTTTGCCTTGCCTTGTTTGCCATTTTGCCTTTCCTTGAATTGCCCTTTTGCCTTACCTTGCCTTGTCTTGCTATACCCTTTTTCCTTGCCTTGCCTTGTCATGCTTTGCCCTTTTGACTTGCTTTGCTTTGTCCTTTTGCCTTGCCTTGCTTTGCCATTTTGCCTTTCCTTGAATTGCCCTTTTGCCTTACCTTGCCTTGACTTGCTATACCCTTTTTCCTTGCCTTGCCTTGTCATGCTTTGCCCTTTTGACTTTCCTTGCTTTGCCCTTTTGCCTTGTCTGGCTTTGCCCTTTTGCCTTGCTTTGCCTTGTTATGCTTTCCCTTTTGCCTTGTCTTGCTTTGCCATTTTGCTTTTCCTTGCATTGCCCTTTTGCCTTACCTTGCCTTGACATGCATTACCCTTTTGCCTTGCCTTGCCTTTTCATGCTTTGCCCTTTTGCATTGCCTTGCCTTGTCATGCTTTGCCCTTTTGACTTGCTTTGCTTTGCCCTTTTGCCTTGCCTTTCCTTGTTTTGCCGTTTTCAATTTCCTTGGATTGCCTTACTTTCATCTTTGCTTTGCCTTGACGTGTCTTCCTTATCCTTTCGCCTTGCCTTGCTTTGCTTTCCCCTTTTGCCTTGCCTTACCTTGCCTTGCTTTGCCTCTTTGCCTTGTCTTGCCTTGCCTTCCTTTCTCCTTTTGCCCTGATTTGCCTTGCCTTTCTTTTGACCTTTTGCCTTGCCATGCCTTGCCATGCTTTGCTCTTTTTCCTTGCCATGCTTTGCTCTTTTTCCTTGCCTTGCTTTGCCCTTTTGTCTTGCCTTGCCTTGCCTTGCTTTGCCATTTTCCCTTGCCTTGCTTTTCCCTTTTGCCTTGCCTTTCCTTGCTTTGGCCTTTTTCCTGGCCTTGCCATGGTTTATCCTTTTGACTTACCTTGCCTTGCCTTTCTTTGCCCTTTTGCCTGGCCTTGCATTGAGTTGCCCTTTTTCCTTGCCTTGCCATGCTTTGCCCTTTTGCCTTGCCTTGCTTTGCCATTTTGTCTTTCCTTGAATTGCCCTTTTGCCTTACATTGCCTTGACTTGCTATACCCTTCTTCCTTGCCTTGCCTTTTCATGCTTTGCCCTTTTGCCTTGCCATGCTTTGCCATTTTGCCTTTCCTTGAATTGCCCTTTTGCCTTACCTTGCCTTGACTTGCTATACCCTTTTTCCTTGCCTTGCCTTGTCATGCTTTGCCCTTTTGACTTGCCTTGGTTTGCCCTTTTGCCTTGCTTTGCCTTGTTATGCTTTGCCCTTTTGCCTTGTCTTGCTTTGCCAGTTTGCCTTTCCTTGCATTGCCCTTTTGCCTTACCTTGCCTTGTCATGCTTTGCCCTTTTGACTTGCTTTGCTTTGCCCTTTTGCCTTGCCTTTCCTTGTTTTGCCGTTTTGAATTGCCTTGCATTGCCTTACTTTCATCTTTGCCTTGCCTTGACGTGTCTTCCTTATCATTTTGCCTTGCCTTGCTTTGCTTTCCCCTTTTGCCTTGCCTTTCCTTGCCTTGCTTTACCCTTTTGCCTTCCTTTGCCTTGCCTTTCCATGCCTTCCTTTGACCCTTTGCCTTGCCTTGCTTTGACTCTTTGCCTTGACTTGCCTTGCCTTCCTTTCTCCTTTTGCCCTGATTTGGCTTGCCTTTCTTTTGACCTTTTGCCTTGCCTTGCCTTGCCATGCTTTGCTCTTTTTCCTTGCCTTGCTTTGCCCTTTTGTCTTGCCTTGCCTTGCCTTGCTTTGCCATTTTCCCTTGCCTTGCTTTCCCCTTTTGCCTTGCCTTTCCTTGCTTTGGCCTTTTTCCTGGCCTTGCCATGGTTTGTCCTTTTGACTTACCTTGCCTTGCCTTTCTTTGCACTTTTGCCCGGCCTTGCATTGAGTTGCCCTTTTTCCTTGCCCTGCCATGCTTTGCCCTTTTGCCTTGCCTTGCTTTGCCCTTTTGCCTTGCTTTGCCTTGTTATTCTTTGCCCTTTTGCCTTGCCTTGCTTTGCCATTTTGCCTTTCCTTGAATTGCCCTTTTGCCTTACTTTGCCCTAACTTGCTATAGCCTTTTTCCTTGCCTTGCCTTGTCATACTTTGCCATTTTGACTTGCTTTGCTTTGCCCTTTTGCCTTGCCTTGCTTTGTCTCTTTGCCTTGTCTTGCCTTGCCTTCCTTTCTCCTTTTGGCCTGATTTGCCTTGCCTTTCTTTTGACCTTTTGCCTTGCCTTGCCATGCTTTGCTCTTTTTCCTTGCCTTGCTTTGCCCTTTTGTCTTTCCTTGCCTTGCCTTGCTTTGCCATTTTCCCTTGCCTTGCGTTCCCCTTTTGCCTTGCCTTTCCTTGCTTTGGCCTTTTTCCTGGCCTTGCCATGGTTTGTCCTTTTGACTTACCTTGCCTTGTCATGCTTTGCCCTTTTGACTTGCTTTGCTTTGCCCTTTTGCCTTGCCTTGCTTTGCCATTTTGCCTTTCCTTGAATTGCCCTTTTGCCTTACCTTGCCTTGACTTGCTATACCCTTTTTCCTTGCCTTGCCTTGTCATGCTTTGCCCTTTTGACTTGCCTTGCTTTGCCCTTTTGCCTTGTCTTGCTTTGCCCTTTTGCCTTGCTTTGCCTTGTTATGCTTTCCCTTTTGCCTTGTCTTGCTTTGCCATTTTGCTTTTAATTGCATTGCCCTTTTGCCTTGCCTTGCCTTTTCATGCTTTGCCCTTTTGACTTGCCTTGCTTTGCCATTTTGCCTTTCCTTGAATTGCCCTTTTGCCTTACCTTGCCTTGACTTGCTATACCCTTTTTCCTTGCGTTGCCTTGTCATGCTTTGCCCTTTTGACTTGCCTTGCTTTGCCCTTTTGCCTTGCCTTGCTTTGCCCTTTTGCCTTGCTTTGCCTTGTTATGCTTTGCCCTTTTGCCTTGCCTTGCTTTGCCATTTTGCCTTTCCTTGAATTGCTCTTTTGCCTTACTTTGCCTTGACTTGCTATACCCTTTTTCCTTGCCTTGCCTTGTCATACTTTGCCATTTTGACTTGCTTTGCTTTGCCCTTTTGCCTTGCCTTGCTTTGCCATTTTGCATTTCCTTGAATTGCCCTTTTGCCTTACCTTGCCTTGACTTGCTATACCCTTTTTCCTTGCCTTGCCTTGTCATGCTTTGCCCTTTTGACTTGCTTTGCTTTGTCCTTTTGCCTTGCCTTGCTTTGCCATTTTGCCTTTCCTTGAATTGCCCTTTGCCTTACCTTGCCTTGACTTGCTATACCCTTTTTCCTTGCCTTGCCTTGTCATGCTTTGCCCTTTTGACTTTCCTTGCTTTGCCCTTTTGCCTTGTCTAGCTTTGCCCTTTTGCCTTGCTTTGCCTTGTTATGCTTTCTCTTTTGCCTTGTCTTGCTTTGCCATTTTGCTTTTCCTTGCATTGCCCTTTTGCCTTACCTTGTCTTGACATGCTTTACCCTTTTGCCTTGCCTTGCCTTTTCATGCTTTGCCCTTTTGCATTGCCTTGCCTTGTCATGCTTTGCCCTTTTGACTTGCTTTGCTTTGCCCTTTTGCCTTGCCTTTCCTTGTTTTGCCGTTTTCAATTTCCTTGCATTGCCTTACTTTCATCTTTGCCTTGCCTTGACGTGTCTTCCTTATCCTTTCGCCTTGCCTTGCTTTGCTTTCCCCTTTTGCCTTGCCTTACCTTGCCTTGCTTTGCCTCTTTGCCTTGTCTTGCCTTGCCTTCCTTTCTCCTTTTGCCCTGATTTGCCTTGCCTTTCTTTTGACCTTTTGCCTTGCCTTGCCTTGCCATGCTTTGCTCTTTTTCCTTGCCTTGCTTTGCCCTTTTGTCTTGCCTTGCCTTGCCTTGCTTTGCCATTTTCCCTTGCCTTGCTTTTCCCTTTTGCCTTGCCTTTCCTTGCTTTGGCCTTTTTCCTGGCCTTGCCATGGTTTGTCCTTTTGACTTACCTTGCCTTGCCTTTCTTTGCCCTTTTGCCTGGCCTTGCATTGAGTTGCCCTTTTTCCTTGCCTTGCCATGCTTTGACCTTTTGCCTTGCCTTGCTTTGCCATTTTGTCTTTCCTTGAATTGCCCTTTTGCCTTACCTTGCCTTGACTTGCTATACCCTTTTTCCTTGCCTTGCCTTTTCATGCTTTGCCCTTTTGCCTTGCCTTGCTTTGCCATTTTGCCTTTCCTTGAATTGCCCTTTTGCCTTAACTTGCCTTGACTTGCTATACCCTTTTTCCTTGCCTTGCCTTGTCATGCTTTGCCCTTTTGACTTGCCTTGCTTTGCCCTTTTGCCTTGCTTTGCCTTGTTATGCTTTGTCCTTTTGCCTTGTCTTGCTTTGCCATTTTGCCTTTCCTTGCATTGCCCTTTTGCCTTACCTTGCCTTGTCATGCTTTAGCCTTTTGCCTTGCCTTGCCTTGTCATGCTTTGCCGTTTTGACTTGCTTTGCTTTGCCCTTTTGCCTTGCCTTTCCTTGTTTTGCCGTTTTGAATTGCCTTGCATTGCCTTACTTTCATCTTTGCCTTGCCTTGACGTGTCTTCCTTATCATTTTGCCTTGCCTTGCTTTGCTTTCCCCTTTTGCCTTGCCTTTCCTTGCCTTGCTTTACCCTTTTGCCTTCCTTTGCCTTGCCTTTCCATGCCTTCCTTTGACCCTTTTCCTTGCCTTGCTTTGACTCTTTGCCTTGACTTGCCTTGCCTTCCTTTCTCCTTTTGGCCTGATTTGCCTTGCCTTTCTTTTGACCTTTTGCCTTGCCTTGCCATGCTTTGCTCTTTTTCCTTGCCTTGCTTTGCCCTTTTGTCTTGCCTTGTCTTGTTTTGCCATTTTCCCTTGCCTTGCTTTCCCCTTTTGCCTTGCCTTTCCTTGCTTTGGCCTTTTTCCTGGCCTTGCCATGGTTTGTCCTTTTGACTTACCTTGCCTTGTCATGCTTTGCCCTTTTGACTTGCTTTGCTTTGCCCTTTTGCCTTGCCTTGCTTTGCCATTTTGCCTTTCCTTGAATTGCCCTTTTGCCTTACCTTGCCTTGACTTGCTATACCCTTTTTCCTTGCCTTGCCTTGTCATGCTTTGCCCTTTTGACTTGCCTTGCTTTGCCCTTTTGCCTTGTCTTGCTTTGCCCTTTTGCCTTGCTTTGCCTTGTTATGCTTTCCCTTTTGCCTTGTCTTGCTTTGCCATTTTGCTTTTAATTGCATTGCCCTTTTGCCTTGCCTTGCCTTTTCATGCTTTGCCCTTTTGACTTGCCTTGCTTTGCCATTTTGCCTTTCCTTGAATTGCCCTTTTGCCTTACCTTGCCTTGACTTGCTATACCCTTTTTCCTTGCGTTGCCTTGTCATGCTTTGCCCTTTTGACTTGCCTTGCTTTGCCCTTTTGCCTTGCCTTGCTTTGCCCTTTTGCCTTGCTTTGCCTTGTTATGCTTTGCCCTTTTGCCTTGCCTTGCTTTGCCATTTTGCCTTTCCTTGAATTGCTCTTTTGCCTTACTTTGCCTTGACTTGCTATACCCTTTTTCCTTGCCTTGCCTTGTCATACTTTGCCATTTTGACTTGCTTTGCTTTGCCCTTTTGCCTTGCCTTGCTTTGCCATTTTGCATTTCCTTGAATTGCCCTTTTGCCTTACCTTGCCTTGACTTGCTATACCCTTTTTCCTTGCCTTGCCTTGTCATGCTTTGCCCTTTTGACTTGCTTTGCTTTGTCCTTTTGCCTTGCCTTGCTTTGCCATTTTGCCTTTCCTTGAATTGCCCTTTTGCCTTACCTTGCCTTGACTTGCTATACCCTTTTTCCTTGCCTTGCCTTGTCATGCTTTGCCCTTTTGACTTTCCTTGCTTTGCCCTTTTGCCTTGTCTAGCTTTGCCCTTTTGCCTTGCTTTGCCTTGTTATGCTTTCTCTTTTGCCTTGTCTTGCTTTGCCATTTTGCTTTTCCTTGCATTGCCCTTTTGCCTTACCTTGTCTTGACATGCTTTACCCTTTTGCCTTGCCTTGCCTTTTCATGCTTTGCCCTTTTGCATTGCCTTGCCTTGTCATGCTTTGCCCTTTTGACTTGCTTTGCTTTGCCCTTTTGCCTTGCCTTTCCTTGTTTTGCCGTTTTCAATTTCCTTGCATTGCCTTACTTTCATCTTTGCCTTGCCTTGACGTGTCTTCCTTATCCTTTCGCCTTGCCTTGCTTTGCTTTCCCCTTTTGCCTTGCCTTACCTTGCCTTGCTTTGCCTCTTTGCCTTGTCTTGCCTTGCCTTCCTTTCTCCTTTTGCCCTGATTTGCCTTGCCTTTCTTTTGACCTTTTGCCTTGCCTTGCCTTGCCATGCTTTGCTCTTTTTCCTTGCCTTGCTTTGCCCTTTTGTCTTGCCTTGCCTTGCCTTGCTTTGCCATTTTCCCTTGCCTTGCTTTTCCCTTTTGCCTTGCCTTTCCTTGCTTTGGCCTTTTTCCTGGCCTTGCCATGGTTTGTCCTTTTGACTTACCTTGCCTTGCCTTTCTTTGCCCTTTTGCCTGGCCTTGCATTGAGTTGCCCTTTTTCCTTGCCTTGCCATGCTTTGACCTTTTGCCTTGCCTTGCTTTGCCATTTTGTCTTTCCTTGAATTGCCCTTTTGCCTTACCTTGCCTTGACTTGCTATACCCTTTTTCCTTGCCTTGCCTTTTCATGCTTTGCCCTTTTGCCTTGCCTTGCTTTGCCATTTTGCCTTTCCTTGAATTGCCCTTTTGCCTTAACTTGCCTTGACTTGCTATACCCTTTTTCCTTGCCTTGCCTTGTCATGCTTTGCCCTTTTGACTTGCCTTGCTTTGCCCTTTTGCCTTGCTTTGCCTTGTTATGCTTTGTCCTTTTGCCTTGTCTTGCTTTGCCATTTTGCCTTTCCTTGCATTGCCCTTTTGCCTTACCTTGCCTTGTCATGCTTTAGCCTTTTGCCTTGCCTTGCCTTGTCATGCTTTGCCGTTTTGACTTGCTTTGCTTTGCCCTTTTGCCTTGCCTTTCCTTGTTTTGCCGTTTTGAATTGCCTTGCATTGCCTTACTTTCATCTTTGCCTTGCCTTGACGTGTCTTCCTTATCATTTTGCCTTGCCTTGCTTTGCTTTCCCCTTTTGCCTTGCCTTTCCTTGCCTTGCTTTACCCTTTTGCCTTCCTTTGCCTTGCCTTTCCATGCCTTCCTTTGACCCTTTTCCTTGCCTTGCTTTGACTCTTTGCCTTGACTTGCCTTGCCTTCCTTTCTCCTTTTGGCCTGATTTGCCTTGCCTTTCTTTTGACCTTTTGCCTTGCCTTGCCATGCTTTGCTCTTTTTCCTTGCCTTGCTTTGCCCTTTTGTCTTGCCTTGTCTTGTTTTGCCATTTTCCCTTGCCTTGCTTTCCCCTTTTGCCTTGCCTTTCCTTGCTTTGGCCTTTTTCCTGGCCTTGCCATGGTTTGTCCTTTTGACTTACCTTGCCTTGCCTTTCTTTGCACTTTTGCCTGGCCTTGCTTTCCCCTTTTGCCTTGCCTTGCTTTGCCATTTTGCCTTTCCTTGAATTGCCCTTTTGCCTTACCTTGCCTTGACTTGCTATACCCTTTTTCCTTGCCTTGCCTTGTCATGCTTTGCCCTTTTGACTTGCCTTGCTTTGCCATTTTGCCTTGCCTTGCTTTGCCCTTTTGCCTTGCTTTGCCTTGTTATGCTTTGCCCTTTTGCCTTGCCTTGCTTTGCCATTTTGCCTTTCCTTGAATTGCCCTTTTGCCTTACTTTGCCTTGACTTGCTATACCCTTTTTCCTTGCCTTGCCTTGTCATACTTTGCCATTTTGACTTGCTTTGCTTTGCCCTTTTGCCTTGCCTTGCTTTGCCATTTTGCCTTTCCTTGAATTGCCCTTTTGCCTTACCTTGCCTTGACTTGCTATACCCTATTTCCTTGCCTTGCCTTGTCATGCTTTGCCCTTTTGACTTGCTTTGCTTTGTCCTTTTGCCTTGCCTTGCTTTGCCATTTTGCCTTTCCTTGAATTGCCCTTTTGCCTTACCTTGCCTTGACTTGCTATACCCTTTTTCCTTGCCTTGCCTTGTCATGCTTTGCCCTTTTGACTTTCCTTGCTTTGCCCTTTTGCCTTGCCTTGCTTTGCCCTTCTGCCTTGCTTTGCCTTGTTATGCTTTCCCTTTTGCCTTGTCTTGTTTTGCCATTTTGCTTTTCCTTGCTTTTCCCTTTTGCCTTGCCTTTCCTTGCTTTGGCCTTTTTCCTGGCCTTGCCATGGTTTGTCCTTTTGACTTACCTTGCCTTGCCTTTCTTTGCCCTTTTGCCTGGCCTTGCATTGAGTTGCCCTTTTTCCTTGCCTTGCCATGCTTTGCCCTTTTGCCTTGCCTTGCTTTGTCATTTTGTCTTTCCTTTAATTGCCCTTTTGCCTTACCTTGCCTTGACTTGCTATACCCTTTTTCCTTGCCTTGCCTTTTCATGCTTTGCCCTTTTGACTTGCCTTGCTTTGCCCTTTTGCCTTGCTTGCCTTGTTATGCTTTGCCCTTCTGCCTTGCCTTGCTTTGCCATTTTGTCTTTCCTTGAATTGCCCTTTTGCCTTACCTTGCCTTGACTTGCTATACCCTTTTTCCTTGCCTTGCCTTTTCATGCTTTGCCCTTTTGCCTTGCCTTGCTTTGCCATTTTGCCTTTCCTTGAATTGCCCTTTTGTCTTACCTTGCCTTGACTTGCTATACCCTTTTTCCTAGCCTTGCCTTGTCATGCTTTGCCCTTTTGACTTGCCTTGGTTTGCCCTTTTGCCTTGCTTTGCCTTGTTATGCTTTGCCCTTTTGCCTTGTCTTGCTTTGCCATTTTGCCTTTCCTTGCATTGCCCTTTTGCCTTACCTTGCCTTGTCATGCTTTAGCCTTTTGCCTTGCCTTGCCTTGTCATGCTTTGCCCTTTTGACTTGCTTTGCTTTGCCCTTTTGCCTTGCCTTTCCTTGTTTTGCCGTTTTGAATTGCCTTGCATTGCCTTACTTTCATCTTTGCCTTGCCTTGACGTGTCTTCCTTATCGTTTTGCCTTGCCTTGCTTTGCTTTCCCCTTTTGCCTTGCCTTTCCTTGCCTTGCTTTAACCTTTTGCCTTCCTTTGCCTTGCCTTTCCATTCCTTCCTTTGACCCTTTGCCTTGCCTTGCTTTGACTCTTTGCCTTGACTTGCCTTGCCTTCCTTTCTCCTTTTGCCCTGATTTGCCTTGCCTTTCTTTTGACCTTTTGCCTTGCCTTGCCTTGCCATGCTTTGCTCT
Source organism: Columba livia (assembly GCF_036013475.1). NCBI lineage: Eukaryota > Metazoa > Chordata > Aves > Columbiformes > Columbidae > Columba > Columba livia. The sequence goes on from NW_027043151.1 coordinate 291,548, forward strand.
TTTTCCTTGCCTTGCTTTGCCCTTTTGTCTTGCCTTGCCTTGCCTTGCTTTGCCATTTTCCCTTGCCTTGCTTTCCCCTTTTGCCTTGCCTTTCCTTGCTTTGGCCTTTTTCCTGGCCTTGCCATGGTTTGTCCTTTTGACTTACCTTGCCTTGCCTTTCTTTGCAGTTTTCCCGGCCTTGCATTGAGTTGCCCTTTTTCCTTGTCTTGCCATGCTTTGCCCTTTTGCCTTGCCTTGCTTTGCCCTTTTGCCTTGCTTTGCCTTGTTATGCTTTGCCCTTTTGCCTTGCCTTGCTTTGCCATTTTGCCTTTCCTTGAATTGCCCTTTTCCCTTACCTTGCCTTGACTTGCTATAGCCTTTTTCCTTGCCTTGCCTTGTCATACTTTGCCATTTTGACTTGCTTTGCTTTGCCCTTTTGCCTTGCCTTGCTTTGTCTCTTTGCCTTGTCTTGCCTTGCCTTCCTTTCTCCTTTTGCCCTGATTTGCCTTGCCTTTCTTTTGACCTTTTGCCTTGCCTTGCCATGCTTTGCTCTTTTTCCTTGCCTTGCTTTGCCCTTTTGTCTTTCCTTGCCTTGCCTTGCTTTGCCATTTTCCCTTGCCTTGCTTTTCCCTTTTGCCTTGCCTTTCCTTGCTTTGGCCTTTTTCCTGGCCTTGCCATGGTTTGTCCTTTTGACTTACCTTGCCTTGCCTTTCTTTGCACTTTTGCCTGGCCTTGCTTTGCCCTTTTGCCTTGCCTTGCTTTGCCATTTTGCCTTTCCTTGAATTGCCCTTTTGCCTTACCTTGCCTTGACTTGCTATACCCTTTTTCCTTGCCTTGCCTTGTCATGCTTTGCCCTTTTGACTTGCCTTGCTTTGCCATTTTACCTTGCCTTGCTTTGCCCTTTTGCCTTGCTTTGCCTTGTTATGCTTTGACCTTTTGCCTTGCCTTGCTTTGCCATTTTGCCTTTCCTTGAATTGCCCTTTTGCCTTACTTTGCCTTGACTTGCTATACCCTTTTTCCTTGCCTTGCCTTGTCATACTTTGCCATTTTGACTTGCTTTGCTTTGCCCTTTTGCCTTGCCTTGCTTTGCCATTTTGCCTTTCCTTGAATTGCCCTTTTGCCTTACCTTGCCTTGACTTGCTATACCCTTTTTCCTTGCCTTGCCTTGTCATGCTTTGCCCTTTTGACTTGCTTTGCTTTGTCCTTTTGCCTTGCCTTGCTTTGCCATTTTGCCTTTCCTTGAATTGCCCTTTTGCCTTACCTTGCCTTGACTTGCTATACCCTATTTCCTTGCCTTGCCTTGTCATGCTTTGCCCTTTTGACTTGCTTTGATTTGTCCTTTTGCCTTGCCTTGCTTTGCCATTTTGCCTTTCCTTGAATTGCCCTTTTGCCTTACCTTGCCTTGACTTGCTATACCCTTTTTCCTTGCCTTGCCTTGTCATGCTTTGCCCTTTTGACTTGCCTTGCTTTGCCCTTTTGCCTTGCCTTGCTTTGCCCTTCTGCCTTGCTTTGCCTTGTTATGCTTTCCCTTTTGCCTTGTCTTGCTTTGCCATTTTGCTTTTCCTTGCTTTTCCCTTTTGCCTTGCCTTTCCTTGCTTTGGCCTTTTTCCTGGCCTTGCCATGGTTTGTCCTTTTGACTTACCTTGCCTTGCCTTTCTTTGCCCTTTTGCCTGGCCTTGCATTGAGTTGCCCTTTTTCCTTGCCTTGCCATGCTTTGCCCTTTTGCCTTGCCTTGCTTTGTCATTTTGTCTTTCCTTGAATTGCCCTTTTGCCTTACCTTGCCTTGACTTGCTATACCCTATTTCCTTGCCTTGCCTTGTCATGCTTTGCCCTTTTGACTTGCTTTGCTTTGTCCTTTTGCCTTGCCTTGCTTTGCCATTTTGCCTTTCCTTGAATTGCCCTTTTGCCTTACCTTGCCTTGACTTGCTATACCCTATTTCCTTGCCTTGCCTTGTCATGCTTTGCCCTTTTGACTTGCTTTGCTTTGTCCTTTTGCCTTGCCTTGCTTTGCCATTTTGCCTTTCCTTGAATTGCCCTTTTGCCTTACCTTGCCTTGACTTGCTATACCCTTTTTCCTTGCCTTGCCTTTTCATGCTTTGCCCTTTTGACTTGCCTTGCTTTGCCCTTTTGCCTTGCTTGCCTTGTTATGCTTTGCCCTTTTGCCTTGCCTTGCTTTGCCATTTTGCCTTTCCTTGAATTGCCCTTTTGCCTTACCTTGCCTTGACTTGCTATAGCCTTTTTCCTTGCCTTGCCTTGTCATACTTTGCCATTTTAACTTGCTTTGCTTTGCCCTTTTGCCTTGCCTTGCTTTGCCATTTTGCCTTTCCTTGAATTGCCCTTTTGCTTTACCTTGCCTTGACTTGCTATACCCTTTTTCCTAGCCTTGCCTTGTCATGCTTTGCCCTTTTGACTTTCCTTGCTTTGCCCTTTTGCCTTGTCTAGCTTTGCCCTTTTGCCTTGCTTTGCCTTGTTATGCTTTCTCTTTTGCCTTGTCTTGCTTTGCCATTTTGCTTTTCCTTGCATTGCCCTTTTGCCTTACCTTGTCTTGACATGCTTTACCCTTTTGCCTTGCCTTGCCTTTTCATGCTTTGCCCTTTTGCATTGCCTTGCCTTGTCATGCTTTGCCCTTTTGACTTGCTTTGCTTTGCCCTTTTGCCTTGCCTTTCCTTGTTTTGCCGTTTTCAATTTCCTTGCATTGCCTTACTTTCATCTTTGCCTTGCCTTGACGTGTCTTCCTTATCCTTTCGCCTTGCCTTGCTTTGCTTTCCCCTTTTGCCTTGCCTTACCTTGCCTTGCTTTGCCTCTTTGCCTTGTCTTGCCTTGCCTTCCTTTCTCCTTTTGCCCTGATTTGCCTTGCCTTTCTTTTGACCTTTTGCCTTGCCTTGCCTTGCCATGCTTTGCTCTTTTTCCTTGCCTTGCTTTGCCCTTTTGTCTTGCCTTGCCTTGCCTTGCTTTGCCATTTTCCCTTGCCTTGCTTTTCCCTTTTGCCTTGCCTTTCCTTGCTTTGGCCTTTTTCCTGGCCTTGCCATGGTTTGTCCTTTTGACTTACCTTGCCTTGCCTTTCTTTGCCCTTTTGCCTGGCCTTGCATTGAGTTGCCCTTTTTCCTTGCCTTGCCATGCTTTGACCTTTTGCCTTGCCTTGCTTTGCCATTTTGTCTTTCCTTGAATTGCCCTTTTGCCTTACCTTGCCTTGACTTGCTATACCCTTTTTCCTTGCCTTGCCTTTTCATGCTTTGCCCTTTTGCCTTGCCTTGCTTTGCCATTTTGCCTTTCCTTGAATTGCCCTTTTGCCTTAACTTGCCTTGACTTGCTATACCCTTTTTCCTTGCCTTGCCTTGTCATGCTTTGCCCTTTTGACTTGCCTTGCTTTGCCCTTTTGCCTTGCTTTGCCTTGTTATGCTTTGTCCTTTTGCCTTGTCTTGCTTTGCCATTTTGCCTTTCCTTGCATTGCCCTTTTGCCTTACCTTGCCTTGTCATGCTTTAGCCTTTTGCCTTGCCTTGCCTTGTCATGCTTTGCCGTTTTGACTTGCTTTGCTTTGCCCTTTTGCCTTGCCTTTCCTTGTTTTGCCGTTTTGAATTGCCTTGCATTGCCTTACTTTCATCTTTGCCTTGCCTTGACGTGTCTTCCTTATCATTTTGCCTTGCCTTGCTTTGCTTTCCCCTTTTGCCTTGCCTTTCCTTGCCTTGCTTTACCCTTTTGCCTTCCTTTGCCTTGCCTTTCCATGCCTTCCTTTGACCCTTTTCCTTGCCTTGCTTTGACTCTTTGCCTTGACTTGCCTTGCCTTCCTTTCTCCTTTTGGCCTGATTTGCCTTGCCTTTCTTTTGACCTTTTGCCTTGCCTTGCCATGCTTTGCTCTTTTTCCTTGCCTTGCTTTGCCCTTTTGTCTTGCCTTGTCTTGTTTTGCCATTTTCCCTTGCCTTGCTTTCCCCTTTTGCCTTGCCTTTCCTTGCTTTGGCCTTTTTCCTGGCCTTGCCATGGTTTGTCCTTTTGACTTACCTTGCCTTGTCATGCTTTGCCCTTTTGACTTGCTTTGCTTTGCCCTTTTGCCTTGCCTTGCTTTGCCATTTTGCCTTTCCTTGAATTGCCCTTTTGCCTTACCTTGCCTTGACTTGCTATACCCTTTTTCCTTGCCTTGCCTTGTCATGCTTTGCCCTTTTGACTTGCCTTGCTTTGCCCTTTTGCCTTGTCTTGCTTTGCCCTTTTGCCTTGCTTTGCCTTGTTATGCTTTCCCTTTTGCCTTGTCTTGCTTTGCCATTTTGCTTTTAATTGCATTGCCCTTTTGCCTTGCCTTGCCTTTTCATGCTTTGCCCTTTTGACTTGCCTTGCTTTGCCATTTTGCCTTTCCTTGAATTGCCCTTTTGCCTTACCTTGCCTTGACTTGCTATACCCTTTTTCCTTGCGTTGCCTTGTCATGCTTTGCCCTTTTGACTTGCCTTGCTTTGCCCTTTTGCCTTGCCTTGCTTTGCCCTTTTGCCTTGCTTTGCCTTGTTATGCTTTGCCCTTTTGCCTTGCCTTGCTTTGCCATTTTGCCTTTCCTTGAATTGCTCTTTTGCCTTACTTTGCCTTGACTTGCTATACCCTTTTTCCTTGCCTTGCCTTGTCATACTTTGCCATTTTGACTTGCTTTGCTTTGCCCTTTTGCCTTGCCTTGCTTTGCCATTTTGCATTTCCTTGAATTGCCCTTTTGCCTTACCTTGCCTTGACTTGCTATACCCTTTTTCCTTGCCTTGCCTTGTCATGCTTTGCCCTTTTGACTTGCTTTGCTTTGTCCTTTTGCCTTGCCTTGCTTTGCCATTTTGCCTTTCCTTGAATTGCCCTTTTGCCTTACCTTGCCTTGACTTGCTATACCCTTTTTCCTTGCCTTGCCTTGTCATGCTTTGCCCTTTTGACTTTCCTTGCTTTGCCCTTTTGCCTTGTCTAGCTTTGCCCTTTTGCCTTGCTTTGCCTTGTTATGCTTTCTCTTTTGCCTTGTCTTGCTTTGCCATTTTGCTTTTCCTTGCATTGCCCTTTTGCCTTACCTTGTCTTGACATGCTTTACCCTTTTGCCTTGCCTTGCCTTTTCATGCTTTGCCCTTTTGCATTGCCTTGCCTTGTCATGCTTTGCCCTTTTGACTTGCTTTGCTTTGCCCTTTTGCCTTGCCTTTCCTTGTTTTGCCGTTTTCAATTTCCTTGCATTGCCTTACTTTCATCTTTGCCTTGCCTTGACGTGTCTTCCTTATCCTTTCGCCTTGCCTTGCTTTGCTTTCCCCTTTTGCCTTGCCTTACCTTGCCTTGCTTTGCCTCTTTGCCTTGTCTTGCCTTGCCTTCCTTTCTCCTTTTGCCCTGATTTGCCTTGCCTTTCTTTTGACCTTTTGCCTTGCCTTGCCTTGCCATGCTTTGCTCTTTTTCCTTGCCTTGCTTTGCCCTTTTGTCTTGCCTTGCCTTGCCTTGCTTTGCCATTTTCCCTTGCCTTGCTTTTCCCTTTTGCCTTGCCTTTCCTTGCTTTGGCCTTTTTCCTGGCCTTGCCATGGTTTGTCCTTTTGACTTACCTTGCCTTGCCTTTCTTTGCCCTTTTGCCTGGCCTTGCATTGAGTTGCCCTTTTTCCTTGCCTTGCCATGCTTTGACCTTTTGCCTTGCCTTGCTTTGCCATTTTGTCTTTCCTTGAATTGCCCTTTTGCCTTACCTTGCCTTGACTTGCTATACCCTTTTTCCTTGCCTTGCCTTGTCATGCTTTGCCCTTTTGACTTGCCTTGCTTTGCCATTTTGCCTTGCCTTGCTTTGCCCTTTTGCCTTGCTTTGCCTTGTTATGCTTTGCCCTTTTGCCTTGCCTTGCTTTGCCATTTTGCCTTTCCTTGAATTGCCCTTTTGCCTTACTTTGCCTTGACTTGCTATACCCTTTTTCCTTGCCTTGCCTTGTCATACTTTGCCATTTTGACTTGCTTTGCTTTGCCCTTTTGCCTTGCCTTGCTTTGCCATTTTGCCTTTCCTTGAATTGCCCTTTTGCCTTACCTTGCCTTGACTTGCTATACCCTATTTCCTTGCCTTGCCTTGTCATGCTTTGCCCTTTTGACTTGCTTTGCTTTGTCCTTTTGCCTTGCCTTGCTTTGCCATTTTGCCTTTCCTTGAATTGCCCTTTTGCCTTACCTTGCCTTGACTTGCTATACCCTTTTTCCTTGCCTTGCCTTGTCATGCTTTGCCCTTTTGACTTTCCTTGCTTTGCCCTTTTGCCTTGCCTTGCTTTGCCCTTCTGCCTTGCTTTGCCTTGTTATGCTTTCCCTTTTGCCTTGTCTTGTTTTGCCATTTTGCTTTTCCTTGCTTTTCCCTTTTGCCTTGCCTTTCCTTGCTTTGGCCTTTTTCCTGGCCTTGCCATGGTTTGTCCTTTTGACTTACCTTGCCTTGCCTTTCTTTGCCCTTTTGCCTGGCCTTGCATTGAGTTGCCCTTTTTCCTTGCCTTGCCATGCTTTGCCCTTTTGCCTTGCCTTGCTTTGTCATTTTGTCTTTCCTTTAATTGCCCTTTTGCCTTACCTTGCCTTGACTTGCTATACCCTTTTTCCTTGCCTTGCCTTTTCATGCTTTGCCCTTTTGACTTGCCTTGCTTTGCCCTTTTGCCTTGCTTGCCTTGTTATGCTTTGCCCTTCTGCCTTGCCTTGCTTTGCCATTTTGTCTTTCCTTGAATTGCCCTTTTGCCTTACCTTGCCTTGACTTGCTATACCCTTTTTCCTTGCCTTGCCTTTTCATGCTTTGCCCTTTTGCCCTGCCTTGCTTTGCCATTTTGCCTTTCCTTGAATTGCCCTTTTGCCTTACCTTGCCTTGACTTGCTATACCCTTTTTCCTAGCCTTGCCTTGTCATGCTTTGCCCTTTTGACTTGCCTTGGTTTGCCCTTTTGCCTTGCTTTGCCTTGTTATGCTTTGCCCTTTTGCCTTGTCTTGCTTTGCCATTTTGCCTTTCCTTGCATTGCCCTTTTGCCTTACCTTGCCTTGTCATGCTTTAGCCTTTTGCCTTGCCTTGCCTTGTCATGCTTTGCCCTTTTGACTTGCTTTGCTTTGCCCTTTTGCCTTGCCTTTCCTTGTTTTGCCGTTTTGAATTGCCTTGCATTGCCTTACTTTCATCTTTGAATTGCCTTGACGTGTCTTCCTTATCGTTTTGCCTTGCCTTGCTTTGCTTTCCCCTTTTGCCTTGCCTTTCCTTGCCTTGTTTTACCCTTTTGCCTTCCTTTGCCTTGCCTTTCCATGCCTTCCTTTGACCCTTTGCCTTGCCTTGCTTTGACTCTTTGCCTTGACTTGCCTTGCCTTCCTTTCTCCTTTTGCCCTGATTTGCCTTGCCTTTCTTTTGACCTTTTGCCTTGCCTTGCCTTGCCATGCTTTGCTCTTTTTCCTTGCCTTGCTTTGCCCTTTTGTCTTGCCTTGCCTTGCCTTGCTTTGCCATTTTCCCTTGCCTTGCTTTCCCCTTTTGCCTTGCCTTTCCTTGCTTTGGCCTTTTTCCTGGCCTTGCCATGGTTTGTCCTTTTGACTTACCTTGCCTTGCCTTTCTTTGCACTTTTGCCCGGCCTTGCATTGAGTTGCCCTTTTTCCTTGTCTTGCCATGCTTTGCCCTTTTGCCTTGCCTTGCTTTGCCCTTTTGCCTTGCTTTGCCTTGTTATGCTTTGCCCTTTTGCCTTGCCTTGCTTTGCCATTTTGCCTTTCCTTGAATTGCCCTTTTCCCTTACCTTGCCTTGACTTGCTATAGCCTTTTTCCTTGCCTTGCCTTGTCATACTTTGCCATTTTGACTTGCTTTGCTTTGCCCTTTTGCCTTGCCTTGCTTTGTCTCTTTGCCTTGTCTTGCCTTGCCTTCCTTTCTCCTTTTGCCCTGATTTGCCTTGCCTTTCTTTTGACCTTTTGCCTTGCCTTGCCATGCTTTGCTCTTTTTCCTTGCCTTGCTTTGCCCTTTTGTCTTTCCTTGCCTTGCCTTGCTTTGCCATTTTCCCTTGCCTTGCTTTCCCCTTTTGCCAGGCCTTTCCTTGCTTTGGCCTTTTTCCTGGCCTTGCCATGGTTTGTCCTTTTGACTTACCTTGCCTTGCCTTTCTTTGCACTTTTGCCTGGCCTTGCTTTGCCCTTTTGCCTTGCCTTGCTTTGCCATTTTGCCTTTCCTTGAATTGCCCTTTTGCCTTACCTTGCCTTGACTTGCTATACCCTTTTTCCTTGCCTTGCCTTGTCATGCTTTGCCCTTTTGACTTGCCTTGCTTTGCCATTTTACCTTGCCTTGCTTTGCCCTTTTGCCTTGCTTTGCCTTGTTATGCTTTGACCTTTTGCCTTGCCTTGCTTTGCCATTTTGCCTTTCCTTGAATTGCCCTTTTGCCTTACTTTGCCTTGACTTGCTATACCCTTTTTCCTTGCCTTGCCTTGTCATACTTTGCCATTTTGACTTGCTTTGCTTTGCCCTTTTGCCTTGCCTTGCTTTGCCATTTTGCCTTTCCTTGAATTGCCCTTTTGCCTTACCTTGCCTTGACTTGCTATACCCTTTTTCCTTGCCTTGCCTTGTCATGCTTTGCCCTTTTGACTTGCTTTGCTTTGTCCTTTTGCCTTGCCTTGCTTTGCCATTTTGCCTTTCCTTGAATTGCCCTTTTGCCTTACCTTGCCTTGACTTGCTATACCCTATTTCCTTGCCTTGCCTTGTCATGCTTTGCCCTTTTGACTTGCTTTGCTTTGTCCTTTTGCCTTGCCTTGCTTTGCCATTTTGCCTTTCCTTGAATTGCCCTTTTGCCTTACCTTGCCTTGACTTGCTATACCCTTTTTCCTTGCCTTGCCTTGTCATGCTTTGCCCTTTTGACTTTCCTTGCTTTGTCCTTTTGCCTTGCCTTGCTTTGCCCTTCTGCCTTGCTTTGCCTTGTTATGCTTTCCCTTTTGCCTTGTCTTGTTTTGCCATTTTGCTTTTCCTTGCTTTTCCCTTTTGCCTTGCCTTTCCTTGCTTTGGCCTTTTTCCTGGCCTTGCCATGGTTTGTCCTTTTGACTTACCTTGCCTTGCCTTTCTTTGCCCTTTTGCCTGGCCTTGCATTGAGTTGCCCTTTTTCCTTGCCTTGCCATGCTTTGCCCTTTTGCCTTGCCTTGCTTTGTCATTTTGTCTTTCCTTTAATTGCCCTTTTGCCTTACCTTGCCTTGACTTGCTATACCCTTTTTCCTTGCCTTGCCTTTTCATGCTTTGCCCTTTTGACTTGCCTTGCTTTGCCCTTTTGCCTTGCTTGCCTTGTTATGCTTTGCCCTTCTGCCTTGCCTTGCTTTGCCATTTTGTCTTTCCTTGAATTGCCCTTTTGCCTTACCTTGCCTTGACTTGCTATACCCTTTTTCCTTGCCTTGCCTTTTCATGCTTTGCCCTTTTGCCTTGCCTTGCTTTGCCATTTTGCCTTTCCTTGAATTGCCCTTTTGTCTTACCTTGCCTTGACTTGCTATACCCTTTTTCCTAGCCTTGCCTTGTCATGCTTTGCCCTTTTGACTTGCCTTGGTTTGCCCTTTTGCCTTGCTTTGCCTTGTTATGCTTTGCCCTTTTGCCTTGTCTTGCTTTGCCATTTTGCCTTTCCTTGCATTGCCCTTTTGCCTTACCTTGCCTTGTCATGCTTTAGCCTTTTGCCTTGCCTTGCCTTGTCATGCTTTGCCCTTTTGACTTGCTTTGCTTTGCCCTTTTGCCTTGCCTTTCCTTGTTTTGCCGTTTTGAATTGCCTTGCATTGCCTTACTTTCATCTTTGCCTTGCCTTGACGTGTCTTCCTTATCGTTTTGCCTTGCCTTGCTTTGCTTTCCCCTTTTGCCTTGCCTTTCCTTGCCTTGCTTTAACCTTTTGCCTTCCTTTGCCTTGCCTTTCCATTCCTTCCTTTGACCCTTTGCCTTGCCTTGCTTTGACTCTTTGCCTTGACTTGCCTTGCCTTCCTTTCTCCTTTTGCCCTGATTTGCCTTGCCTTTCTTTTGACCTTTTGCCTTGCCTTGCCTTGCCATGCTTTGCTCTTTTTCCTTGCCTTGCTTTGCCCTTTTGTCTTGCCTTGCCTTGCCTTGCTTTGCCATTTTCCCTTGCCTTGCTTTCCCCTTTTGCCTTGCCTTTCCTTGCTTTGGCCTTTTTCCTGGCCTTGCCATGGTTTGTCCTTTTGACTTACCTTGCCTTGCCTTTCTTTGCAGTTTTCCCGGCCTTGCATTGAGTTGCCCTTTTTCCTTGTCTTGCCATGCTTTGCCCTTTTGCCTTGCCTTGCTTTGCCCTTTTGCCTTGCTTTGCCTTGTTATGCTTTGCCCTTTTGCCTTGCCTTGCTTTGCCATTTTGCCTTTCCTTGAATTGCCCTTTTCCCTTACCTTGCCTTGACTTGCTATAGCCTTTTTCCTTGCCTTGCCTTGTCATACTTTGCCATTTTGACTTGCTTTGCTTTGCCCTTTTGCCTTGCCTTGCTTTGTCTCTTTGCCTTGTCTTGCCTTGCCTTCCTTTCTCCTTTTGCCCTGATTTGCCTTGCCTTTCTTTTGACCTTTTGCCTTGCCTTGCCATGCTTTGCTCTTTTTCCTTGCCTTGCTTTGCCCTTTTGTCTTTCCTTGCCTTGCCTTGCTTTGCCATTTTCCCTTGCCTTGCTTTCCCCTTTTGCCAGGCCTTTCCTTGCTTTGGCCTTTTTCCTGGCCTTGCCATGGTTTGTCCTTTTGACTTACCTTGCCTTGCCTTTCTTTGCACTTTTGCCTGGCCTTGCTTTGCCCTTTTGCCTTGCCTTGCTTTGCCATTTTGCCTTTCCTTGAATTGCCCTTTTGCCTTACCTTGCCTTGACTTGCTATACCCTTTTTCCTTGCCTTGCCTTGTCATGCTTTGCCCTTTTGACTTGCCTTGCTTTGCCATTTTACCTTGCCTTGCTTTGCCCTTTTGCCTTGCTTTGCCTTGTTATGCTTTGACCTTTTGCCTTGCCTTGCTTTGCCATTTTGCCTTTCCTTGAATTGCCCTTTTGCCTTACTTTGCCTTGACTTGCTATACCCTTTTTCCTTGCCTTGCCTTGTCATACTTTGCCATTTTGACTTGCTTTGCTTTGCCCTTTTGCCTTGCCTTGCTTTGCCATTTTGCCTTTCCTTGAATTGCCCTTTTGCCTTACCTTGCCTTGACTTGCTATACCCTTTTTCCTTGCCTTGCCTTGTCATGCTTTGCCCTTTTGACTTGCTTTGCTTTGTCCTTTTGCCTTGCCTTGCTTTGCCATTTTGCCTTTCCTTGAATTGCCCTTTTGCCTTACCTTGCCTTGACTTGCTATACCCTATTTCCTTGCCTTGCCTTGTCATGCTTTGCCCTTTTGACTTGCTTTGCTTTGTCCTTTTGCCTTGCCTTGCTTTGCCATTTTGCCTTTCCTTGAATTGCCCTTTTGCCTTACCTTGCCTTGACTTGCTATACCCTTTTTCCTTGCCTTGCCTTGTCATGCTTTGCCCTTTTGACTTTCCTTGCTTTGCCCTTTTGCCTTGCCTTGCTTTGCCCTTCTGCCTTGCTTTGCCTTGTTATGCTTTCCCTTTTGCCTTGTCTTGTTTTGCCATTTTGCTTTTCCTTGCTTTTCCCTTTTGCCTTGCCTTTCCTTGCTTTGGCCTTTTTCCTGGCCTTGCCATGGTTTGTCCTTTTGACTTACCTTGCCTTGCCTTTCTTTGCCCTTTTGCCTGGCCTTGCACTGAGTTGCCCTTTTTCCTTGCCTTGCCATGCTTTGCCCTTTTGCCTTGCCTTGCTTTGTCATTTTGTCTTTCCTTTAATTGCCCTTTTGCCTTACCTTGCCTTGACTTGCTATACCCTTTTTCCTTGCCTTGCCTTTTCATGCTTTGCCCTTTTGACTTGCCTTGCTTTGCCCTTTTGCCTTGCTTGCCTTGTTATGCTTTGCCCTTCTGCCTTGCCTTGCTTTGCCATTTTGTCTTTCCTTGAATTGCCCTTTTGCCTTACCTTGCCTTGACTTGCTATACCCTTTTTCCTTGCCTTGCCTTTTCATGCTTTGCCCTTTTGCCTTGCCTTGCTTTGCCATTTTGCCTTTCCTTGAATTGCCCTTTTGTCTTACCTTGCCTTGACTTGCTATACCCTTTTTCCTAGCCTTGCCTTGTCATGCTTTGCCCTTTTGACTTGCCTTGGTTTGCCCTTTTGCCTTGCTTTGCCTTGTTATGCTTTGCCCTTTTGCCTTGTCTTGCTTTGCCATTTTGCCTTTCCTTGCATTGCCCTTTTGCCTTACCTTGCCTTGTCATGCTTTAGCCTTTTGCCTTGCCTTGCCTTGTCATGCTTTGCCCTTTTGACTTGCTTTGCTTTGCCCTTTTGCCTTGCCTTTCCTTGTTTTGCCGTTTTGAATTGCCTTGCATTGCCTTACTTTCATCTTTGCCTTGCCTTGACGTGTCTTCCTTATCGTTTTGCCTTGCCTTGCTTTGCTTTCCCCTTTTGCCTTGCCTTTCCTTGCCTTGCTTTAACCTTTTGCCTTCCTTTGCCTTGCCTTTCCATTCCTTCCTTTGACCCTTTGCCTTGCCTTGCTTTGACTCTTTGCCTTGACTTGCCTTGCCTTCCTTTCTCCTTTTGCCCTGATTTGCCTTGCCTTTCTTTTGACCTTTTGCCTTGCCTTGCCTTGCCATGCTTTGCTCTTTTTCCTTGCCTTGCTTTGCCCTTTTGTCTTGCCTTGCCTTGCCTTGCTTTGCCATTTTCCCTTGCCTTGCTTTCCCCTTTTGCCTTGCCTTTCCTTGCTTTGGCCTTTTTCCTGGCCTTGCCATGGTTTGTCCTTTTGACTTACCTTGCCTTGCCTTTCTTTGCAGTTTTCCCGGCCTTGCATTGAGTTGCCCTTTTTCCTTGTCTTGCCATGCTTTGCCCTTTTGCCTTGCCTTGCTTTGCCCTTTTGCCTTGCTTTGCCTTGTTATGCTTTGCCCTTTTGCCTTGCCTTGCTTTGCCATTTTGCCTTTCCTTGAATTGCCCTTTTCCCTTACCTTGCCTTGACTTGCTATAGCCTTTTTCCTTGCCTTGCCTTGTCATACTTTGCCATTTTGACTTGCTTTGCTTTGCCCTTTTGCCTTGCCTTGCTTTGTCTCTTTGCCTTGTCTTGCCTTGCCTTCCTTTCTCCTTTTGCCCTGATTTACCTTGCCTTTCTTTTGACCTTTTGCCTTGCCTTGCCATGCTTTGCTCTTTTTCCTTGCCTTGCTTTGCCCTTTTGTCTTTCCTTGCCTTGCCTTGCTTTGCCATTTTCCCTTGCCTTGCTTTCCCCTTTTGCCAGGCCTTTCCTTGCTTTGGCCTTTTTCCTGGCCTTGCCATGGTTTGTCCTTTTGACTTACCTTGCCTTGCCTTTCTTTGCACTTTTGCCTGGCCTTGCTTTGCCCTTTTGCCTTGCCTTGCTTTGCCATTTTGCCTTTCCTTGAATTGCCCTTTTGCCTTACCTTGCCTTGACTTGCTATACCCTTTTTCCTTGCCTTGCCTTGTCATGCTTTGCCCTTTTGACTTGCCTTGCTTTGCCATTTTACCTTGCCTTGCTTTGCCCTTTTGCCTTGCTTTGCCTTGTTATGCTTTGACCTTTTGCCTTGCCTTGCTTTGCCATTTTGCCTTTCCTTGAATTGCCCTTTTGCCTTACTTTGCCTTGACTTGCTATACCCTTTTTCCTTGCCTTGCCTTGTCATACTTTGCCATTTTGACTTGCTTTGCTTTGCCCTTTTGCCTTGCCTTGCTTTGCCATTTTGCCTTTCCTTGAATTGCCCTTTTGCCTTACCTTGCCTTGACTTGCTATACCCTTTTTCCTTGCCTTGCCTTGTCATGCTTTGCCCTTTTGACTTGCTTTGCTTTGTCCTTTTGCCTTGCCTTGCTTTGCCATTTTGCCTTTCCTTGAATTGCCCTTTTGCCTTACCTTGCCTTGACTTGCTATACCCTATTTCCTTGCCTTGCCTTGTCATGCTTTGCCCTTTTGACTTGCTTTGCTTTGTCCTTTTGCCTTGCCTTGCTTTGCCATTTTGCCTTTCCTTGAATTGCCCTTTTGCCTTACCTTGCCTTGACTTGCTATACCCTTTTTCCTTGCCTTGCCTTGTCATGCTTTGCCCTTTTGACTTTCCTTGCTTTGCCCTTTTGCCTTGCCTTGCTTTGCCCTTCTGCCTTGCTTTGCCTTGTTATGCTTTCCCTTTTGCCTTGTCTTGTTTTGCCATTTTGCTTTTCCTTGCTTTTCCCTTTTGCCTTGCCTTTCCTTGCTTTGGCCTTTTTCCTGGCCTTGCCATGGTTTGTCCTTTTGACTTACCTTGCCTTGCCTTTCTTTGCCCTTTTGCCTGGCCTTGCATTGAGTTGCCCTTTTTCCTTGCCTTGCCATGCTTTGCCCTTTTGCCTTGCCTTGCTTTGTCATTTTGTCTTTCCTTTAATTGCCCTTTTGCCTTACCTTGCCTTGACTTGCTATACCCTTTTTCCTTGCCTTGCCTTTTCATGCTTTGCCCTTTTGACTTGCCTTGCTTTGCCCTTTTGCCTTGCTTGCCTTGTTATGCTTTGCCCTTCTGCCTTGCCTTGCTTTGCCATTTTGTCTTTCCTTGAATTGCCCTTTTGCCTTACCTTGCCTTGACTTGCTATACCCTTTTTCCTTGCCTTGCCTTTTCATGCTTTGCCCTTTTGCCTTGCCTTGCTTTGCCATTTTGCCTTTCCTTGAATTGCCCTTTTGTCTTACCTTGCCTTGACTTGCTATACCCTTTTTCCTAGCCTTGCCTTGTCATGCTTTGCCCTTTTGACTTGCCTTGGTTTGCCCTTTTGCCTTGCTTTGCCTTGTTATGCTTTGCCCTTTTGCCTTGTCTTGCTTTGCCATTTTGCCTTTCCTTGCATTGCCCTTTTGCCTTACCTTGCCTTGTCATGCTTTAGCCTTTTGCCTTGCCTTGCCTTGTCATGCTTTGCCCTTTTGACTTGCTTTGCTTTGCCCTTTTGCCTTGCCTTTCCTTGTTTTGCCGTTTTGAATTGCCTTGCATTGCCTTACTTTCATCTTTGCCTTGCCTTGACGTGTCTTCCTTATCGTTTTGCCTTGCCTTGCTTTGCTTTCCCCTTTTGCCTTGCCTTTCCTTGCCTTGCTTTAACCTTTTGCCTTCCTTTGCCTTGCCTTTCCATTCCTTCCTTTGACCCTTTGCCTTGCCTTGCTTTGACTCTTTGCCTTGACTTGCCTTGCCTTCCTTTCTCCTTTTGCCCTGATTTGCCTTGCCTTTCTTTTGACCTTTTGCCTTGCCTTGCCTTGCCATGCTTTGCTCTTTTTCCTTGCCTTGCTTTGCCCTTTTGTCTTGCCTTGCCTTGCCTTGCTTTGCCATTTTCCCTTGCCTTGCTTTCCCCTTTTGCCTTGCCTTTCCTTGCTTTGGCCTTTTTCCTGGCCTTGCCATGGTTTGTCCTTTTGACTTACCTTGCCTTGCCTTTCTTTGCAGTTTTCCCGGCCTTGCATTGAGTTGCCCTTTTTCCTTGTCTTGCCATGCTTTGCCCTTTTGCCTTGCCTTGCTTTGCCCTTTTGCCTTGCTTTGCCTTGTTATGCTTTGCCCTTTTGCCTTGCCTTGCTTTGCCATTTTGCCTTTCCTTGAATTGCCCTTTTCCCTTACCTTGCCTTGACTTGCTATAGCCTTTTTCCTTGCCTTGCCTTGTCATACTTTGCCATTTTGACTTGCTTTGCTTTGCCCTTTTGCCTTGCCTTGCTTTGTCTCTTTGCCTTGTCTTGCCTTGCCTTCCTTTCTCCTTTTGCCCTGATTTGCCTTGCCTTTCTTTTGACCTTTTGCCTTGCCTTGCCATGCTTTGCTCTTTTTCCTTGCCTTGCTTTGCCCTTTTGTCTTTCCTTGCCTTGCCTTGCTTTGCCATTTTCCCTTGCCTTGCTTTTCCCTTTTGCCTTGCCTTTCCTTGCTTTGGCCTTTTTCCTGGCCTTGCCATGGTTTGTCCTTTTGACTTACCTTGCCTTGCCTTTCTTTGCACTTTTGCCTGGCCTTGCTTTGCCCTTTTGCCTTGCCTTGCTTTGCCATTTTGCCTTTCCTTGAATTGCCCTTTTGCCTTACCTTGCCTTGACTTGCTATACCCTTTTTCCTTGCCTTGCCTTGTCATGCTTTGCCCTTTTGACTTGCCTTGCTTTGCCATTTTACCTTGCCTTGCTTTGCCCTTTTGCCTTGCTTTGCCTTGTTATGCTTTGACCTTTTGCCTTGCCTTGCTTTGCCATTTTGCCTTTCCTTGAATTGCCCTTTTGCCTTACTTTGCCTTGACTTGCTATACCCTTTTTCCTTGCCTTGCCTTGTCATACTTTGCCATTTTGACTTGCTTTGCTTTGCCCTTTTGCCTTGCCTTGCTTTGCCATTTTGCCTTTCCTTGAATTGCCCTTTTGCCTTACCTTGCCTTGACTTGCTATACCCTTTTTCCTTGCCTTGCCTTGTCATGCTTTGCCCTTTTGACTTGCTTTGCTTTGTCCTTTTGCCTTGCCTTGCTTTGCCATTTTGCCTTTCCTTGAATTGCCCTTTTGCCTTACCTTGCCTTGACTTGCTATACCCTATTTCCTTGCCTTGCCTTGTCATGCTTTGCCCTTTTGACTTGCTTTGCTTTGTCCTTTTGCCTTGCCTTGCTTTGCCATTTTGCCTTTCCTTGAATTGCCCTTTTGCCTTACCTTGCCTTGACTTGCTATACCCTTTTTCCTTGCCTTGCCTTGTCATGCTTTGCCCTTTTGACTTGCCTTGCTTTGCCCTTTTGCCTTGCCTTGCTTTGCCCTTCTGCCTTGCTTTGCCTTGTTATGCTTTCCCTTTTGCCTTGTCTTGCTTTGCCATTTTGCTTTTCCTTGCTTTTCCCTTTTGCCTTGCCTTTCCTTGCTTTGGCCTTTTTCCTGGCCTTGCCATGGTTTGTCCTTTTGACTTACCTTGCCTTGCCTTTCTTTGCCCTTTTGCCTGGCCTTGCATTGAGTTGCCCTTTTTCCTTGCCTTGCCATGCTTTGCCCTTTTGCCTTGCCTTGCTTTGTCATTTTGTCTTTCCTTTAATTGCCCTTTTGCCTTACCTTGCCTTGACTTGCTATACCCTTTTTCCTTGCCTTGCCTTTTCATGCTTTGCCCTTTTGACTTGCCTTGCTTTGCCCTTTTGCCTTGCTTGCCTTGTTATGCTTTGCCCTTTTGCCTTGCCTTGCTTTGCCATTTTGCCTTTCCTTGAATTGCCCTTTTGCCTTACCTTGCCTTGACTTGCTATAGCCTTTTTCCTTGCCTTGCCTTGTCATACTTTGCCATTTTGACTTGCTTTGCTTTGCCCTTTTGCCTTGCCTTGCTTTGCCATTTTGCCTTTCCTTGAATTGCCCTTTTGCTTTACCTTGCCTTGACTTGCTATACCCTTTTTCCTAGCCTTGCCTTGTCATGCTTTGCCCTTTTGACTTTCCTTACTTTGCCCTTTTGCCTTGCTTTGCCTTGTTATGCTTTGCCCTTTTGCCTTGTCTGCTTTGCCATTTTGCGTTTCCTTGCATTGCCCTTTTGCCTTACCTTGCCTTGACATGCTTTAGCCTTTTGCCTTGCCTTTCCTTGTCATTCTTTGCCTTTTTGACTTGCTTTGCTTTGCCCTTTTGCCTTGCCTTTCCTTTTTTTGCCGTTTTGAATTGCCTTGCATTGCCTTACTTTCATCTTTGCCTTGCCTTGACGTGTCTTCCTTATCCTTTTGCCTTGCCTTGCTTTGCTTTCCCCTTTTGCCTTGCCTTTCCTTGCCTTGCTTTACCTTTTTGCCTTCCCTTGCCTTGCCTTTCCATGCCTTGCTTTGCCCCTTTGCCTTACCTTGCCTTGCTTTGCCCTTTTGCCTTGCCTTGCTTTGCCTCTTTGCCTTGTCTTGCCTTGCCTTCCTTTCTCCTTTTGCCCTGATTTGCCTTGCCTTTCTTTTGACCTTTTGCCTTGCCTTGCATTGCCATGCTTTGCTCTTTTTCCTTGCCTTGCTTTGCCCTTTTGTCTTGCCTTGCCTTGCCTTGCTTTGCCATTTTCCCTTGCCTTGCATTCCCCTTTTGCCTTGCCTTTCCTTGCTTTGGCCTTTTTCCTGGCCTCTCCATGGTTTTTCATTTTGACTTACCATGCCTTGCCTTTCTTTGCATTTTTCCTGGCCTTGCATTGAGTTGCCCTTTTTCCTTGCCTTGCCTTGCCATTCTTTGCCCTTTTGCCTTGCCTTGCTTTGCCATTTTGCCTTTCCTTGAATTGCCCTTTTGCCTTACCTTGCCTTGACTTGCTATACCCTTTTTCCTTGCCTTGCCTTGCCATGCTTTGCCCTTTTGCCTTGCCTTGCTTTGCCATTTTGCCTTTCCTTGAATTGCCCTTTTGCCTTACTTTGCCTTGACTTGCTATACCCTTTTTCCTTGCCTTGTCTTGCTTTGACATTTTGCCTTTCCTTGCATTGCCCTTTTGCCTTACCTTGCCTGACATGGTTTGCCCTTTTGCCTTGCCTTGCCTTGTCATTCTTTGCCCTTTTGACTTGCTTTGCTTTGCCCTTTTGCCTTGCCTTTCCTTTTTTTGCCGTTTTGAATTGCCTTGCATTGCCTTACTTTCATCTTTGCCTTGCCTTGACGTGTCTTCCTTATCCTTTTGCCTTGCCTTGCTTTGCTTTCCCCTTTTGCCTTGCCTTTCCTTGCCTTTCTTTACCCTTTTGCCTTCCCTTGCCTTGCCTTTCCATGCCTTGCTTTGCCCCTTTGCCTTAACTTGCCTTGCTTTGCCCTTTTGCCTTGCCATACTTTGCCTCTTTGCCTTGTCTTGCCTTGCCTTCCTTTCTCCTTTCTCCTTCCTTTCTCCTACATTGCCTTACTTTCACATTTTGCCTTGCCTTACCTTGTCTTGCTTTGCCCTTTTGCTTTGCCTTGCCTTGCCAGGCTTTGCCCATTTGCCTTCCCTTGCCTTTGCCTTTCCATGCCTTGCTTTGCCCCTTTGCCTTACCTTGCCTTGCTATGCCCTTTTGCCTTGCCTTTCTTTGTCTCTTTGCCTTGTCTTGCATTGCCTTCCTTTCTCCTTTTGCCCTGATTTGCCTTGCCTTTCTTTTGACCTTTTGCCTTGCCTTGCCATACTTTGCTCTTTTTCCTTGCCTTGCTTTGCCCTTTTGTCTTTCCTTGCCTTGCCTTGCTTTGCCATTTTCCCTTGCCTTGCTTTCCCCTTTTGCCTTGCCTTTCCTTGCTTTGGCCTTTTTCCTGGCCTTGCCATGGTTTGTCCTTTTGACTTACCTTGCCTTGCCTTTCTTTGCACGTTTGACTGGCCTTGCTTTGCCCTTTTGCCTTGCCTTGCTTTGCCATTTTGCCTTTCCTTGAATTGCCCTTTTGCCTTACCTTGCCTTGGCATGCTATACCCTTTTTCCTTGCCTTGCCTTGTCATGCTTTGCCCTTTTGACTTGCCTTGCTTTTTCATGCTTTGCCCTTTTGACTTGCCTTGCTTTGCCCTTTTGCCTTGCTTTGCCTTGTTATGCTTTGCCCTTTTGCCTTGCCTTGCTTTGCCATTTTGCCTTTCCTTGAATTGCCCTTTTGCCTTACTTTGCCTTGACTTGCTATACCCTTTTTCCTTGCCTTGCCTTGTCATACTTTGCCATTTTGACTTGCTTTGCTTTGCCCTTTTGCCTTGCCTTGCTTTGCCATTTTGCCTTTCCTTGAATTGCCCTTTTGCCTTACCTTGCCTTGACTTGCTATACCCTTTTTCCTTGCCTTGCCTTGTCATGCTTTGCCCTTTTGCCTTGCCTTGCTTTGCCCTTTTGCCTTGCTTTGCCTTGTTATGCTTTCCCTTTTGCCTTGTCTTGCTTTGCCATTTTGCTTTTCCTTGCATTGCCCTTTTGCCTTACCTTGCCTTGACATGCTTTACCCTTTTGCCTTGCCTTGCCTTTTCATGCTTTGCCCTTTTGCATTGCCTTGCGTTGTCATGCTTTGCCCTTTTGACTTGCTTTGCTTTGCCCTTTTGCCTTGCCTTTCCTTGTTTTGCCGTTTTGAATTGCCTTGCATTTCCTTACTTTCATCTTTTCCTTGCCTTGACGTGTCTTCCTTATCCTTTTGCCTTGCCTTGCTTTGCTTTCCCCTTTTGACTTGCCTTTCCTTGCCTTGCTTTACCCTTTTGCCTTCCCTTGCCTTGCCTTTCCATGCCTTGCTTTGCCCCTTTGCCTTGCCTTGCTTTGACTCTTTGCCTTGTCTTGCCTTGCCTTCCTTTCTCCTTTTGCCCTGATTTGCCTTGCCTTTCTTTTGACCTTTTGCCTTGTCTTGCATTGCCATGCTTTGCTCTTTTTCCTTGCCTTGCTTTGCGCTTTTGTCTTGCCTTGCCGTGCCTTGCTTTGCCATTTTCCCTTGCCTTGCTTTCCCCTTTTGCCTTGCCTTTCCTTGCTTTGGCCTTTTTCCTGGACTTGCCATGGTTTGTCATTTTGACTTACCATGCCTTGCCTTTCTTTGCAGTTTTCCTGGCCTTGCATTGAGTTGCCCTTTTTCCTTGCCTTGCCTTGCCATTCTTTGCCCTTTTGCCTTGCCTTGCTTTGCCATTTTGCCTTTCCTTGAATTGCCCTTTTGCCTTACCTTGCCTTGACTTGCTATACCCTTTTTCCTTGTCTTGCCTTGTCATGCTTTGCCCTTTTGACTTGCCTTGCTTTGCCCTTTTGCCTTGCTTTGCCTCGTTATGCTTTGCCCCTTTGCCTTGTCTTGCTTTGCCATTTTGCCTTTCCTTGCATTGCCCTTTTGCCTTACCTTGCCTTGACATGCTTTGCCCTTTTGCCTTGCCTTGCCTTGTCATGCTTTGCCCTTTTCACTTGCTTTGCTTTGCCCTTTTGCCTTGCCTTTCCTAGTTTTGCCGTTTTCAATTTCCTTGCATTGCCTTACTTTCATCTTTGCCTCGCCTTGACGTGTCTTTCTTATACTTTCGCCTTGCCTTGCTTTGCTTTCCCCTTTTGCCTTGCCTTTCCATGCCTTGCTTTGCCCCTTTGCCTTATCTTGCCTTGCTTTGCCTTTTTGCCTTGCCTTGCTTTGCCTCTTTGCCTTGTCTTGCCTTGCCTTCCTTTCTCCTTTTGCCCTGATTTGCCTTGCCTTTCTTTTGACCTTTTGCCTTGCCTTGCCTTGCCATGCTTTGCTCTTTTTCCTTGCCTTGCTTTGCCCTTTTGTCTTGCCTTGCCTTGCCTTGCTTTGCCATTTTCCCTTGCCTTGCTTTCCCCTTTTGCCTTGCCTTTCCTTGCTTTGGCCTTTTTCCTGGCCTTGCCATGGTTTGTCCTTTTGACTTACCTTGCCTTGCCTTTCTTTGCCCTTTTTTCCTGGCCTTGCATTGAGTTGCCCTTTTTCATTGCCTTGCCTTGCCATGCTTTGCCCTTTTGCCTTGCCTTGCTTTGCCATTTTGCCTTTCCTTGAATTGCCCTTTTGCCTTACCTTGCCTTGACTTGCTATACCCTTTTTCCTTGCCTTGTCTTGCTTTGAAATTTTGCCTTTCCTTGCATTGCCCTTTTCCCTTACCTTGCCTGACATGCTTTGCCCTTTTGCCTTGCCTTGCCTTGTCATGCTTTGCCCTTTTGACTTGCTTTGCTTTGCCCTTTTGCCTTGCCTTTCCTTGTTTTGCCGTTTTGAATTGCCTTGCATTGCCTTACTTTCATCTTTGCCTTGCCTTGACGTGTCTTCCTTATCCTTTTGCCTTGCCTTGCTTTGCTTTCCCCTTTTGCCTTGCCTTTCCTTGCCTTTCTTTACCCTTTTGCCTTCCCTTGCCTTGCCTTTCCATGCCTTGCTTTGCCCCTTTGCCTTACCTTGCCTTGCTTTGCCCTTTTGCCTTGCCATACTTTGCCTCTTTGCCTTGTCTTGCCTTGCCTTCCTTTCTCCTTTCTCCTTCCTTTCTCCTACTTACCTTGACTTACCTTGACTTACCTTGCCTTGCCTTTCTTTGCACTTTTGCCTGGCCTTGCTTTGCCCTTTTGCCTTGCCTTGCTTTGCCATTTTGCCTTTCCTTGAATTGCCCTTTTGCCTTACCTTGCCTTGGCATGCTACACCCTTTTTCCTTGCCTTGCCTTGTCATGCTTTGCCCTTTTGACTTGCCTTGTTTTGCCCTTTTGCCTTGCCTTGCTTTGCCCTTTTCCCTTGCTTTGCCTTGTTATGCTTTGCCCTTTTGCCTTGCCTTGCTTTGCCATTTTACCTTTCCTTGAATTGCCCTTTTGCCTTACTTTGCCTTGACTTGCTATACCCTTTTTCCTTGCCTTGCCTTGTAATACTTTGCCATTTTGACTTGCTTTGCTTTGCCCTTTTGCCTTGCCTTGCTTTGCCATTTTGCCTTTCCTTGAATTGCCCATTTGCCTTACCTTGCCTTGACTTGCTATAACCTTTTTCCTTGCCTTGCCTTGTCATGCTTTGCCCTTTTGACTTGCTTTGCTTTGTCCTTTTGCCTTGCCTTGCTTTGCCATTTTGCCTTTCCTTGAATTGCCCTTTTGCCTTACCTTGCCTTGACTTGCTATACCCTTTTTCCTTGCCTTGCCTTGCCTTGCTTTGCCCTTTTGCCTTGCCTTGCTTTGCCCTTTTGCCTTGCTTTGCCTTGTTATGCTTTCCCTTTTGCCTTGTCTTGCTTTGCCATTTTGCTTTTCCTTGCATTGCCCTTTTGCCTTACCTTGCCTTGACATGCTTTACCCTTTTGCCTTGCCTTGCCTTTTCATGCTTTGCCCTTTTGCATTGCCTTGCCTTGTCATGCTTTGTCCTTTTGACTTGCTTTGCTTTGCCCTTTTGCCTTGCCTTTCCTTGTTTTGCCGTTTTCAATTTCCTTGCATTGCCTTACTTTCATCTTTGCCTTGCCTTGACGTGTCTTCCTTATCCTTTCGCCTTGCCTTGCTTTGCTTTCCCCTTTTGCCTTGCCTTACCTTGCCTTGCTTTGCCTCTTTGCCTTGTCTTGCCTTGCCTTCCTTTCTCCTTTTGCCCTGATTTGCCTTGCCTTTCTTTTGACCTTTTGCCTTGCCTTGCATTGCCATGCTTTGCTCTTTTTCCTTGCCTTGCTTTGCCCTTTTGTCTTGCCTTGCCTTGCCTTGCTTTGCCATTTTCCCTTGCCTTGCTTTCCCCTTTTGCCTTGCCTTTCCTTGCTTTGGCCTTTTTCCTGGCCTTGCCATGGTTTGTCCTTTTGACTTACCTTGCCTTGCCTTTCTTTGCCCTTTTGCCTGGCCTTGCATTGAGTTGCCCTTTTTCCTTGCCTTGCCATGCTTTGCCCTTTTGCCTTGCCTTGCTTTGCCATTTTGTCTTTCCTTGAATTGCCCTTTTGCCTTACCTTGCCTTGACTTGCTATACCCTTTTTCCTTGCCTTGCCTTTTCATGCTTTGCCCTTTTGACTTGCCTTGCTTTGCCCTTTTGCCTTGCTTTGCCTTGTTATGCTTTACCCTTTTGCCTTGTCTTGCTTTGCCATTTTGCCTTTCCTTGCATTGCCCTTTTGCCTTACCTTGCCTTGTCATGCTTTGCCCTTTTGACTTGCTTTGCTTTGCCCTTTTGCCTTGCCTTTCCTTGTTTTGCCGTTTTGAATTGCCTTGCATTGCCTTACTTTCATCTTTGCCTTGCCTTGACGTGTCTTCCTTATCCTTTTGCCTTGCCTTGCTTTGCTTTCCCCTTTTGACTTGCCTTTCCTTGCCTTGCTTTACCCTTTTTTTTGCCTTCCCTTGCCTTGCCTTTCCATGCCTTGCTTTGCCCCTTTGCCTTGCATTGCTTTGACTCTTTGCCTTGTCTTGCCTTGCCTTCCTTTCTCCTTTTGCCCTGATTTGCCTTGCCTTTCTTTTGACCTTTTGCCTTGCCTTGCCTTGCCATGCTTTGCTCTTTTTCCTTGCCTTGCTTTGCCCTTTTGTCTTGCCTTGCCTTGCCTTGCTTTGCCATTTTCCCTTGCCTTGCTTTCCCCTTTTGCCTTGCCTTTCCTAGCTTTGGCCTTTTTCCTGGCCTTGCCATGCTTTTGTCCTTTTGACTTACCTTGCCTTGCCTTTCTTTGCACTTTTGCCCGGCCTTGCATTGAGTTTCCCTTTTTCCTTGCCTTGCCATGCTTTGCCCTTTTGCCTTGCCTTGCTTTGCCATTTTGCCTTTCCTTGAATTGCCCTTTTGCCTTACCTTGCCTTTACTTGCTATAGCCTTTTTCATTGCCTTGCCTTGTCATACTTTGCCATTTTGACTTGCTTTGCTTTGCCCTTTTGCCTTGCCTTGCTTTGCCATTTTGCCTTTCCTTGAATTGCCCTTTTGCCTTACCTTGCCTTGACTTGCTATACCCTTTTTCCTTTCCTTGTCTTGCTTTGCCATTTTGCCTTTCCTTGCATTGCCCTTTTGCCTTACCTTGCCTTGACATGCTTTGCCCTTTTGCCTTGCCTTGCCTTGTCATGCTTTGCCCTTTTGACTTGCTTTGCTTTGCCCTTTTGCCTTGACTTTCCTTGTTTTGCCGTTTTGAATTGCCTTGCATTGCCTTACTTTCATCTTTGCCTTGCCTTGACGTGTCTTCCTTATCCTTTTGCCTTGCCTTGCTTTGCTTTCCCCTTTTGCCTTGCCTTTCCTTGCCTTTCTTTACCCTTTTGCCTTCCCTTGCCTTGCCTTTCCATGCCTTGCTTTGCCCCTTTGCCTTACCTTGCCTTGCTTTGCCCTTTTGCCTTGCCATACTTTGCCTCTTTGCCTTGTCTTGCCTTGCCTTCCTTTCTCCTTTCTCCTTCCTTTCTCCTACATTGCCTTACTTTCACATTTTGCCTTGCCTTACCTTGTCTTGCTTTGCCCTTTTGCTTTGCCTTGCCTTGCCATGCTTTGCCCATTTGCCTTCCCTTGTCTTGCTTTGTTTTTCCGTTTTGACTTGCCTTGCTTTGCCCTTTTGCATTCCCTTGCCTTGCCTTACTTTGCCGTTTTGCCTTGCCTTGCTTTGCCCTTTTTCCTTGCCTTGCTTTGCCATTTTGCCTTTCCTTGCATTGCCATTTTGCCTTTGCTTGCATTGCCCTTTTGCCTTACCTTGCCTTGATTTGCCCTTTTTCCTTGCCATGCCTTGCTTTGCCCTTTTGATTTGCATTGCATTGCCTTACTTTGACATTTTGCCTTGCCTGACTTGTCTTGCTTTTCCCTTTTGCTTTGCCTTGCCTTGCCTTTCCATGTCTTGCTTTGCCCTTTTGCCTTCCCTTGTCTTGCTTTACTTTTCCGTTTTGACTTGCCTTGCTTTGCCATTTTGCCTTCCCTTGCATTGCTTTTCTCGTTTGCCTTGCCTTGCCATGCTTTGCCCTTTTGCCTTGTCTGGCCTTGCTTTGGTTTGCCCTTTTGCCTTGATTTGCCTTGCCTTGATTTGCCCTTTTTCCCGGCCTTGCCTTGCATTGCCCTTTTGTCTTGCCTTGCCTTACCTTGCTTTGTACTTTTGCCTTGCTTTGCCTTGATTTGCCATTTTGCCTTCCCTTGTCTTACCTTGCTTTCCCCTTTTGCCTTGCCTTTGTTCTGACCTTTTGCCTTGCCGTGACATGCTTTGCTCTTTTTCCTTCCCTTGCTTTGAACTTTTCTCTTACCTTGCCTTGACTTGATTTTCCCTTTTGCCTTGCCTTCCCTTGCTTTGCTCTTTTGCCTTGCCTTCCCTTTCTTTGCCATTTTGCCTTCCCTTGTCTGACCTTGCTTTCCCCTTTTGCCTTGCCTTGCCTTCCTTTGCCCTTTTGTCTAGCTTTGCCTTGCTTTGCCCTTTTGCCTTACATTGCCTAGCCTTGCTTTGCAGTTTTCCCTTGCCTTGCCTTGCCCTTTTTCCTTGCCTTGTCTTGCCATGCTTTTCCCTTTTGCCTTGCCTTGCTTTGCCATTTTGCCTTTCCTTGCATTGCCCTTTTGCCTTACCTTGCCTTGCTTAGCCCTTTTCCCTTGCCTTGCCTTTCCATGCCTTGCTTTGCCCTTTTTCCTTGCCATGCCTTGCTTTGCCCTTTTGATTTGCATTACATTGCCTTACTTTGAAATTTTGCCTTGCCTAACTTTGTCTTGCTTTTCCCTTTTGCTTTGCCTTGCCTTGCCTTACCTTGTCTGGCTTTGCCCTTTTGCTTTGCCTTGCCTTGCCATGCTTTGCCCTTTTGCCTTGCCTTTCCTTGCCATGCTTTGCCCTTTTGCCATGCCTTGCTTTCCCTTTTGCCTTGCCTTTCCTTTCCTTCCTTTTCCCTTTTGCCTTGCCTTCCCTTGCTTTGCTCTTTTGCCTTGCCTTCCCTTGTTTTTCCCTTTTGCCTTACCTTGCCTTGACTTGCTTTGCCCTTTTGCCTTGCCTTGCTTTGCCATTTTGCCTTTCCTTGCATTGCCCTTTTGCCTCACCTTGCCTTGCCTTGCTTTTCCCTTTTGCTTTGCCTTGCCTTGCCTTTCCATGTCTTGCTTTTCCCTTTTGCCTTCCCTTGCCTTGCTTTACTTTTCCTTTTTGCCTTGCCTTGCTTTGCTCTTTTGCCTTCTCTTGCCTTGCCTTACTTTGCCGTTTTGCCTTGCCTTGCTTTGCCCTTTTGCCTTGCCTTGCCTTGTTTTGCCGTCTTGAATTGCCTTGCATTGCCTTACTTTCATCTTTGCCTTGCCTTGACGTGTCTTCCTTATCCTTTTGCCTTGCCTTGCTTTGCTTTCCCCTTTTGCCTTGCCTTTCCTTGCCTTGCTTTACCCTTTTGCCTTCCCTTGCCTTGCCTTTCCATGCCTTGCTTTGCCCCTTTGCCTTACCTTGCCTTGCTTTGCCCTTTTGCCTTGCCTTGCTTTGCCTCTTTGCCTTGTCTTGCCTTGCCTTCCTTTCTCCTTTTGCCCTGATTTGCCTTGCCTTTCTTTTGACCTTTTGCCTTGCCTTGCATTGCCATGCTTTGCTCTTTTTCCTTGCCTTGCTTTGCCCTTTTGTCTTGCCTTGCCTTGCCTTGCTTTGCCATTTTCCCTTGCCTTGCTTTCCCGTTTTGCCTTGCCTTTCCTTGCTTTGGCCTTTTTCCTGGCCTTGCCATGGTTTGTCCTTTTGACTTACCTTGCCTTGCCATGCTTTGCCCTTTTGCCTGGCCTTGCATTGAGTTGCCCTTTTTCATTGCCTTGCCTTGCCATGCTTTGCCCTTTTGCCTTGCCTTGCTTTGCCATTTTGCCTTTCCTTGAATTGCCCTTTTGCCTTACCTTGCCTTGACTTGCTATACCCTTTTTCCTTGCCTTGTCTTGCTTTGACATTTTGCCTTTCCTTGCATTGCCCTTTTCCCTTACCTTGCCTGACATGCTTTGCCCTTTTGCCTTGCCTTGCCTTGTCATGCTTTGCCCTTTTGACTTGCTTTGCTTTGCCCTTTTGCCTTGACTTTCCTTGTTTTGCCGTTTTGAATTGCCTTGCATTGCCTTACTTTCATCTTTGCCTTGCCTTGACGTGTCTTCCTTATCCTTTTGCCTTGCCTTGCTTTGCTTTCCCCTTTTGCCTTGCCTTTCCTTGCCTTTCTTTACCCTTTTGCCTTCCCTTGCCTTGCCTTTCCATGCCTTGCTTTGCCCCTTTGCCTTACCTTGCCTTGCTTTGCCCTTTTGCCTTGCCATACTTTGCCTCTTTGCCTTGTCTTGCCTTGCCTTCCTTTCTCCTTTCTCCTTCCTTTCTCCTACATTGCCTTACTTTCACATTTTGCCTTGCCTTACCTTGTCTTGCTTTGCCCTTTTGCTTTGCCTTGCCTTGTCAGGCTTTGCCCATTTGCCTTCCCTTGCCTTTGCCTTTCCATGCCTTGCTTTGCCCCTTTGCCTTACCTTGCCTTGCTATGCCCTTTTGCCTTGCCTTGCTTTGTCTCTTTGCCTTGTCTTGCATTGCCTTCCTTTCTCCTTTTGCCCTGATTTGCCTTGCCTTTCTTTTGACCTTTTGCCTTGCCTTGCATTGCCATGCTTTGCTCTTTTTCCTTGCCTTGCTTTGCCCTTTTGTCTTTCCTTGCCTTGCCTTGCTTTGCCATTTTCCCTTGCCTTGCTTTCCCCTTTAGCCTTGCCTTTCCTTGCTTTGGCCTTTTTCCTGGCCTTGCCATGGTTTGTCCTTTTGACTTACCTTGCCTTGCCTTTCTTTGCACTTTTGCCTGGCCTTGCTTTGCCCTTATGCCTTGCCTTGCTTTGCCATTTTGCCTTTCCTTGAATTGCCCTTTTGCCTTACCTTGCCTTGGCATGCTACACCCTTTTTCCTTGCCTTGCCTTGTCATGCTTTGCCCTTTTGACTTGCCTTGTTTTGCCCTTTTGCCTTGCCTTGCTTTGCCCTTTTCCCTTGCTTTGCCTTGTTATGCTTTGCCCTTTTGCCTTGCCTTGCTTTGCCATTTTACCTTTCCTTGAATTGCCCTTTTGCCTTACTTTGCCTTGACTTGCTATACCCTTTTTCCTTGCCTTGCCTTGTAATACTTTGCCATTTTGACTTGCTTTGCTTTGCCCTTTTGCCTTGCCTTGCTTTGCCATTTTGCCTTTCCTTGAATTGCCCATTTGCCTTACCTTGCCTTGACTTGCTATAACCTTTTTCCTTGCCTTGCCTTGTCATGCTTTGCCCTTTTGACTTGCTTTGCTTTGTCCTTTTGCCTTGCCTTGCTTTGCCATTTTGCCTTTCCTTGAATTGCCCTTTTGCCTTGCCTTGACTTGCTATACCCTTTTTCCTTGCCTTGCCTTGCCTTGCTTTGCCCTTTTGCCTTGCCTTGCTTTGCCCTTTTGCCTTGCTTTGCCTTGTTATGCTTTCCCTTTTGCCTTGTCTTGCTTTGCCATTTTGCTTTTCCTTGCATTGCCCTTTTGCCTTACCTTGCCTTGACATGCTTTACCCTTTTGCCTTGCCTTGCCTTTTCATGCTTTGCCCTTTTGCATTGCCTTGCCTTGTCATGCTTTGCCCTTTTGACTTGCTTTGCTTTGCCCTTTTGCCTTGCCTTTCCTTGTTTTGCCGTTTTCAATTTCCTTGCATTGCCTTACTTTCATCTTTGCCTTGCCTTGACGTGTCTTCCTTATCCTTTCGCCTTGCCTTGCTTTGCTTTCCCCTTTTGCCTTGCCTTACCTTGCCTTGCTTTGCCTCTTTGCCTTGTCTTGCCTTGCCTTCCTTTCTCCTTTTGCCCTGATTTGCCTTGCCTTTCTTTTGACCTTTTGCCTTGCCTTGCATTGCCATGCTTTGCTCTTTTTCCTTGCCTTGCTTTGCCCTTTTGTCTTGCCTTGCCTTGCCTTGCTTTGCCATTTTCCCTTGCCTTGCTTTCCCCTTTTGCCTTGCCTTTCCTTGCTTTGGCCTTTTTCCTGGCCTTGCCATGGTTTGTCCTTTTGACTTACCTTGCCTTGCCTTTCTTTGCCCTTTTGCCTGGCCTTGCATTGAGTTGCCCTTTTTCCTTGCCTTGCCATGCTTTGCCCTTTTGCCTTGCCTTGCTTTGCCATTTTGTCTTTCCTTGAATTGCCCTTTTGCCTTACCTTGCCTTGACTTGCTATACCCTTTTTCCTTGCCTTGCCTTTTCATGCTTTGCCCTTTTGACTTGCCTTGCTTTGCCCTTTTGCCTTGCTTTGCCTTGTTTTGCTTTACCCTTTTGCCTTGTCTTGCTTTGCCATTTTGCCTTTCCTTGCATTGCCCTTTTGCCTTACCTTGCCTTGTCATGCTTTGCCCTTTTGACTTGCTTTGCTTTGCCCTTTTGCCTTGCCTTTCCTTGTTTTGCCGTTTTGAATTGCCTTGCATTGCCTTACTTTCATCTTTGCCTTGCCTTGACGTGTCTTCCTTATCCTTTTGCCTTGCCTTGCTTTGCTTTCCCCTTTTGACTTGCCTTTCCTTGCCTTGCTTTACCCTTTTGCCTTCCCTTGCCTTGCCTTTCCATGCCTTGCTTTGCCCCTTTGCCTTGCCTTGCTTTGACTCTTTGCCTTGTCTTGCCTTGCCTTCCTTTCTCCTTTTGCCCTGATTTGCCTTGCCTTTCTTTTGACCTTTTGCCTTGCCTTGCCTTGCCATGCTTTGCTCTTTTTCCTTGCCTTGCTTTGCCCTTTTGTCTTGCCTTGCCTTGCCTTGCTTTGCCATTTTCCCTTGCCTTGCTTTCCCCTTTTGCCTTGCCTTTCCTAGCTTTGGCCTTTTTCCTGGCCTTGCCATGCTTTTGTCCTTTTGACTTACCTTGCCTTGCCTTTCTTTGCACTTTTGCCCGGCCTTGCATTGAGTTTCCCTTTTTCCTTGCCTTGCCATGCTTTGCCCTTTTGCCTTGCCTTGCTCTGCCATTTTGCCTTTCCTTGAATTGCCCTTTTGCCTTACCTTGCCTTTACTTGCTATAGCCTTTTTCATTGCCTTGCCTTGTCATACTTTGCCATTTTGACTTGCTTTGCTTTGCCCTTTTGCCTTGCCTTGCTTTGCCATTTTGCCTTTCCTTGAATTGCCCTTTTGCCTTACCTTGCCTTGACTTGCTATACCCTTTTTCCTTTCCTTGTCTTGCTTTGCCATTTTGCCTTTCCTTGCATTGCCCTTTTGCCTTACCTTGCCTTGACATGCTTTGCCCTTTTGCCTTGCCTTGCCTTGTCATGCTTTGCCCTTTTGACTTGCTTTGCTTTGCCCTTTTGCCTTGACTTTCCTTGTTTTGCCGTTTTGAATTGCCTTGCATTGCCTTACTTTCATCTTTGCCTTGCCTTGACGTGTCTTCCTTATCCTTTTGCCTTGCCTTGCTTTGCTTTCCCCTTTTGCCTTGCCTTTCCTTGCCTTTCTTTACCCTTTTGCCTTCCCTTGCCTTGCCTTTCCATGCCTTGCTTTGCCCCTTTGCCTTACCTTGCCTTGCTTTGCCCTTTTGCCTTGCCATACTTTGCCTCTTTGCCTTGTCTTGCCTTGCCTTCCTTTCTCCTTTCTCCTTCCTTTCTCCTACATTGCCTTACTTTCACATTTTGCCTTGCCTTACCTTGTCTTGCTTTGCCCTTTTGCTTTGCCTTGCCTTGCCATGCTTTGCCCATTTGCCTTCCCTTGTCTTGCTTTGTTTTTCCGTTTTGACTTGCCTTGCTTTGCCCTTTTGCATTCCCTTGCCTTGCCTTACTTTGCCGTTTTGCCTTGCCTTGCTTTGCCCTTTTTCCTTGCCTTGCTTTGCCATTTTGCCTTTCCTTGCATTGCCATTTTGCCTTTGCTTGCATTGCCCTTTTGCCTTACCTTGCCTTGCTTTGCCCTTTTTCCTTGCCATGCCTTGCTTTGCCCTTTTGATTTGCATTGCATTGCCTTACTTTGACATTTTGCCTTGCCTGACTTGTCTTGCTTTTCCCTTTTGCTTTGCCTTGCCTTGCCTTTCCATGTCTTGCTTTGCCCTTTTGTCTTCCCTTGTCTTGCTTTACTTTTCCGTTTTGACTTGCCTTGCTTTGCCATTTTGCCTTGCCTTGCATTGCTTTTCTCGTTTGCCTTGCCTTGCCATGCTTTGCCCTTTTGCCTTGTCTGGCCTTGCTTTGGTTTGCCCTTTTGCCTTGATTTGCCTTGCCTTGATTTGCCCTTTTTCCCGGCCTTGCCTTGCATTGCCCTTTTGTCTTGCCTTGCCTTACCTTGCTTTGTACTTTTGCCTTGCTTTGCCTTGATTTGCCATTTTGCCTTCCCTTGTCTTACCTTGCTTTCCCCTTTTGCCTTGCCTTTGTTCTGACCTTTTGCCTTGCCGTGACATGCTTTGCTCTTTTTCCTTCCCTTGCTTTGAACTTTTCTCTTACCTTGCCTTGACTTGATTTTCCCTTTTGCCTTGCCTTCCCTTGCTTTGCTCTTTTGCCTTGCCTTCCCTTTCTTTGCCATTTTGCCTTCCCTTGTCTGACCTTGCTTTCCCCTTTTGCCTTGCCTTGCCTTCCTTTGCCCTTTTGTCTAGCTTTGCCTTGCTTTGCCCTTTTGCCTTACATTGCCTAGCCTTGCTTTGCAGTTTTCCCTTGCCTTGCCTTGCCCTTTTTCCTTGCCTTGTCTTGCCATGCTTTTCCCTTTTGCCTTGCCTTGCTTTGCCATTTTGCCTTTCCTTGCATTGCCCTTTTGCCTTACCTTGCCTTGCTTAGCCCTTTTCCCTTGCCTTGCCTTTCCATGCCTTGCTTTGCCCTTTTTCCTTGCCATGCCTTGCTTTGCCCTTTTGATTTGCATTACATTGCCTTACTTTGAAATTTTGCCTTGCCTAACTTTGTCTTGCTTTTCCCTTTTGCTTTGCCTTGCCTTGCCTTACCTTGTCTGGCTTTGCCCTTTTGCTTTGCCTTGCCTTGCCATGCTTTGCCCTTTTGCCTTGCCTTTCCTTGCCATGCTTTGCCCTTTTGCCATGCCTTGCTTTCCCTTTTGCCTTGCCTTTCCTTTCCTTCCTTTTCCCTTTTGCCTTGCCTTCCCTTGCTTTGCTCTTTTGCCTTGCCTTCCCTTGTTTTTCCCTTTTGCCTTACCTTGCCTTGACTTGCTTTGCCCTTTTGCCTTGCCTTGCTTTGCCATTTTGCCTTTCCTTGCATTGCCCTTTTGCCTCACCTTGCCTTGCCTTGCTTTTCCCTTTTGCTTTGCCTTGCCTTGCCTTTCCATGTCTTGCTTTTCCCTTTTGCCTTCCCTTGCCTTGCTTTACTTTTCCTTTTTGCCTTGCCTTGCTTTGCTCTTTTGCCTTCTCTTGCCTTGCCTTACTTTGCCGTTTTGCCTTGCCTTGCTTTGCCCTTTTGCCTTGCCTTGCCTTGTTTTGCCGTCTTGAATTGCCTTGCATTGCCTTACTTTCATCTTTGCCTTGCCTTGACGTGTCTTCCTTATCCTTTTGCCTTGCCTTGCTTTGCTTTCCCCTTTTGCCTTGCCTTTCCTTGCCTTGCTTTACCCTTTTGCCTTCCCTTGCCTTGCCTTTCCATGCCTTGCTTTGCCCCTTTGCCTTACCTTGCCTTGCTTTGCCCTTTTGCCTTGCCTTGCTTTGCCTCTTTGCCTTGTCTTGCCTTGCCTTCCTTTCTCCTTTTGCCCTGATTTGCCTTGCCTTTCTTTTGACCTTTTGCCTTGCCTTGCATTGCCATGCTTTGCTCTTTTTCCTTGCCTTGCTTTGCCCTTTTGTCTTGCCTTGCCTTGCCTTGCTTTGCCATTTTCCCTTGCCTTGCTTTCCCGTTTTGCCTTGCCTTTCCTTGCTTTGGCCTTTTTCCTGGCCTTGCCATGGTTTGTCCTTTTGACTTACCTTGCCTTGCCATGCTTTGCCCTTTTGCCTGGCCTTGCATTGAGTTGCCCTTTTTCCTTGCCTTGCCTTGCCATGCTTTGCCCTTTTGACTTGCCTTGCTTTGCCCTTTTGCCTTGCTTTGCCTTGTTATGCTTTGCCCTTTTGCCTTGCCTTGCTTTGCCATTTTGCCTTTCCTTGAATTGCCCTTTTGCCTTACCTTGCCTTGACTTGCTATACCCTTTTTCCTTGCCTTGCCTTGTCATACTTTGCCATTTTGACTTGCTTTGCTTTGCCCTTTTGCCTTGCCTTGCTTTGCCATTTTGCCTTTCCTTGAATTGCCCTTTTGCCTTACCTTGCCTTGACTTGCTATACCCTTTTTCCTAGCCTTGCCTTGTCATGCTTTGCCCTTTTGACTTTCCTTACTTTGCCCTTTTGCCTTGCTTTGCCTTGTTATGCTTTGCCCTTTTGCCTTGTCTGCTTTGCCATTTTGAGTTTCCTTGCATTGCCCTTTTGCCTTACCTTGCCTTGACATGCTTTAGCCTTTTGCCTTGCCTTGCCTTGTCATTCTTTGCCTTTTTGACTTGCTTTGCTTTGCCCTTTTGCCTTGCCTTTCCTTTTTTTGCCGTTTTGAATTGCCTTGCATTGCCTTACTTTCATCTTTGCCTTGCCTTGACGTGTCTTCCTTATCCTTTTGCCTTGCCTTGCTTTGCTTTCCCCTTTTGCCTTGCCTTTCCTTGCCTTGCTTTACCCTTTTGCCTTCCTTTGCCTTGCCTTTCCATGCCTTGCTTTGCCCCTTTGCCTTACCTTGCCTTGCTTTGCCCTTTTGCCTTGCCTTGCTTTGCCTCTTTGCCTTGTCTTGCCTTGCCTTCCTTTCTCCTTTTGCCCTGATTTGCCTTGCCTTTCTTTTGACCTTTTGCCTTGCCTTGCATTGCCATGCTTTGCTCTTTTTCCTTGCCTTGCTTTGCCCTTTTGTCTTGCCTTGCCTTGCCTTGCTTTGCCATTTTCCCTTGCCTTGCTTTCCCCTTTTGCCTTGCCTTTCCTTGCTTTGGCCTTTTTCCTGGCCTCTCCATGGTTTTTCATTTTGACTTACCATGCCTTGCCTTTCTTTGCATTTTTCCTGGCCTTGCATTGAGTTGACCTTTTTCCTTGCCTTGCCATGCTTTGCCCTTTTGCCTTGCCTTGCTTTGCCATTTTGCCTTTCCTTGAATTGCCCTTTTGCCTTACCTTGCCTTGACTTGCTATACCCTTTTTCCTTACCTTGCCTTGCCATGCTTTGCCCTTTTGCCTTGCCTTGCTTTGCCATTTTGCCTTTCCTTGAATTGCCCTTTTGCCTTACCTTGCCTTGACTTGCTATACCCTTTTTCCTTGCCTTGTCTTGCTTTGACATTTTGCCTTTCCTTGCATTGCCCTTTTGCCTTACCTTGCCTGACATGCTTTGCCCTTTTGCCTTGCCTTGCCTTGTCATGCTTTGCCCTTTTGACTTGCTTTGCTTTGCCCTTTTGCCTTGCCTTTCCTTGTTTTGCCGTTTTGAATTGCCTTGCATTGCCTTACTTTCATCTTTGCCTTGCCTTGACGTGTCTTCCTTATCCTTTTGCCTTGCCTTGCTTTGCTTTCCCCTTTTGCCTTGCCTTTCCTTGCCTTTCTTTACCCTTTTGCCTTCCCTTGCCTTGCCTTTCCATGCCTTGCTTTGCCCCTTTGCCTTACCTTGCCTTGCTTTGCCCTTTTGCCTTGCCATACTTTGCCTCTTTGCCTTGCCTTGCCTTGCCTTCCTTTCTCCTTTCTCCTTCCTTTCTCCTACATTGCCTTACTTTCACATTTTGCCTTGCCTTACCTTGTCTTGCTTTGCCCTTTTGCTTTGCCTTGCCTTGCCAGGCTTTGCCCATTTGCCTTCCCTTGCCTTTGCCTTTCCATGCCTTGCTTTGCCCCTTTGCCTTACCTTGCCTTGCTATGCCCTTTTGCCTTGCCTTGCTTTGTCTCTTTGCCTTGTCTTGCCTTGCCTTCCTTTCTCCTTTTGCCCTGATTTGCCTTGCCTTTCTTTTGACCTTTTGCCTTGCCTTGCCATGCTTTGCTCTTTTTCCTTGCCTTGCTTTGCCCTTTTGTCTTTCCTTGCCTTGCCTTGCTTTGCCATTTTCCCTTGCCTTGCTTTCCCCTTTAGCCTTGCCTTTCCTTGCTTTGGCCTTTTTCCTGGCCTTGCCATGGTTTGTCCTTTTGACTTACCTTGCCTTGCCTTTCTTTGCACTTTTGCCTGGCCTTGCTTTGCCCTTTTGCCTTGCCTTGCTTTGCCATTTTGCCTTTCCTTGAATTGCCCTTTTGCCTTACCTTGCCTTGGCATGCTACACCCTTTTTCCTTGCCTTGCCTTGTCATGCTTTGCCCTTTTGACTTGCCTTGCTTTGCCCTTTTGCCTTGCCTTGCTTTGCCCTTTTCCATTGCTTTGCCTTGTTATGCTTTGCCCTTTTGCCTTGCCTTGCTTTGCCATTTTGCCTTTCCTTGAATTGCCCTTTTGCCTTACTTTGCCTTGACTTGCTATACCCTTTTTCCTTGCCTTGCCTTGTAACACTTTGCCATTTTGACTTGCTTTGCTTTGCCCTTTTGCCTTGCCTTGCTTTGCCATTTTGCCTTTCCTTGAATTGCCCATTTGCCTTACCTTGCCTTGACTTGCTATAACCTTTTTCCTTGCCTTGCCTTGTCATGCTTTGCCCTTTTGACTTGCCTTGCTTTGTCCTTTTGCCTTGCCTTGCTTTGCCATTTTGCCTTTCCTTGAATTGCCCTTTTGCCTTACCTTGCCTTGACTTGCTATACCCTTTTTCCTTGCCTTGCCTTGCCTTGCTTTGCCCTTTTGCCTTGCCTTTCTTTGCTCTTTTGCCTTGCTTTGCCTTGTTATGCTTTCCCTTTTGCCTTGTCTTGCTTTGCCATTTTGCTTTTCCTTGCATTGCTCTTTTGCCTTACCTTGCCTTGACATGCTTTACCCTTTTGCCTTGCCTTGCCTTTTCATGCTTTGCCCTTTTGCATTGCCTTGCCTTGTCATGCTTTGCCCTTTTGACTTGCTTTGCTTTGCCCTTTTGCCTTGCCTTTCCTTGTTTTGCCGTTTTCAATTTCCTTGCATTGCCTTACTTTCATCTTTGCCTTGCCTTGACGTGTCTTCCTTATCCTTTCGCCTTGCCTTGCTTTGCTTTCCCCTTTTGCCTTGCCTTACCTTGCCTTGCTTTGCCTCTTTGCCTTGTCTTGCCTTGCCTTCCTTTCTCCTTTTGCCCTGATTTGCCTTGCCTTTCTTTTGACCTTTTGCCTTGCCTTGCATTGCCATGCTTTGCTCTTTTTCCTTGCCTTGCTTTGCCCTTTTGTCTTGCCTTGCCTTGCCTTGCTTTGCCATTTTCCCTTGCCTTGCTTTTCCCTTTTGCCTTGCCTTTCCTTGCTTTGGCCTTTTTCCTGGCCTTGCCATGGTTTGTCCTTTTGACTTACCTTGCCTTGCCTTTCTTTGCCCTTTTGCCTGGCCTTGCATTGAGTTGCCCTTTTTCCTTGCCTTGCCATGCTTTGCCCTTTTGCCTTGCCTTGCTTTGCCATTTTGTCTTTCCTTGAATTGCCCTTTTGCCTTACCTTGCCTTGACTTGCTATACCCTTTTTCCTTGCCTTGCCTTTTCATGCTTTGCCCTTTTGACTTGCCTTGCTTTGCCCTTTTGCCTTGCTTTGCCTTGTTATGTTTTACCCTTTTGCCTTGTCTTGCTTTGCCATTTTGCCTTTCCTTGCATTGCCCTTTTGCCTTACCTTGCCTTGTCATGCTTTGCCCTTTTGACTTGCTTTGCTTTGCCCTTTTGCCTTGCCTTTCCTTGTTTTGCCGTTTTGAATTGCCTTGCATTGCCTTACTTTCATCTTTGCCTTGCCTTGACGTGTCTTCCTTATCCTTTTGCCTTGCCTTGCTTTGCTTTCCCCTTTTGACTTGCCTTTCCTTGCCTTGCTTTACCCTTTTTTTTGCCTTCCCTTGCCTTGCCTTTCCATGCCTTGCTTTGCCCCTTTGCCTTGCCTTGCTTTGACTCTTTGCCTTGTCTTGCCTTGCCTTCCTTTCTCCTTTTGCCCTGATTTGCCTTGCCTTTCTTTTGACCTTTTGCCTTGCCTTGCCTTGCCATGCTTTGCTCTTTTTCCTTGCCTTGCTTTGCCCTTTTGTCTTGCCTTGCCTTGCCTTGCTTTGCCATTTTCCCTTGCCTTGCTTTCCCCTTTTGCCTTGCCTTTCCTAGCTTTGGCCTTTTTCCTGGCCTTGCCATGCTTTTGTCCTTTTGACTTACCTTGCCTTGCCTTTCTTTGCACTTTTGCCCGGCCTTGCATTGAGTTTCCCTTTTTCCTTGCCTTGCCATGCTTTGCCCTTTTGCCTTGCCTTGCTTTGCCATTTTGCCTTTCCTTGAATTGCCCTTTTGCCTTACCTTGCCTTTACTTGCTATAGCCTTTTTCATTGCCTTGCCTTGTCATACTTTGCCATTTTGACTTGCTTTGCTTTGCCCTTTTGCCTTGCCTTGCTTTGCCATTTTGCCTTTCCTTGAATTGCCCTTTTGCCTTACCTTGCCTTGACTTGCTATACCCTTTTTCCTTTCCTTGTCTTGCTTTGCCATTTTGCCTTTCCTTGCATTGCCCTTTTGCCTTACCTTGCCTTGACATGCTTTGCCCTTTTGCCTGGCCTTGCATTGAGTTGCCCTTTTTCCTTGCCTTGCCTTGCATGCTTTGCCCTTTTGACTTGCCTTGCTTTGCCCTTTTGCCTTGCTTTGCCTTGTTATGCTTTGCCCTTTTGCCTTGCCTTGCTTTGCCATTTTGCCTTTCCTTGCATTGCCCTTTTGCCTTACCTTGCCTTGACATGCTTTGCCCTTTTGCCTTGCCTTGCCTTGTCATGCTTTGCCCTTTTGACTTGCTTTGCTTTGCCCTTTTGCCTTGCCTTTCCTTGTTTTGCCGTTTTGAATTGCCTTGCATTGCCTTACTTTCATCTTTGCCTTGCCTTGACGTGTCTTCCTTATCCTTTTGCCTTGCCTTGCTTTGCTTTCCCCTTTTGCCTTCCCTTTCCTTGCCTTTCTTTACCCTTTTGCCTTCCCTTGCCTTGCCTTTCCATGCCTTGCTTTGCCCCTTTGCCTTACCTTGCCTTGCTTTGCCCTTTTGCCTTGCCATACTTTGCCTCTTTGCCTTGTCTTGCCTTGCCTTCCTTTCTCCTTTCTCCTTCCTTTCTCCTACATTGCCTTACTTTCACATTTTGCCTTGCCTTACCTTGTCTTGCTTTGCCCTTTTGCTTTGCCTTGCCTTGCCATGCTTTGCCCATTTGCCTTCCCTTGTCTTGCTTTACTTTTCCGTTTTGACTTGCCTTGCTTTGCCCTTTTGCATTCCCTTGCCTTGACTTACTTTGCCGTTTTGCCTTGCCTTGCTTTGCCCTTTTTCCTTGCCTTGCTTTGCCATTTTGCCTTTCCTTGCATTGCCATTTTGCCTTTGCTTGCATTGCCCTTTTGCCTTACCTTGCCTTGCTTTGCCCTTTTTCCTTGCCATGCCTTGCTTTGCCCTTTTGATTTGCATTGCATTGCCTTACTTTGACATTTTGCCTTGCCTGACTTGTCTTGCTTTTCCCTTTTGCTTTGCCTTGCCTTGCCTTTCCATGTCTTGCTTTGCCCTTTTGCCTTCCCTTGTCTTGCTTTACTTTTCCGTTTTGACTTGCCTTGCTTTGCCCTTTTGCATTCCCTTGCCTTGCCTTACTTTAACATTTTTCCGTGCCTTACCTTGTCTGGCTTTGCCTTGCCTTGACATGCTTTGCCCTTTTGCCTTGCCTTTCCTTGCCATGCTTTGCCCTTTTGCCATGCCTTGCCTTCCCTTTTGCCTGGCCTTTCCTTTCCTTCCTTTTCCCTTTTGCCTTGCCTTCCCTTGCTTTGCTCTTTTGCCTTGCCTTCCCTTGTTTTTCCCTTTTGCCTTACCTTGCCTTGACTTGCTTTGCCTTTTTGCCTTGCCTTGCTTTGCCATTTTGCCTTTCCTTGCATTGCCCTTTTGCCTCACCTTGCCTTGCCTTGCTTTTCCCTTTTGCTTTGCCTTGCCTTGCCTTTCCATGTCTTGCTTTGCCCTTTTGCCTTCCCTTGCCTTGCTTTACTTTTCCTTTTTGCCTTGCCTTGCTTTGCTCTTTTGCCTTCTCTTGCCTTGCCTTACTTTGCCGTTTTGCCTTGCCTTGCTTTGCCCTTTTGCCTTGCCTTGCCTTGTTTTGCCATCTTGAATTGCCTTGCATTGCCTTACTTTCATCTTTGCCTTGCCTTGACGTGTCTTCCTTATCCTTTTGCCTTGCCTTGCTTTGCTTTCCCCTTTTGCCTTGCCTTTCCTTGCCTTGCTTTACCCTTTTGCCTTCCCTTGCCTTGCCTTTCCATGCCTTGCTTTGCCCCTTTGCCTTACCTTGCCTTGCTTTGCCCTTTTGCCTTGCCTTGCTTTGCCTCTTTGCCTTGTCTTGCCTTGCCTTCATTTCTCCTTTTGCCCTGATTTGCCTTGCCTTTCTTTTGACCTTTTGCCTTGCCTTGCATTGCCATGCTTTGCTCTTTTTCCTTGCCTTGCTTTGCCCTTTTGTCTTGCCTTGCCTTGCCTTGCTTTGCCATTTTCCCTTGCCTTGCTTTCCCGTTTTGCCTTGCCTTTCCTTGCTTTGGCCTTTTTCCTGGCCTTGCCATGGTTTGTCCTTTTGACTTACCTTGCCTTGCCATGCTTTGCCCTTTTGCCTGGCCTTGCATTGAGTTGCCCTTTTTCATTACCTTGCCTTGCCATGCTTTGCCCTTTTGACTTGCCTTGCTTTGCCCTTTTGCCTTGCTTTGCCTTGTTATGCTTTGCCCTTTTGCCTTGCCTTGCTTTGCCATTTTGCCTTTCCTTGAATTGCCCTTTTGCCTTACTTTGCCTTGACTTGCTATACCCTTTTTCCTTGCCTTGCCTTGTCATACTTTGCCATTTTGACTTGCTTTGCTTTGCCCTTTTGCCTTGCCTTGCTTTGCCATTTTGCCTTTCCTTGAATTGCCCTTTTGCCTTACCTTGCCTTGACTTGCTATACCCTTTTTCCTTGCCTTGCCTTGTCATACTTTGCCATTTTGACTTGCTTTGCTTTGCCCTTTTGCCTTGCCTTGCTTTGCCCTTTTGCCTTTCCTTGAATTGCCCTTTTGCCTTACCTTGCCTTGACTTGCTATACCCTTTTTCCTAGCCTTGCCTTGTCATGCTTTGCCCTTTTGACTTTCCTTACTTTGCCCTTTTGCCTTGCTTTGCCTTGTTATGCTTTGCCCTTTTGCCTTGTCTGCTTTGCCATTTTGCGTTTCCTTGCATTGCCCTTTTGCCTTACCTTGCCTTGACATGCTTTAGCCTTTTGCCTTGCCTTGCCTTGTCATTCTTTGCCTTTTTGACTTGCTTTGCTTTGCCCTTTTGCCTTGCCTTTCCTTTTTTTGCCGTTTTGAATTGCCTTGCATTGCCTTACTTTCATCTTTGCCTTGCCTTGACGTGTCTTCCTTATCCTTTTGCCTTGCCTTGCTTTGCTTTCCCCTTTTGCATTGCCTTTCCTTGCCTTGCTTTACCCTTTTGCCTTCCCTTGCCTTGCCTTTCCATGCCTTGCTTTGCCCCTTTGCCTTACCTTGCCTTGCTTTGCCCTTTTGCCTTGCCTTGCTTTGCCTCTTTGCCTTGTCTTGCCTTGCCTTCCTTTCTCCTTTTGCCCTGATTTGCCTTGCCTTTCTTTTGACCTTTTGCCTTGCCTTGCATTGCCATGCTTTGCTCTTTTTCCTTGCCTTGCTTTGCCCTTTTGTCTTGCCTTGCCTTGCCTTGCTTTGCCATTTTCCCTTGCCTTGCTTTCCCCTTTTGCCTTGCCTTTCCTTGCTTTGGCCTTTTTCCTGGCCTCTCCATGGTTTTTCATTTTGACTTACCATGCCTTGCCTTTCTTTGCATTTTTCCTGGCCTTGCATTGAGTTGACCTTTTTCCTTGCCTTGCCATGCTTTGCCCTTTTGCCTTGCCTTGCTTTGCCATTTTGCCTTTCCTTGAATTGCCCTTTTGCCTTACCTTGCCTTGACTTGCTATACCCTTTTTCCTTACCTTGCCTTGCCATGCTTTGCCCTTTTGCCTTGCCTTGCTTTGCCATTTTGCCTTTCCTTGAATTGCCCTTTTGCCTTACCTTGCCTTGACTTGCTATACCCTTTTTCCTTGCCTTGTCTTGCTTTGACATTTTGCCTTTCCTTGCATTGCCCTTTTGCCTTACCTTGCCTGACATGCTTTGCCCTTTTGCCTTGCCTTGCCTTGTCATGCTTTGCCCTTTTGACTTGCTTTGCTTTGCCCTTTTGCCTTGCCTTTCCTTGTTTTGCCGTTTTGAATTGCCTTGCATTGCCTTACTTTCATCTTTGCCTTGCCTTGACGTGTCTTCCTTATCCTTTTGCCTTGCCTTGCTTTGCTTTCCCCTTTTGCCTTGCCTTTCCTTGCCTTTCTTTACCCTTTTGCCTTCCCTTGCCTTGCCTTTCCATGCCTTGCTTTGCCCCTTTGCCTTACCTTGCCTTGCTTTGCCCTTTTGCCTTGCCATACTTTGCCTCTTTGCCTTGCCTTGCCTTGCCTTCCTTTCTCCTTTCTCCTTCCTTTCTCCTACATTGCCTTACTTTCACATTTTGCCTTGCCTTACCTTGTCTTGCTTTGCCCTTTTGCTTTGCCTTGCCTTGCCAGGCTTTGCCCATTTGCCTTCCCTTGCCTTTGCCTTTCCATGCCTTGCTTTGCCCCTTTGCCTTACCTTGCCTTGCTATGCCCTTTTGCCTTGCCTTGCTTTGTCTCTTTGCCTTGTCTTGCATTGCCTTCCTTTCTCCTTTTGCCCTGATTTGCCTTGCCTTTCTTTTGACCTTTTGCCTTGCCTTGCATTGCCATGCTTTGCTCTTTTTCCTTGCCTTGCTTTGCCCTTTTGTCTTTCCTTGCCTTGCCTTGCTTTGCCATTTTCCCTTGCCTTGCTTTCCCCTTTAGCCTTGCCTTTCCTTGCTTTGGCCTTTTTCCTGGCCTTGCCATGGTTTGTCCTTTTGACTTACCTTGCCTTGCCTTTCTTTGCACTTTTGCCTGGCCTTGCTTTGCCCTTTTGCCTTGCCTTGCTTTGCCATTTTGCCTTTCCTTGAATTGCCCTTTTGCCTTACCTTGCCTTGGCATGCTACACCCTTTTTCCTTGCCTTGCCTTGTCATGCTTTGCCCTTTTGACTTGCCTTGCTTTGCCCTTTTGCCTTGCCTTGCTTTGCCCTTTTGCCTTGCTTTGCCTTGTTATGCTTTGCCCTTTTGCCTTGCCTTGCTTTGCCATTTTGCCTTTCCTTGAATTGCCCTTTTGCCTTACTTTGCCTTGACTTGCTATACCCTTTTTCCTTGCCTTGCCTTGTAATACTTTGCCATTTTGACTTGCTTTGCTTTGCCCTTTTGCCTTGCCTTGCTTTGCCATTTTGCCTTTCCTTGAATTGCCCATTTGCCTTACCTTGCCTTGACTTGCTATAACCTTTTTCCTTGCCTTGCCTTGTCATGCTTTGCCCTTTTGACTTGCTTTGCTTTGTCCTTTTGCCTTGCCTTGCTTTGCCATTTTGCCTTTCCTTGAATTGCCCTTTTGCCTTACCTTGCCTTGACTTGCTATACCCTTTTTCCTTGCCTTGCCTTGCCTTGCTTTGCCCTTTTGCCTTGCCTTGCTTTGCCCTTTTGCCTTGCTTTGCCTTGTTATGCTTTCCCTTTTGCCTTGTCTTGCTTTGCCATTTTGCTTTTCCTTGCATTGCTCTTTTGCCTTACCTTGCCTTGACATGCTTTACCCTTTTGCCTTGCCTTGCCTTTTCATGCTTTGCCCTTTTGCATTGCCTTGCCTTGTCATGCTTTGCCCTTTTGACTTGCTTTGCTTTGCCCTTTTGCCTTGCCTTTCCTTGTTTTGCCGTTTTCAATTTCCTTGCATTGCCTTACTTTCATCTTTGCCTTGCCTTGACGTGTCTTCCTTATCCTTTCGCCTTGCCTTGCTTTGCTTTCCCCTTTTGCCTTGCCTTACCTTGCCTTGCTTTGCCTCTTTGCCTTGTCTTGCCTTGCCTTCCTTTCTCCTTTTGCCCTGATTTGCCTTGCCTTTCTTTTGACCTTTTGCCTTGCCTTGCCTTGCCATGCTTTGCTCTTTTTCCTTGCCTTGCTTTGCCCTTTTGTCTTGCCTTGCCTTGCCTTGCTTTGCCATTTTCCCTTGCCTTGCTTTTCCCTTTTGCCTTGCCTTTTCTTGCTTTGGCCTTTTTCCTGGCCTTGCCATGGTTTGTCCTTATGACTTACCTTGCCTTGCCTTTCTTTGCACTTTTGCCTGGCCTTGCATTGAGTTGCCCTTTTTCCTTCCCTTGCCATGCTTTGCCCTTTTGCCTTGCCTTGCTTTGCCATTTTGTCTTTCCTTGAATTGCCCTTTTGCCTTACCTTGCCTTGACTTGCTATACCCTTTTTCCTTGCCTTGCCTTTTCATGCTTTGCCCTTTTGACTTGCCTTGCTTTGCCCTTTTGCCTTGCTTTGCCTTGTTATGCTTTACCCTTTTGCCTTTCCTTGCATTGCCCTTTTGCCTTACCTTGCCTTTTCATGCTTTGCCCTTTTGACTTGCCTTGCTTTGCCCTTTTGCCTTGCTTTGCCTTGTTATGCTTTGCCCTTTTGCCTTGCCTTGCTTTGCCATTTTGCCTTTCCTTGAATTGCCCTTTTGCCTTACTTTGCCTTGACTTGCTATACCCTTTTTCCTTGCCTTGCCTTGTCATACTTTGCCATTTTGACTTGCTTTGCTTTGCCCTTTTGCCTTGCCTTGCTTTGCCATTTTGCCTTTCCTTGAATTGCCTTTTTGCCTTACCTTGCCTTGACTTGCTATACCCTTTTTCCTTGCCTTGCCTTGTCATGCTTTGCCCTTTTGCCTTGCCTTGCTTTGCCCTTTTGCCTTGCTTTGCCTTGTTATGCTTTCCCTTTTGCCTTGTCTTGCTTTGCCATTTTGCTTTTCCTTGCATTGCCCTTTTGCCTTACCTTGCCTTGACATGCTTTACCCTTTTGCCTTGCCTTGCCTTTTCATGCTTTGCCCTTTTGCATTGCCTTGCGTTGTCATGCTTTGCCCTTTTGACTTGCTTTGCTTTGCCCTTTTGCCTTGCCTTTCCTTGTTTTGCCGTTTTGAATTGCCTTGCATTTCCTTACTTTCATCTTTGCCTTGCCTTGACGTGTCTTCCTTATCCTTTTGCCTTGCCTTGCTTTGCTTTCCCCTTTTGACTTGCCTTTCCTTGCCTTGCTTTACCCTTTTGCCTTCCCTTGCCTTGCCTTTCCATGCCTTGCTTTGCCCCTTTGCCTTGCCTTGCTTTGACTCTTTGCCTTGTCTTGCCTTGCCTTCCTTTCTCCTTTTGCCCTGATTTGCCTTG
Organism: Columba livia; assembly: GCF_036013475.1. Taxonomy (NCBI): domain Eukaryota; kingdom Metazoa; phylum Chordata; class Aves; order Columbiformes; family Columbidae; genus Columba; species Columba livia. The sequence goes on from NW_027043151.1 coordinate 335,696, forward strand.
CCTTTCTTTTGACCTTTTGCCTTGCCTTGCCATGCTTTGCTCTTTTTCCTTGCCTTGCTTTGCCCTTTTGTCTTGCCTTACCTTGCCTTGCTTTGCCATCTTCCCTTGCCTTGCTTTCCCCTTTTGCCTTGCCTTTCCTAGCTTTGGCATTTTTCCTGGCCTTGCCATGCTTTTGTCCTTTTGACTTACCTTGCCTTGCCTTTCTTTGCACTTTTGCCCGGCCTTGCATTGAGTTGCCCTTTTTCCTTGCCTTGCCATGCTTTGGCCTTTTGCCTTGCCTTGCTTTGCCCTTTTGCCTTGCTTTGCCTTGTTATGCTTTGCCCTTTTGCCTTGCCTTGCTTTGCCATTTTGCCTTTCCTTGAATTGCCCTTTTGCCTTACCTTGCCTTGACTTGCTATACCCTTTTTCCTAGCCTTGCCTTGTCATGCTTTGCCCTTTTGACTTGCCTTGCTTTGCCCTTTTGCCTTGCTTTTCCTTGTTATGCTTTGCCCTTTTGCCTTGTCTGCTTTGCCATTTTGCGTTTCCTTGCATTGCCCTTTTGCCTTACCTTGCCTTGACATGCTTTAGCCTTTTGCCTTGCCTTGCCTTGTCATTCTTTGCCTTTTTGACTTGCTTTGCTTTGCCCTTTTGCCTTGCCTTTCCTTTTTTTGCCGTTTTGAATTGCCTTGCATTGCCTTACTTTCATCTTTGCCTTGCCTTGACGTGTCTTCCTTATCCTTTTGCCTTGCCTTGCTTTGCTTTCCCCTTTTGCCTTGCCTTTCCTTGCCTTGCTTTACCCTTTTGCCTTGCCTTGCTTTGCCTCTTTGCCTTGTCTTGCCTTGCCTTCCTTTCTCCTTTTGCCCTGATTTGCCTTGCCTTTCTTTTGACCTTTTGCCTTGCCTTGCATTGCCATGCTTTGCTCTTTTTCCTTGCCTTGCTTTGCCCTTTTGTCTTGCCTTGCCTTGCCTTGCTTTGCCATTTTCCCTTGCCTTGCTTTCCCCTTTTGCCTTGCCTTTCCTTGCTTTGGCCTTTTTCCTGGCCTTGCCATGGTTTGTCCTTTTGACTTACCTTGCCTTGCCTTTCTTTGCCCTTTTTTCCTGGCCTTGCATTGAGTTGCCCTTTTTCATTGCCTTGCCTTGCCATGCTTTGCCCTTTTGCCTTGCCTTGCTTTGCCATTTTGCCTTTCCTTGAATTGCCCTTTTGCCTTACCTTGCCTTGACTTGCTATACCCTTTTTCCTTGCCTTGTCTTGCTTTGACATTTTGCCTTTCCTTGCATTGCCCTTTTGCCTTGCCTTGCCTTGTCATGCTTTGCCCTTTTGACTTGCTTTGCTTTGCCCTTTTGCCTTGCCTTTCCTTGTTTTGCCGTTTTGAATTGCCTTGCATTGCCTTACTTTCATCTTTGCCTTGCCTTGACGTGTCTTCCTTATCCTTTTGCCTTGCCTTGCTTTGCTTTCCCCTTTTGCCTTGCCTTTCCTTGCCTTTCTTTACCCTTTTGCCTTCCCTTGACTTGCCTTTCCATGCCTTGCTTTGCCCCTTTGCCTTACCTTGACTTGCTTTGCCCTTTTGCCTTGCCATACTTTGCCTCTTTGCCTTGTCTTGCCTTGCCTTCCTTTCTCCTTTCTCCTTCCTTTCTCCTACATTGCCTTACTTTCACATTTTGCCTTGCCTTACCTTGTCTTGCTTTGCCCTTTTGCTTTGCCTTGCCTTGCCAGGCTTTGCCCATTTGCCTTCCCTTGCCTTTGCCTTTCCATGCCTTGCTTTGCCCCTTTGCCTTAACTTGCCTTGCTATGCCCTTTTGCCTTGCCTTGCTTTGTCTCTTTGCCTTGTCTTGCATTGCCTTCCTTTCTCCTTTTGCCCTGATTTGCCTTGCCTTTCTTTTGACCTTTTGCCTTGCCTTGCATTGCCATGCTTTGCTCTTTTTCCTTGCCTTGCTTTGCCCTTTTGTCTTTCCTTGCCTTGCTTTGCCATTTTCCCTTGCCTTGCTTTCCCCTTTAGCCTTGCCTTTCCTTGCTTTGGCCTTTTTCCTGGCCTTGCCATGGTTTGTCCTTTTGACTTACCTTGCCTTGCCTTTCTTTGCACTTTTGCCTGGCCTTGCTTTGCCCTTTTGCCTTGCCTTGCTTTGCCATTTTGCCTTTCCTTGAATTGCCCTTTTGCCTTACCTTGCCTTGGCATGCTACACCCTTTTTCCTTGCCTTGCCTTGTCATGCTTTGCCCTTTTGACTTGCCTTGCTTTGCCCTTTTGCCTTGCCTTGCTTTGCCCTTTTCCCTTGCCTTGCCTTGTAATACTTTGCCATTTTGACTTGCTTTGCTTTGCCCTTTTGCCTTGCCCTGCTTTGCCATTTTGCCTTTCCTTGAATTGCCCATTTGCCTTACCTTGCCTTGACTTGCTATAACCTTTTTCCTTGCCTTGCCTTGTCATGCTTTGCCCTTTTGACTTGCTTTGCTTTGTCCTTTTGCCTTGCCTTGCTTTGCCATTTTGCCTTTCCTTGAATTGCCCTTTTGCCTTACCTTGCCTTGACTTGCTATACCCTTTTTCCTTGCCTTGCCTTGCCTTGCTTTGCCCTTTTGCCTTGCCTTGCTTTGCCCTTTTGCCTTGCTTTGCCTTGTTATGCTTTCCCTTTTGTCTTGTCTTGCTTTGCCATTTTGCTTTTCCTTGCATTGCCCTTTTGCCTTACCTTGCCTTGACATGCTTTACCCTTTTGCCTTGCCTTGCCTTTTCATGCTTTGCCCTTTTGCATTGCCTTGCCTTGTCATGCTTTGCCCTTTTGACTTGCTTTGCTTTGCCCTTTTGCCTTGCCTTTCCTTGTTTTGCCGTTTTCAATTTCCTTGCATTGCCTTACTTTCATCTTTGCCTTGCCTTGACGTGTCTTCCTTATCCTTTCGCCTTGCCTTGCTTTGCTTTCCCCTTTTGCCTTGCCTTACCTTGCATTGCTTTGCCTCTTTGCCTTGTCTTGCCTTGCCTTCCTTTCTCCTTTTGCCCTGATTTGCCTTGCCTTTCTTTTGACCTTTTGCCTTGCCTTGCATTGCCATGCTTTGCTCTTTTTCCTTGCCTTGCTTTGCCCTTTTGTCTTGCCTTGCCTTGCCTTGCTTTGCCATTTTCCCTTGCCTTGCTTTTCCCTTTTGCCTTGCCTTTCCTTGCTTTGGCCTTTTTCCTGGCCTTGCCATGGTTTGTCCTTTTGACTTACCTTGCCTTGCCTTTCTTTGCCCTTTTGCCTGGCCTTGCATTGAGTTGCCCTTTTTCCTTGCCTTGCCATGCTTTGCCCTTTTGCCTTGCCTTGCTTTGCCATTTTGTCTTTCCTTGAATTGCCCTTTTGCCTTACCTTGCCTTGACTTGCTATACCCTTTTTCCTTGCCTTGCCTTTTCATGCTTTGCCCTTTTGACTTGCCTTGCTTTGCCCTTTTGCCTTGCTTTGCCTTGTTATGCTTTACCCTTTTGCCTTGTCTTGCTTTGCCATTTTGCCTTTCCTTGCATTGCCCTTTTGCCTTACCTTGCCTTGTCATGCTTTGCCCTTGTGACTTGCTTTGCTTTGCCCTTTTGCCTTGCCTTTCCTTGTTTTGCCGTTTTGAATTGCCTTGCATTGCCTTACTTTCATCTTTGCCTTGCCTTGACGTGTCTTCCTTATCCTTTTGCCTTGCCTTGCTTTGCTTTCCCCTTTTGACTTGCCTTTCCTTGCCTTGCTTTACCCTTTTGCCTTCCCTTGCCTTGCCTTTCCATGCCTTGCTTTGCCCCTTTACCTTGCCTTGCTTTGCCTCTTTGCCTTGTCTTGCCTTGCCTTCCTTTCTCCTTTTGCCCTGATTTGCCTTGCCTTTCTTTTGACCTTTTGCCTTGCCTTGCCTTGCCATGCTTTGCTCTTTTTCCTTGCCTTGCTTTGCCCTTTTGTCTTGCCTTGCCTTGCCTTGCTTTGCCATTTTCCCTTGCCTTGCTTTCCCCTTTTGCCTTGCCTTTCCTAGCTTTGGCCTTTTTCCTGGCCTTGCCATGCTTTTGTCCTTTTGACTTACCTTGCCTTGCCTTTCTTTGCACTTTTGCCCGGCCTTGCATTGAGTTTCCCTTTTTCCTTGCCTTGCCATGCTTTGCCCTTTTGCCTTGCCTTGCTTTGCCATTTTGCCTTTCCTTGAATTGCCCTTTTGCCTTACCTTGCCTTGACTTGCTATACCCTTTTTCCTTTCCTTGTCTTGCTTTGCCATTTTGCCTTTCCTTGCATTGCCCTTTTGCCTTACCTTGCCTTGACATGCTTTGCCCTTTTGCCTTGCCTTGCCTTGTCATGCTTTGCCCTTTTGACTTGCTTTGCTTTGCCCTTTTGCCTTGACTTTCCTTGTTTTGCCGTTTTGAATTGCCTTGCATTGCCTTACTTTCATCTTTGCCTTGCCTTGACGTGTCTTGCTTATCCTTTTGCCTTGCCTTGCTTTGCTTTCCCCTTTTGCCTTGCCTTTCCTTGCCTTGCTTTGCCCTTTTCCCTTGCCTTGCCTTGCCTTTCCATGCCTTGCTTTGCCCTTTTTCCTTGCCATGCCTTGCTTTGCCCTTTTGATTTGCATTGCATTGCCTTACTTTGACATTTTGCCTTGCCTTACCTTGTCTTGCTTTGTCCTTTTGCTTTGCCTTGCCTTGCCTTTCCATGTCTTTGCTTTGCCCTTTTGCCTTCCCTTGTCTTGCTTTACTTTTCCGTTTTGACTTGCCTTGCTTTGCCCTTTTGCATTCCCTTGCCTTGCCTTATTTTGCCGTTTTGCCTTGCCTTGCTTTGCCCTTTTTCCTTGCCATGCCTTGCTTTGCCAGTTTGATTTCCCTTACATTGCCTTACTTTGACATTTTACCTTGCCTTTCCTTGCCTTGCTTTGCCCTTTTGTCTTGCCTTGCCTTGCCTTGCGTTGCCATTTTCCCTTGCCTTGCTTTCCCCTTTTGCCTTGCCTTTCCTTGCTTTGGCCTTTTTCCTGGCCTTGCCATGGTTTGTCCTTTTGACTTACCTTGCCTTGCCTTTCTTTGCCCTTTTGCCTGGCCTTGCATTGAGTTGCCCTTTTTCATTGCCTTGCCTTGCCATGCTTTGCCCTTTTGCCTTGCCTTGCTTTGACATTTTGCCTTTCCTTGAATTGCCCTTTTGCCTTACTTTGCCTTGACTTGCTATACCCTTTTTCCTTGCCTTGTCTTGCTTTGCCATTTTGCCTTTCCTTGCATTGCCCTTTTGCCTTACCTTGCCTTGACATGCTTTGCCCTTTTGCCTTCCCTTGCCTTGCCTTTCCATGCCTTGCTTTGCCCCTTTGCCTTACCTTGCCTTGCTTTGCCCTTTTGCCTTGCCATACTTTGCCTCTTTGCCTTGTCTTGCCTTGCCTTCCTTTCTCCTTTCTCCTTCCTTTCTCCTACATTGCCTTACTTTCACATTTTGCCTTGCCTTACCTTGTCTTGCTTTGCCCTTTTGCTTTGCCTTACCTTGCCATGCTTTGCCCATTTGCCTTCCCTTGTCTTGCTTTACTTTTCCGTTTTGACTTGCCTTGCTTTGCCCTTTTGCATTCCCTTGCCTTGCCTTACTTTGCCGTTTTGCCTTGCCTTGCTTTGCCCTTTTTCCTTGCCTTGCTTTGCCATTTTGCCTTTCCTTGCATTGCCATTTTGCCTTTGCTTGCATTGCCCTTTTGCATTCCCTTGCCTTGCCTTACTTTGCCGTTTTGCCTTGCCTTGCTTTGCCCTTTTTCCTTGCCTTGCTTTGCCATTTTGCCTTTCCTTGCATTGCCATTTTGCCTTTGCTTGCATTGCCCTTTTGCCTTACCTTGCCTTGCTTTGCCCTTTTTCCTTGCCATGCCTTGCTTTGCCCTTTTGATTTGCATTGCATTGCCTTACTTTGACATTTTGCCTTGCCTGACTTGTCTTGCTTTTCCCTTTTGCTTTGCCTTGCCTTGCCTTTCCATGTCTTGCTTTGCCCTTTTGCCTTCCCTTGTCTTGCTTTACTTTTCCGTTTTGACTTGCCTTGCTTTGCCATTTTGCCTTCCCTTGCATTGCTTTTCTCGTTTGCCTTGCCTTGCCATGCTTTGCCCTTTTGCCTTGTCTGGCCTTGCTTTGGTTTGCCCTTTTGCCTTGATTTGCCTTGCCTTGATTTGCCCTTTTTCCCGGCCTTGCCTTGCATTGCCCTTTTGTCTTGCCTTGCCTTACCTTGCTTTGTACTTTTGCCTTGCTTTGCCTTGATTTGCCATTTTGCCTTCCCTTGTCTTACCTTGCTTTCCCCTTTTGCCTTGCCTTTGTTCTGACCTTTTGCCTTGCCGTGACATGCTTTGCTCTTTTTCCTTCCCTTGCTTTGAACTTTTCTCTTACCTTGCCTTGACTTGATTTTCCCTTTTGCCTTGCCTTCCCTTGCTTTGCTCTTTTGCCTTGCCTTCCCTTTCTTTGCCATTTTGCCTTCCCTTGTCTGACCTTGCTTTCCCCTTTTGCCTTGCCTTGCCTTCCTTTGCCCTTTTGTCTAGCTTTGCCTTGCTTTGCCCTTTTGCCTTACATTGCCTAGCCTTGCTTTGCAGTTTTCCCTTGCCTTGCCTTGCCCTTTTTCCTTGCCTTGTCTTGCCATGCTTTTCCCTTTTGCCTTGCCTTGCTTTGCCATTTTGCCTTTCCTTGCATTGCCCTTTTGCCTTACCTTGCCTTGCTTAGCCCTTTTCCCTTGCCTTGCCTTTCCATGCCTTGCTTTGCCCTTTTTCCTTGCCATGCCTTGCTTTGCCCTTTTGATTTGCATTACATTGCCTTACTTTGAAATTTTGCCTTGCCTAACCTTGTCTTGCTTTTCCCTTTTGCTTTGCCTTGCCTTGCCTTACCTTGTCTGGCTTTGCCCTTTTGCTTTGCCTTGCCTTGCCATGCTTTGCCCTTTTGCCTTGCCTTTCCTTGCCATGCTTTGCCCTTTTGCCATGCCTTGCTTTGCCCTTTTGCCTTGCCTTTCCTTTCCTTTCTTTTCCCTTTTGCCTTGCCTTCCCTTGCTTTGCTCTTTTGCCTTGCCTTCCCTTGTTTTGCTCTTTTGCCTTACCTTGCCTTGACTTGCTTTGCCCTTTTGCCTTGCCTTGCTTTGCCATTTTGCCTTTCCTTGCATTGCCCTTTTGCCTCACCTTGCCTTGCCTTGCTTTTCCCTTTTGCTTTGCCTTGCCTTGCCTTTCCATGTCTTGCTTTTCCCTTTTGCCTTCCCTTGCCTTGCTTTACTTTTCCTTTTTGCCTTGCCTTGCTTTGCTTTTTTGCCTTCTCTTGCCTTGCCTTACTTTGCCGTTTTGCCTTGACTTGCTTTGCCCTTTTGCCTTGCCTTGCCTTGTTTTGCCGTTTTGATTTGCCTTGCATTGCCTTACTTTCATCTTTACCTTGCCTTGACGTGTCTTGCTTATCCTTTTGCCTTGCCTTGCTTTGCTTTCCCCTTTTGCCTTGCCTTTCCTTGCCTTGCTTTGCCCTTTTCCCTTGCCTTGCCTTGCCTTTCCATGCCTTGCTTTGCCCTTTTTCCTTGCCATGCCTTGCTTTGCCCTTTTGATTTGCATTGCATTGCCTTACTTTGACATTTTGCCTTGCCTTACCTTGTCTTGCTTTGTCCTTTTGCTTTGCCTTGCCTTGCCTTTCCATGTCTTTGCTTTGCCCTTTTGCCTTCCCTTGTCTTGCTTTACTTTTCCGTTTTGACTTGCCTTGCTTTGCCCTTTTGCATTCCCTTGCCTTGCCTTATTTTGCCGTTTTGCCTTGCCTTGCTTTGCCCTTTTTCCTTGCCATGCCTTGCTTTGCCAGTTTGATTTCCCTTACATTGCCTTACTTTGACATTTTACCTTGCCTTTCCTTGCCTTGCTTTGCCCTTTTGTCTTGCCTTGCCTTGCCTTGCTTTGCCATTTTCCCTTGCCTTGCTTTCCCCTTTTGCCTTGCCTTTCCTTGCTTTGGCCTTTTTCCTGGCCTTGCCATGGTTTGTCCTTTTGACTTACCTTGCCTTGCCTTTCTTTGCCCTTTTGCCTGGCCTTGCATTGAGTTGCCCTTTTTCATTGCCTTGCCTTGCCATGCTTTGCCCTTTTGCCTTGCCTTGCTTTGACATTTTGCCTTTCCTTGAATTGCCCTTTTGCCTTACTTTGCCTTGACTTGCTATACCCTTTTTCCTTGCCTTGTCTTGCTTTGCCATTTTGCCTTTCCTTGCATTGCCCTTTTGCCTTACCTTGCCTTGACATGCTTTGCCCTTTTGCCTTCCCTTGCCTTGCCTTTCCATGCCTTGCTTTGCCCCTTTGCCTTACCTTGCCTTGCTTTGCCCTTTTGCCTTGCCATACTTTGCCTCTTTGCCTTGTCTTGCCTTGCCTTCCTTTCTCCTTTCTCCTTCCTTTCTCCTACATTGCCTTACTTTCACATTTTGCCTTGCCTTACCTTGTCTTGCTTTGCCCTTTTGCTTTGCCTTGCCTTGCCATGCTTTGCCCATTTGCCTTCCCTTGTCTTGCTTTACTTTTCCGTTTTGACTTGCCTTGCTTTGCCCTTTTGCATTCCCTTGCCTTGACTTACTTTGCCGTTTTGCCTTGCCTTGCTTTGCCCTTTTTCCTTGCCTTGCTTTGCCATTTTGCCTTTCCTTGCATTGCCATTTTGCCTTTGCTTGCATTGCCCTTTTGCCTTACCTTGCCTTGCTTTGCCCTTTTTCCTTGCCATGCCTTGCTTTGCCCTTTTGATTTGCATTGCATTGCCTTACTTTGACATTTTGCCTTGCCTGACTTGTCTTGCTTTTCCCTTTTGCTTTGCCTTGCCTTGCCTTTCCATGTCTTGCTTTGCCCTTTTGCCTTCCCTTGTCTTGCTTTACTTTTCCGTTTTGACTTGCCTTGCTTTGCCCTTTTGCATTCCCTTGCCTTGCCTTACTTTAACATTTTTCCGTGCCTTACCTTGTCTGGCTTTGCCTTGCCTTGACATGCTTTGCCCTTTTGCCTTGCCTTTCCTTGCCATGCTTTGCCCTTTTGCCATGCCTTGCTTTCCCTTTTGCCTTGCCTTTCCTTTCCTTCCTTTTCCCTTTTGCCTTGCCTTCCCTTGCTTTGCTCTTTTGCCTTGCCTTCCCTTGTTTTTCCCTTTTGCCTTACCTTGCCTTGACTTGCTTTGCCCTTTTGCCTTGCCTTGCTTTGCCATTTTGCCTTTCCTTGCATTGCCCTTTTGCCTCACCTTGCCTTGCCTTGCTTTTCCCTTTTGCTTTGCCTTGCCTTGCCTTTCCATGTCTTGCTTTGCCCTTTTGCCTTCCCTTGCCTTGCTTTGCCGTCTTGAATTGCCTTGCATTGCCTTACTTTCATCTTTGCCTTGCCTTGACGTGTCTTCCTTATCCTTTTGCCTTGCCTTGCTTTGCTTTCCCCTTTTGCCTTGCCTTTCCTTGCCTTGCTTTACCCTTTTGCCTTCCCTTGCCTTGCCTTTCCATGCCTTGCTTTGCCCCTTTGCCTTACCTTGCCTTGCTTTGCCCTTTTGCCTTGCCTTGCTTTGCCTCTTTGCCTTGTCTTGCCTTGCCTTCCTTTCTCCTTTTGCCCTGATTTGCCTTGCCTTTCTTTTGACCTTTTGCCTTGTCTTGCCTTGCCATGCTTTGCTCTTTTTCCTTGCCTTGCTTTGCCCTTTTGTCTTGCCTTGCCTTGCCTTGCTTTGCCATTTTCCCTTGCCTTGCTTTCCCCTTTTGCCTTGCCTTTCCTTGCCTTGCTTTACCCTTTTGCCTTGCCTTGCTTTGCCTCTTTGCCTTGTCTTGCCTTGCCTTCCTTTCTCCTTTTGCCCTGATTTGCCTTGCCTTTCTTTTGACCTTTTGCCTTGCCTTGCATTGCCATGCTTTGCTCTTTTTCCTTGCCTTGCTTTGCCCTTTTGTCTTGCCTTGCCTTGCCTTGCTTTGCCATTTTCCCTTGCCTTGCTTTCCCCTTTTGCCTTGCCTTTCCTTGCTTTGGCCTTTTTCCTGGCCTTGCCATGGTTTGTCATTTTGACTTACCATGCCTTGCCTTTCTTTGCAGTTTTCCTGGCCTTGCATTGAGTTGCCCTTTTTCCTTGCCTTGCCTTGCCATTCTTTGCCCTTTTGCCTTGCCTTGCTTTGCCATTTTGCCTTTCCTTGAATTGCCCTTTTGCCTTACCTTGCCTTGACTTGCTATACCCTTTTTCCTAGCCTTGCCTTGTCATGCTTTGCCCTTTTGACTTGCCTTGCTTTGTCCTTTTGCCTTGCTTTGCCTTGTTATGCTTTGCCCTTTTGCCTTGTCTGCTTTGCCATTTTGCGTTTCCTTGCATTGCCCTTTTGCCTTACCTTGCCTTGACATGCTTTAGCCTTTTGCCTTGCCTTGCCGTGTCATTCTTTGCCTTTTTGACTTGCTTTGCTTTGCCCTTTTGCCTTGCCTTTCCTTTTTTTTCCGTTTTGAATTGCCTTGCATTGCCTTACTTTCATCTTTGCCTTGCCTTGACGTGTCTTCCTTATCCTTTTGCCTTGCCTTGCTTTGCTTTCCCCTTTTGCCTTGCCTTTCCTTGCCTTGCTTTACCCTTTTGCCTTCCCTTGCCTTGCCTTTCCATGCCTTGCTTTGCCCCTTTGCCTTACCTTGCCTTGCTTTGCCCTTTTGCCTTGCCTTGCTTTGCCTCTTTGCCTTGTCTTGCCTTGCCTTCCTTTCTCCTTTTGCCCTGATTTGCCTTGCCTTTCTTTTGACCTTTTGCCTTGTCTTGCATTGCCATGCTTTGCTCTTTTTCCTTGCCTTGCTTTGCCCTTTTGTCTTGCCTTGCCTTGCCTTGCTTTGCCATTTTCCCTTGCCTTGCTTTCCCCTTTTGCCTTGCCTTTCCTTGCTTTGGCCTTTTTCCTGGCCTTGCCATGGTTTGTCATTTTGACTTACCATGCCTTGCCTTTCTTTGCAGTTTTCCTGGCCTTGCATTGAGTTGCCCTTTTTCCTTGCCTTGCCTTGCCATTCTTTGCCCTTTTGCCTTGCCTTGCTTTGCCATTTTGCCTTTCCTTGAATTGCCCTTTTGCCTTACCTTGCCTTGACTTGCTATACCCTTTTTCCTTGCCTTGCCTTGTCATGCTTTGCCCTTTTGACTTGCCTTGCTTTGCCCTTTTGCCTTGCTTTGCCTCGTTATGCTTTGCCCCTTTGCCTTGTCTTGCTTTGCCATTTTGCCTTTCCTTGCATTGCCCTTTTGCCTTACCTTGCCTTGACATGCTTTGCCCTTTTGCCTTGCCTTGCCTTGTCATGCTTTGCCCTTTTCACTTGCTTTGCTTTGCCCTTTTGCCTTGCCTTTCCTTGTTTTGCCGTTTTCAATTTCCTTGCATTGCCTTACTTTCATCTTTGCCTCGCCTTGACGTGTCTTTCTTATACTTTCGCCTTGCCTTGCTTTGCTTTCCCCTTTTGCCTTGCCTTTCCATGCCTTGCTTTGCCCCTTTGCCTTATCTTGCCTTGCTTTGCCTTTTTGCCTTGCCTTGCTTTGCCTCTTTGCCTTGTCTTGCCTTGCCTTCCTTTCTCCTTTTGCCCTGATTTGCCTTGCCTTTCTTTTGACCTTTTGCCTTGCCTTGCCTTGCCATGCTTTGCTCTTTTTCCTTGCCTTGCTTTGCCCTTTTGTCTTGCCTTGCCTTGCCTTGCTTTGCCATTTTCCCTTGCCTTGCTTTCCCCTTTTGCCTTGCCTTTCCTTGCTTTGGCCTTTTTCCTGGCCTTGCCATGGTTTGTCCTTTTGACTTACCTTGCCTTGCCTTTCTTTGCCCTTTTTTCCTGGCCTTGCATTGAGTTGCCCTTTTTCATTGCCTTGCCTTGCCATGCTTTGCCCTTTTGCCTTGCCTTGCTTTGCCATTTTGCCTTTCCTTGAATTGCCCTTTTGCCTTACCTTGCCTTGACTTGCTATACCCTTTTTCCTTGCCTTGTCTTGCTTTGACATTTTGCCTTTCCTTGCATTGCCCTTTTGCCTTACCTTGCCTGACATGCTTTGCCCTTTTGCCTTGCCTTGCCTTGTCATGCTTTGCCCTTTTGACTTGCTTTGCTTTGCCCTTTTGCCTTGCCTTTCCTTGTTTTGCCGTTTTGAATTGCCTTGCATTGCCTTACTTTCATCTTTGCCTTGCCTTGACGTGTCTTCCTTATCCTTTTGCCTTGCCTTGCTTTGCTTTCCCCTTTTGCCTTGCCTTTCCTTGCCTTTCTTTACCCTTTTGCCTTCCCTTGCCTTGCCTTTCCATGCCTTGCTTTGCCCCTTTGCCTTACCTTGCCTTGCTTTGCCCTTTTGCCTTGCCATACTTTGCCTCTTTGCCTTGTCTTGCCTTGCCTTCCTTTCTCCTTTCTCCTTCCTTTCTCCTACATTGCCTTACTTTCACATTTTGCCTTGCCTTACCTTGTCTTGCTTTGTCCTTTTGCTTTGCCTTGCCTTGCCAGGCTTTGCCCATTTGCCTTCCCTTGCCTTTGCCTTTCCATGCCTTGCTTTGCCCCTTTGCCTTAACTTGCCTTGCTATGCCCTTTTGCCTTGCCTTGCTTTGTCTCTTTGCCTTGTCTTGCATTGCCTTCCTTTCTCCTTTTGCCCTGATTTGCCTTGCCTTTCTTTTGACCTTTTGCCTTGCCTTGCCTTGCCTTGCCATGCTTTGCTCTTTTTCCTTGCCTTGCTTTGCCCTTTTGTCTTGCCTTGCCTTGCCTTGCTTTGCCATTTTCCCTTGCCTTGCTTTCCCCTTTTGCCTTGCCTTTCCTTGCTTTGGCCTTTTTCCTGGCCTTGCCATGGTTTGTCCTTTTGACTTACCTTGCCTTGCCTTTCTTTGCACTTTTGCCCGGCCTTGCATTGAGTTGCCCTTTTTCCTTGCCTTGCCATGCTTTGGCCTTTTGCCTTGCCTTGCTTTGCCCTTTTGCCTTGCTTTGCCTTGTTATGCTTTGCCCTTTTGCCTTGCCTTGCTTTGCCATTTTGCCTTTCCTTGAATTGCCCTTTTGCCTTACCTTGCCTTGACTTGCTATACCCTTTTTCCTTTCCTTGTCTTGCTTTGCCATTTTGCCTTTCCTTGCATTGCCCTTTTGCCTTACCTTGCCTTGACATGCTTTGCCCTTTTGCCTTGCCTTGCCTTGTCATGCTTTGCCCTTTTGACTTGCTTTGCTTTGACCTTTTGCCTTGACTTTCCTTGTTTTGCCGTTTTGAATTGCCTTGCATTGCCTTACTTTCATCTTTGCCTTGCCTTGACGTGTCTTCCTTATCCTTTTGCCTTGCCTTGCTTTGCTTTCCCCTTTTGCCTTCCCTTTCCTTGCCTTTCTTTACCCTTTTGCCTTCCCTTGCCTTGCCTTTCCATGCCTTGCTTTGCCCCTTTGCCTTACCTTGCCTTGCTTTGCCCTTTTGCCTTGCCATACTTTGCCTCTTTGCCTTGTCTTGCCTTGCCTTCCTTTCTCCTTTCTCCTTCCTTTCTCCTACATTGCCTTACTTTCACATTTTGCCTTGCCTTACCTTGTCTTGCTTTGCCCTTTTGCTTTGCCTTGCCTTGCCATGCTTTGCCCATTTGCCTTCCCTTGTCTTGCTTTACTTTTCCGTTTTGACTTGCCTTGCTTTGCCCTTTTGCATTCCCTTGCCTTGCCTTACGTTGCCGTTTTGCCTTGCCTTGCTTTGCCCTTTTTCCTTGCCTTGCTTTGCCATTTTGCCTTTCCTTGCATTGCCATTTTGCCTTTGCTTGCATTGCCCTTTTGCCTTACCTTGCCTTGCTTTGCCCTTTTTCCTTGCCATGCCTTGCTTTGCCCTTTTGATTTGCATTGCATTGCCTTACTTTGACATTTTGCCTTGCCTGACTTGTCTTGCTTTTCCCTTTTGCTTTGCCTTGCCTTGCCTTTCCATGTCTTGCTTTGCCCTTTTGCCTTCCCTTGTCTTGCTTTACTTTTCCGTTTTGACTTGCCTTGCTTTGCCCTTTTGCATTCCCTTGCCTTGCCTTACTTTAACATTTTTCCGTGCCTTACCTTGTCTGGCTTTGCCTTGCCTTGACATGCTTTGCCCTTTTGCCTTGCCTTTCCTTGCCATGCTTTGCCCTTTTGCCATGCCTTGCTTTCCCTTTTGCCTTGCCTTTCCTTTCCTTCCTTTTCCCTTTTGCCTTGCCTTCCCTTGCTTTGCTCTTTTGCCTTGCCTTCCCTTGTTTTTCCCTTTTGCCTTACCATGCCTTGACTTGCTTTGCCCTTTTGCCTTGCCTTGCTTTGCCATTTTGCCTTTCCTTGCATTGCCCTTTTGCCTTACCTTGCCTTGCCTTGCTTTTCCTTTTTGCTTTGCCTTGCCTTGCCTTTCCATGTCTTGCTTTGCCCTTTTGCCTTCCCTTGCCTTGCTTTACTTTTCCTTTTTGCCTTGCCTTGCTTTGCTCTTTTGCCTTCTCTTGCCTTGCCTTACTTTGCCGTTTTGCCTTGCCTTGCTTTGCCCTTTTGCCTTGCCTTGCCTTGTTTTGCCGTCTTGAATTGCCTTGCATTGCCTTACTTTCATCTTTGCCTTGCCTTGACGTGTCTTCCTTATCCTTTTGCCTTGCCTTGCTTTGCTTTCCCCTTTTGCCTTGCCTTTCCTTGCCTTGCTTTACCCTTTTGCCTTCCCTTGCCTTGCCTTTCCATGCCTTGCTTTGCCCCTTTGCCTTACCTTGCCTTGCTTTGCCCTTTTGCCTTGCCTTGCTTTGCCTCTTTGCCTTGTCTTGCCTTGCCTTCCTTTCTCCTTTTGCCCTGATTTGCCTTGCCTTTCTTTTGACCTTTTGCCTTGCCTTGCATTGCCATGCTTTGCTCTTTTTCCTTGCCTTGCTTTGCCCTTTTGTCTTGCCTTGCCTTGCCTTGCTTTGCCATTTTCCCTTGCCTTGCTTTCCCGTTTTGCCTTGCCTTTCCTTGCTTTGGCCTTTTTCCTGGCCTTGCCATGGTTTGTCCTTTTGACTTACCTTGCCTTGCCATGCTTTGCCCTTTTGCCTGGCCTTGCATTGAGTTGCCCTTTTTCATTGCCTTGCCTTGCCATGCTTTGCCCTTTTGCCTTGCCTTGCTTTGCCATTTTGCCTTTCCTTGCATTGCCCTTTTGCCTTACCTTGCCTTGACATGCTTTGCCCTTTTGCCTTGCCTTGCCTTGTCATGCTTTGCCGTTTTGCCTTGCCTTGCTTTGCCCTTTTGCCTTGACTTGTTTTGCCGTTTTGATTTGCCTTGCATTGCCTTACTTTCATCTTTGCCTTGCCTTGACGTGTCTTGCTTATCCTTTTGCCTTGCCTTGCTTTGCTTTCCCCTTTTGCCTTGCCTTTCCATGCCTTGCTTAGCCCTTTTCCCTTGCCTTGCCTTGCCTTGCCTTTCCATGGATTGCTTTGCCCTTTTTCCTTGCCAAGCCTTGCTTTTCCCTTTTGATTGGCATTGCATTGCCTTACTTTGACATTTTGCCTTGTCTTACCTTGTCATGCTTTGCCCTTTTGCTTTGCCTTGCCTTGCCATGCTTTGCCCTTTTGCCTTGCCTTGCCTTGTCATGCTTTGCCCTTTTACCTTGCCTTGCTTTGCCATGTTGCCGTTTCTTCAATTGCCCTTTTTCCTTACCTTGCCTTGACTTGCTTTGCCATTTTGCCTTCCCTTGTCTTACCTTGCTTTCTTTCCCCTTTTGCCTTGCCTTGCCATGCTTTTCCCTTTTACCTTGCCTTGCTTTGCCATGTTGCCGTTTCTTTTTCCTTACCTTGCCTTGACTTGCTTTGCCCTTTTGCCTTGCCTTGCCTTGTCATGCTTTGCCAGTTTGCCTTGCCTTGCTTTGCCATTTTGCCTTCCCTTGCATTGCTTTTCCCGTTTGCCTTGCCTTGCCATGCTTTGCCCTTTTGCCTTGCCCTGCCTTGCTTTGCCTCCTTGCTTTCTCTTGCCTTGCCTTCCTTTCTCCTTTTGCCCTGATTTGCCTTGCCTTTCTTCTGACCTTTTGCCTTGCCGTGACATGCTTTCCTCTTTTTCCTTCCCTTGCTTTGCCCTTTTCTCTTACCTTGCCTTGACTTGATTTTCCCTTTTGCCTTGCCTTCCCTTGCTTTGCTCTTTTGCCTTGCCTTCCCTTGCTTTGCCATTTTGCCTTCTCTTGTCTTAACTTGCTTTCCCCTTTTGCCTTGCCTTGCCTTCCTTTGCCCTATTGTCTTGCTTTGCCTTGCTTTGCCCTTTTGCCTTACATTGCCTAGCCTTGCTTTGCAGTTTTCCCTTGCCTTGCCTTGCCCTTTTTCCTTGCCTTGTCTTGCCATGCTTTTCCCTTTTGCCTTGCCTTGCTTTGCCATTTTGCCTTTCCTTGCATTGCCCTTTTGCCTTACCTTGCCTTGCTTTGCCCTTTTCCCTTGCCTTGCCTTGCCTTTCCATGCCTTGCTTTGCCCTTTTTCCTTGCCAAGCCTTGCTTTTCCCTTTTGATTGGCATTGCATTGCCTTACTTTGACATTTTGCCTTGTCTTACCTTGTCATGCTTTGCCCTTTTGCTTTGCCTTGCCTTGCCATGCTTTGCCCTTTTGCCTTGCCTTGCCTTGTCATGCTTTGCCCTTTTGCCTTGCCTTTCCTTTCCTTGCTTTTCCTTTTTGCCTTGCCTTCCCTTGCTTTGCCATTTTGCCTTCCCTTGTCTTACCTTGCTTTCCCCTTTTGCCTTGCCTTGCCATGCTTTTCCCTTTTACCTTGTCTAGCTTTGCCATTTTGCCTTTTCTTGCATTGCCCTTTTTCCTTACCTTGCCTTGACTTGCTTTGCCCTTTTGCCTTGCCTTGCCTTGTCATGCTTTGCCGGTTTACCTTGCCTTGCTTTGCCATTTTGCCTTCCCTTGCATTGCTTTTCCCGTTTGCCTTGCCTTGCCATGCTTTGCCCTTTTGCCTTGTCTGGCCTTGCTTTGGTTTGCCCTTTTGCCTTGATTTGCCTTGCCTTGATTTGCCCTTTTTCCCGGCCTTGCCTTGCATTGCCCTTTTGTCTTGCCTTGCCTTACCTTGCTTTGTACTTTTGCCTTGCCTTGCCTTGCTTTGCCTCCTTGCTTTCTCTTGCCTTGCCTTCCTTTCTCCTTTTGCCCTGATTTGCCTTGCCTTTCTTCTGACCTTTTGCCTTGCCGTGACATGCTTTCCTCTTTTTCCTTCCCTTGCTTTGCCCTTTTCTCTTACATTGCCTTGACTTGATTTTCCCTTTTGCCTTGCCTTCCCTTGCTTTGCTCTTTTGCCTTGCCTTCCCTTGCTTTGCCATTTTGCCTTCCCTTGTCTTACCTTGCTTTCCCCTTTTGCCTTGCCTTGCCTTCCTTTGCCCTTTTGTCTTGCTTTGCCTTTCTTTGCCCTTTTGCCTTACATTGCCTAGCCTTGCTTTGCAGTTTTCCCTTGCCTTGCCTTGCCCTTTTTCCTTGCCTTGTCTTGCCATGATTTTCCCTTTTGCTTTGCCTTGCCTTGCCATTTTGCCTTTCCTTGCATTACCCTTTTGCCGTACCTTGCCTTGCTTTGCCCTTTTCCCTTGCCTTGCCTTGCCTTTCCATGCCTTGCTTTGCCCTTTTTCCTTTCCAAGCCTTGATTTTCCCTTTTGATTGGCATTGCATTGCCTTACTTTGACATTTTGTCTTGTCTTACCTTGTCATGCTTTGCCCTTTTGCTTTGCCTTGCTTTGTCATGCTTTGCCCTTTTGCCTTGCCTTTCCTTTCCTTGCTTTTCCCTTTTGCCTTGCCTTCCCTTGCTTTGCCATTTTGCCTTACCTTGTCTTACCTTGCTTTCCCCTTTTGCCTTGCCTAGCCATGCTTTGCCCTTTTGCCTTGCCTTGCTTACCATTTTGCCTTTTCTTGCATTGCCCTTCTTCCTTACCTTGCCTTGACTTGCTTTGCCCTTTTGCCTTGCCTTGCCTTGTCATGCTTTGCCGGTTTGCCTTGCCTTGCTTTGCCATTTTGCCTCCCTTGCATTGCTTTTCCCGTTTGCCTTGCCTTGCCATGCTTTGCCCTTTTGCCTTGTCTGACCTTGCTTTGGTTTGCCCTTTTACCTTGATTTGCCTTGCCTTGATTTGCCCTTTTTCCCGGCCTTGCCTTGCATTGCCCTTTTGTCTTGCCTTACCTTACCTTGCTTTGTACTTTTGCCTTGCTTTGCCTTGATTTGCCCTTCTTTGCACTTTTACCTTGCCTTGCTTTGCCCTTTTGCCTTGCCTTGCCTTGCTTTGCCTCCTTGCTTTCTCTTGCCTTGCCTTCCTTTCTCCTTTTGCCCTGATTTGCCTTGCCTTTCTTCTGACCTTTTGCCTTGCCGTGACATGCTGTGCTCTTTTTCCTTCCCTTCCCTTTCCTTCCCTTTTCTCTTACCTTGCCTTGACTTGCTTTTCCCTTTTGCCTTGCCTTCCCTTGCTTTGCTCTTTTGCCTTGCCTTCCCTTGCTTTGCCATTTTGCCTTCCCTTGTCTTACCTTGCTTTCCCCTTTTGCCTTGCCTTGCCTTCCTTTCCCCTCTTGTCTTGCTTTGCCTTGCTTTGCCCTTTTGCCTTACATTGCCTAGCCTTGCTTTGCAGTTTTCCCTTGCCTTGCCTTACCCTTTTTCCTTGCCTTGTCTTGCCATGCTTTTCCCTTTTGCCTTGCCTTGCTTTGCCATTTTGCCTTTCCTTGCATTGCCCTTTTGCCTTAGCTTGCCTTGCTTTGCCCTTTTCCCTTGCCTTGCCTTGCCTTTCCATGCCTTGCTTTGCCCTTTTTCCTTGCCATGCCTTGCTTTGCCCTTTTGATTTTCATTACATTGTCTTACTTTGACATTTGCCTTGCCTTACCTTGTCTTGCTTTGCCCTTTTGCTTTGCCTTGCCTTGCCATGCTTTGCCCTTTTGCCTTCCGTTGTCTTGCTTTACCTTTCCGTTTTGACTTGCCTTGCTTTGCCCTTTTGCATTCCCTTGCCTTGCCTTACTTTACCGTTTTGCCTTGCCTTGCTTTGCCCTTTTGCATTCCCTTGCCTTGCCTTACTTTGACATTTTGCCTTGCCTTACCTTGTCTGGCTTTGCCTTTTTGCTTTGCCTTGCCTTGACATGCTTTGCCCTTTTGCCTTGCCTTTCCTTGCCATGCTTTGCCCTTTTGCCTTTCCTTTCCTTGCTTTGCTTTGCTCTTTTGCCTTGCCTTCCCTTGCTTTGCCCTTTTGCCTTACCATGCCTTGACTTGCTTTGCCCTTTTGCCTTGCCTTGCTTTGCCATTTTGCCTTTCCTTGCATTGCCCTTTTGCCTTACCTTGCCTTGCTTTGCCCTTTTCCCTTGCCTTGCCTTGCCTTTCCATGCCTTGCTTTGTTCTTTTGCCTTCCCTTGCCTTGCTTTACTTTTCCTTTTTGCCTTGCCTTGCTTTGCCCTTTTGCCTTCCCTTGTCTTGCTTTACTTTTCCGTTTTGACTTGCCTTGCTTTGCCCTTTTGCATTCCCTTGCCTTGCCTTACTTTGACATTTTGCCTTGCCTTACCTTGTCTGGCTTTGCCTTTTTGCTTTGCCTTGCCTTGACATGCTTTGCCCTTTTGCCTTGCCTTTCCTTGCCATGCTTTGCCCTTTTGCCTTTCCTTTCCTTGCTTTGCTTTGCTCTTTTGCCTTGCCTTCCCTTGCTTTGCCCTTTTGCCTTACAATGCCTTGACTTGCTTTGCCCTTTTGCCTTGCCTTGCCTTGTCATGCTTTGCCGTTTTGCCTTGCCTTGCTTTGCCCTTTTGCCTTGCCTTTCCTTCCTTTGCCCTTTTGTCTTGCCTTGCCTTGCTTTGCCCTTTTGCCTTACATTGCCTAGCCTTGCTTTGCAGTTTTCCCTTGCCTTGCCTTGCCCTTTTTCCTTGCCTTGCCTTGCCATGCTTTGCCCTTTTGCCTTGCCTTGCTTTGCCATTTTGCCTTTCCTTGCATTGCCCTTTTGCCTTACCTTGCCTTGCTTTGCCCTTTTCCCTTGCCTTGCCTTGCCTTTCCATGCCTTGCTTTGCCCTTTTTCCTTGCCATGCCTTGCTTTGCCCTTTTGATTTGCATTGCATTGCCTTACTTTGACATTTTGCCTTGCCTAACCTTGTCTTGCTTTTCCCTTTTGCTTTGCCTTGCCTTGCTTTTCCATGTCTTGCTTTGCCCTTTTTCCTTGCCATGCCTTGCTTTGCCCTTTTGATTTGCATTACAATGCCTTACTTTGACATTTTGCCTTGCCTTACCTTGTCTGGCTTTGCCCTTTTGCTTTGCCTTGCCTTGACATGCTTTGCCCTTTTGCCTTGCCTTTCCTTGCCATGCTTTGCCCTTTTGCCTTCCCTTGTCTTGCTTTACCTTTCCGTTTTGACTTGCCTTGCTTTGCCCTTTTGCATTCCCTTACCTTTACTTACTTTACCGTTTTGCCTTGCCTTGCTTTGCTCTTTTTCCTTGCCTTGTCTTGCTATGCTTTTCCCTTTTGCCTTGCCTAGCTTTGCCATTTTGCCTTTCCTTGCATTGCCCTTTTGCCTTACCTTGCCTTGCTTTGCCCTTTTCCCTTGCCTTGCCTTGCCATGCCTTGCTTTGCCCTTTTGCCTTCCCTTGCCTTGCTTTACTTTTCCTTTTTGCCTTGCCTTGCTTTGCCCTTTTGCCTTCCCTTGTCTTGCTTTACTTTGACATTTTGCCTTGCCTTACCTTGTCTGGCTTTGCCTTTTTGTTTTGCCTTGCATTGACATGCTTTGCCCTTTTGCCTTGCCTTTCCTTGCCATGCTTTGCCCTTTTGCCATGCCTTGCTTTGCTTTGCTCTTTTGCCTTGCCTTCCCTTGCTTTGCCCTTTTGCCTTACCATGCCTTGACTTGCTTTGCCCTTTTGCCTTGCCTTGCTTTGCCATTTTGCCTTTCCTTGCATTGCCCTTTTGACTTACCTTGCCTTGCCTTGCTTTTCCCTTTTGCTTTGCCTTGCCTTGCCTTTCCATGTCTTGCTTTGCCCTTTTGCCTTCCCTTGCCTTGCTTTACTTTTCCTTTTTGCCTTGCCTTGCTTTGCCCTTTTGCCTTGCATTTCCTTGTCTTGCTTTGTCCTTTTGCATTGCCTTGCCTTGCCTTTACGTGCCTTGCTTTGCCCTTTTGCCTTGCCTTGCAATTTTGATTTGCATTGCATTGCCTTACTTTGAAATTTTGCCTTGCCTTACCTTGTCTTTCTTTGCCCTTTCTTTGGGCTTTCTTTCTCCTTTCTTTGGGCTTTCTTTCCCCTTTCTTTGAGCTTTCTTTCCCATTTCTTCGGGCTTTCTTTGGGCTTTCTTTCCAATTTCTTTCCCCTTTCTTTGGGGTTTCTTTCCCCTTTCTTTGGGCTTTCTTTGGGCTTTCTTTGGGCTTTCTTTCCCCTTTCTTTGGGCATTCTTTCCCCTGTCTTTGGGCTCTCTTTCCCCTTTCTTTGGGCTTTCTTTCCCCTTTCTTTGGGCTTTCTTTCCCCTTTCTTTGGGCTTTCTTTGGACTTTCTTTCCCCTTTCTTTGGGCTTTCTTTCCCCTTTCTTTGAGCTTTCTTTCCCCTTTCTTTGGGCTTTCTTTCCCCTTTCTTTGGGCTTTCTTTCCCCTTTCTTTGGGCTTTCTTTCCAATTTCTTTCCCCTTTCTTTCCCCTTTCTTTCCCCTTTCTTTGGGGTTTCTTTCCCCTTTCTTTGGGCTTTCTTTGGGCTTTCTTTGGGCTTTCTTTCCCCTTTCTTTGGGCATTCTTTCCCCTGTCTTTGGGCTTTCTTTCCCCTTTCTTTGGGCTTTCTTTCCCCTTTCTTTGGGCTTTCTTTCCCCTTTTTTTGGGCTTTTTTTCCCGTTTCTTTGGGCTTTCTTTTCCCTTTCCTTGGGCTTTCTTTCCCCTTTCTTTGGGCTTTCTTTCCCCTTTCTTTCCCCTTTCTTTGGGCTTTCTTTGGGCTTTCTTTCCCCTTTCTTTGGGCTTTCTTTTCCCTTTCTTTGGGCTTTCTTTCCCCTTTCTTTCCCCTTTCTTTGGGCTTTCTTTGGGCTTTCTTTCCCCTTTCTTTGGGCTTTCTTTGGGCTTTCTTTCCCCTTTCTTTGGGCTTTCTTTCCCCTTTCTTTGGGGTTTCTTTGGGCTTTCTTTGGGCTTTCTTTCATCTTTCTTTGGGCTTTCTTTCATCTTTCTTTGGGCTTTCTTTCCCCTTTCTTTGGGCTTTCTTTCCCCTTTCTTTGGGCTTTCTTTCCCCTTTCTTTGGGCTTTCTTTCCCCTTTCTTTCCTCTTTCCTTGGGCTTTCTTTCCCCTTTCTTTGGGCTTTCTTTCTCCTTTCTTTCCCCTTTCTTTCCCCTTTCTTTCCACTTTCTTTCCCCTTTCTTTCCCCTTTCTTTCCACTTTCTTTCCCCTTTCTTTCCCCTTTCTTTGGGCTTTCTTCCCCCTTTCTTTGGGCTTTCTTTGGGCTTTCTTTCCCCTTTGTTTGGGCTTTCTTTCCCCTTTCTTTGGGCTTTCTTTCTCCTTTCCTTGGGGTTTCTTTCCCCTTTCTTTGGGCTTTCTTTCCCTTTTCTTTGAGCTTTCTTTCCCCTTTCTTTGGTCTTTCTTTCCCCTTTCTTTGGGCTTTCTTTCCCCTTTCTTTCCCTTTTCTTTGAGCTTTCTTTCCCCTTTCTTTGGTCTTTCTTTCCCTTTTCTTTGGGCTTTCTTTCCCCTTTCTTTGGATTTTCTTTCCCCTTTCTTTGGGCTTTCTTTCCCCTTTCTTTGAGCTTTATTTCCCCTTTCTTTGGGCTTTCTTTGGGCTTTCTTTCCCATTTCTATGGGCTTTCTATCGTCTTTCTTTGGGCTTTCTTTCCGCTTTCTTTGGGCTTTCTTTCCCCTTTCTTTCCCCTTTCTTTGGGCTTTCTTTGGGCTTTCTTACCCCATTCTTGGTGCTTTCTTTCCCCTTTCTTTGGGCTTTCTTTCCCCTTTCTTTGGGCTTTCTTTCTCCTTTCTTTGGGCTTTCTTTCGGCTTTCTTTGGGCTTTCTTTGGGCTTTCTTTCCCCTTTCTTTGGGCTTGCTTTCCCCTTTCTTTGGGCTTGATTTCCCCTTTCTTTGGGCTTTCTTTCCCCTTTCTTTCCCCTTTCTTTCTCCTTTCTTTGGGCTTTATTTCCCCTTTCTTTGTGCTTTCTTTCCCCTTTTTTTGGGCTTTCTCTCTCCTTTCTTTGGGCTTTCTTTCCCATTTCTTTGGGCATTCTTTCCCCTTTCTTTGGGCTTTCTTTGAGCTTTCATTCCCCTGTCTTTGGGCTTTCTTTGGGCTTTCTTTCCCCTTTCTTTCCCCTTTCTTTGGGCTTTCATTCCCCTTTCTTTCCCATTTCTTTGGGCTTTCTTTCCCCTTTCTTTCCCCTTTCTTTGGACTTTCTTTGGGCTTTCTTTCCCCTTTGTTTGGGATTTCTTTCCCCTTTTATTCCCCTTTCTTTGGGCTATCTTTCCCCCTTTTTTTCCCTTTCTTTGAGCTTTCTTTCCCCTTTCTTTACCCTTTCTTTGGGCTTTCTTTCCCCTTTCTTTCCCCTTTCTTTGGGCTTTTTTCCCCTTTCTGTGGGCTTTCTTTGGGCTTTCTTTCCCCTTTTCTTTGGGCTTTCTTTCTCCTTTCTTGGGCTTTTTTTCCCCTTTCTTTGGGCTTTCTTTCCCCTTTCTTTGGTCTGTTCTTTCCCCTTTCTTTGGGCTTTCTTTCCCCTTTCTTTCCCCTTTCTTTGGGCTTTCTTTGGGCTTTCTTTCCCCTTTCTTTGGTCTTTCTTTTCCCTTTCTTTGGGCTTTCTTTCCCCTTTCTTTGGGCTTTCTTTCCCCTTTCTTTGGGCTTTCTTTCCCCTTTCTTTGGGGTTTCTTTCCCCTTTCTTTGGGCTTTCTTTGGGCTTTCTTTGGGCTTTCTTTCCCCTTTCTTTGGGCATTCTTTCCCCTGTCTTTGGGCTTTCTTTCCCCTTTCTTTGGGCTTTCTTTCCCCTTTCTTTGGGCTTTCTTTCCCCTTTCTTTGGGCTTTCTTTGGACTTTCTTTCCCCTTTCTTTGGGCTTTCTTTCCCCTTTCTTTGAGCTTTCTTTCCCCTTTCTTTGGGCTTTCTTTCCCCTTTCTTTGGGCTTTCTTTCCCCTTTCTTTGGGCTTTCTTTCCAATTTCTTTCCCCTTTCTTTCCCCTTTCTTTCCCCTTTCTTTGGGGTTTCTTTCCCCTTTCTTTGGGCTTTCTTTGGGCTTTCTTTGGGCTTTCTTTCCCCTTTCTTTGGGCATTCTTTCCCCTGTCTTTGGGCTTTCTTTCCCCTTTCTTTGGGCTTTCTTTCCCCTTTCTTTCCCCTTTCTTTGGGCTTTCTTTGGGCTTTCTTTCATCTTTCTTTGGGCTTTCTTTCATCTTTCTTTGGGCTTTCTTTCCCCTTTCTTTGGGCTTTCTTTCCCCTTTCTTTGGGCTTTCTTTTCCCTTTCTTTGGGCTTTCTTTCCCCTTTCTTTCCCCTTTCTTTGGGCTTTCTTTGGGCTTTCTTTCCCCTTTCTTTGGGCTTTCTTTGGGCTTTCTTTCCCCTTTCTTTGGGCTTTCTTTCCCCTTTCTTTGGGCTTTCTTTGGGCTTTCTTTCATCTTTCTTTGGGCTTTCTTTCATCTTTCTTTGGGCTTTCTTTCCCCTTTCTTTGGGCTTTCTTTCCCCTTTCTTTGGGCTTTCTTTCCCCTTTCTTTGGGCTTTCTTTCCCCTTTCTTTCCTCTTTCCTTGGGCTTTCTTTCCCCTTTCTTTGGGCTTTCTTTCTCCTTTCTTTCCCCTTTCTTTCCCCTTTCTTTCCACTTTCTTTCCCCTTTCTTTCCCCTTTCTTTCCACTTTCTTTCCCCTTTCTTTCCCCTTTCTTTGGGCTTTCTTCCCCCTTTCTTTGGGCTTTCTTTGGGCTTTCTTTCCCCTTTGTTTGGGCTTTCTTTCCCCTTTCTTTGGGCTTTCTTTCTCCTTTCCTTGGGGTTTCTTTCCCCTTTCTTTGGGCTTTCTTTCCCTTTTCTTTGAGCTTTCTTTCCCCTTTCTTTGGTCTTTCTTTCCCCTTTCTTTGGGCTTTCTTTCCCCTTTCTTTCCCTTTTCTTTGAGCTTTCTTTCCCCTTTCTTTGGTCTTTCTTTCCCCTTTCTTTGGGCTTTCTTTCCCCTTTCTTTGGGTTTTCTTTCCCCTTTCTTTGGGCTTTCTTTCCCCTTTCTTTGAGCTTTATTTCCCCTTTCTTTGGGCTTTCTTTGGGCTTTCTTTCCCATTTCTATGGGCTTTCTATCGTCTTTCTTTGGGCTTTCTTTCCGCTTTCTTTGGGCTTTCTTTCCCCTTTCTTTCCCCTTTCTTTGGGCTTTCTTTGGGCTTTCTTTCCCCTTTCTTTGGGCTTTCTTTTCCCTTTCTTTGGGCTTTCTTTCCCCTTTCTTTACCCTTTCTTTGGGCTTTCTTTGGGCTTTCTTTCCCCTTTCTTTGGGCTTTCTTTGGGCTTTCTTTCCCCTTTCTTTGGGCTTTCTTTCCCCTTTCTTTGGGCTTTCTTTGGGCTTTCTTTCATCTTTCTTTGGGCTTTCTTTCATCTTTCTTTGGGCTTTCTTTCCCCTTTCTTTGGGCTTTCTTTCCCCTTTCTTTGGGCTTTCTTTCCCCTTTCTTTGGGCTTTCTTTCCCCTTTCTTTCCTCTTTCCTTGGGCTTTCTTTCCCCTTTCTTTGGGCTTTCTTTCTCCTTTCTTTCCCCTTTCTTTCCCCTTTCTTTCCACTTTCTTTCCCCTTTCTTTCCCCTTTCTTTCCACTTTCTTTCCCCTTTCTTTCCCCTTTCTTTGGGCTTTCTTCCCCCTTTCTTTGGGCTTTCTTTGGGCTTTCTTTCCCCTTTGTTTGGGCTTTCTTTCCCCTTTCTTTGGGCTTTCTTTCTCCTTTCCTTGGGGTTTCTTTCCCCTTTCTTTGGGCTTTCTTTCCCTTTTCTTTGAGCTTTCTTTCCCCTTTCTTTGGTCTTTCTTTCCCCTTTCTTTGGGCTTTCTTTCCCCTTTCTTTCCCTTTTCTTTGAGCTTTCTTTCCCCTTTCTTTGGTCTTTCTTTCCCCTTTCTTTGGGCTTTCTTTCCCCTTTCTTTGGGTTTTCTTTCCCCTTTCTTTGGGCTTTCTTTCCCCTTTCTTTGAGCTTTCTTTCCCCTTTCTTTGGGCTTTCTTTCCCCTTTCTTTGGGCTTTCTTTCCCCTTTCTTTGGGCTTTATTTGTGCTTTCTTTCCCCTTTCTTTGGGCTTTCTTTCCCCTTTCTTTCCCCTTTCTTTCCCCTTCTTTGGTGCTTTCTTTCCCCTGTCTTTGAGCTTTCTTTCCCCTTTCTTTGGGCTTTCTTTCCCCTTTCTTTGGGCTTTCTTTCCCCTTTCTTTGGGCTTTCTTTGGGCATTCTTTGGGCTTTCTTTCCCCTTTCTTTGGGCTTTCTTTCCCCTTTCTTTGGGCTTTCTTTCCCCTTTCTTTCCCTTTTCTTTGAGCTTTCTTTCCCCTTTCTTTGGTCTTTCTTTCCCCTTTCTTTGGGCTTTCTTTCCCCTTTCTTTGGGTTTTCTTTCCCCTTTCTTTGGGCTTTCTTTCCCCTTTCTTTGAGCTTTATTTCCCCTTTCTTTGGGCTTTCTTTGGGCTTTCTTTCCCCTTTCTTTGGGCATTCTTTCCCCTGTCTTTGGGCTTTCTTTCCCCTTTCTTTGGGCTTTCTTTCCCCTTTCTTTCCCCTTTCTTTGGGCTTTCTTTGGGCTTTCTTTCCCCTTTCTTTGGGCTTTCTTTTCCCTTTCTTTGGGCTTTCTTTCCCCTTTCTTTCCCCTTTCTTTTGGCTTTCTTTGGGCTTTCTTTCCCCTTTCTTTGGGCTTTCTTTGGGCTTTCTTTCCCCTTTCTTTGGGCTTTCTTTCCCCTTTCTTTGGGCTTTCTTTGGGCTTTCTTTCATCTTTCTTTGGGCTTTCTTTCATCTTTCTTTGGGCTTTCTTTCCCCTTTCTTTGGGCTTTCTTTCCCCTTTCTTTGGGCTTTCTTTCCCCTTTCTTTGGGCTTTCTTTCCCCTTTCTTTCCTCTTTCCTTGGGCTTTCTTTCCCCTTTCTTTGGGCATTCTTTCCCCTGTCTTTGGGCTTTCTTTCCCCTTTCTTTGGGCTTTCTTTCCCCTTTCTTTCCCCTTTCTTTGGGCTTTCTTTGGGCTTTCTTTCCCCTTTCTTTGGGCTTTCTTTTCCCTTTCTTTGGGCTTTCTTTCCCCTTTCTTTCCCCTTTCTTTGGGCTTTCTTTGGGCTTTCTTTCCCCTTTCTTTGGGCTTTCTTTGGGCTTTCTTTCCCCTTTCTTTGGGCTTTCTTTCCCCTTTCTTTGGGCTTTCTTTCCCCTTTCTTTCCCCTTTCTTTGGGCTTTCTTTGGGCTTTCTTTCCCCTTTCTTTGGGCTTTCTTTGGGCTTTCTTTCCCCTTTCTTTGGGCTTTCTTTCCCCTTTCTTTGGGCTTTCTTTGGGCTTTCTTTCATCTTTCTTTGGGCTTTCTTTCATCTTTCTTTGGGCTTTCTTTCCCCTTTCTTTGGGCTTTCTTTCCCCTTTCTTTGGGCTTTCTTTCCCCTTTCTTTGGGCTTTCTTTCCCCTTTCTTTGGGCTTTCTTTCTCCTTTCTTTCCCCTTTCTTTCCCCTTTCTTTCCACTTTCTTTCCCCTTTCTTTCCCCTTTCTTTCCACTTTCTTTCCCCTTTCTTTCCCCTTTCTTTGGGCTTTCTTCCCCCTTTCTTTGGGCTTTCTTTGGGCTTTCTTTCCCCTTTATTTGGGCTTTCTTTCCCCTTTCTTTGGGCTTTCTTTCTCCTTTCCTGGGGTTTCTTTCCCCCTTTCTTTGGGCTTTCTTTCCCTTTTCTTTGAGCTTTCTTTCCCCTTTCTTTGGTCTTTCTTTCCCCTTTCTTTGGGCTTTCTTTCCCCTTTCTTTCCCTTTTCTTTGAGCTTTCTTTCCCCTTTCTTTGGTCTTTCTTTCCCCTTTCTTTGGGCTTTCTTTCCCCTTTCTTTGGGTTTTCTTTCCCCTTTCTTTGGGCTTTCTTTCCCCTTTCTTTGAGCTTTATTTCCCCTTTCTTTGGGCTTTCTTTGGGCTTTCTTTCCCATTTCTATGGGCTTTCTATCGTCTTTCTTTGGGCTTTCTTTCCGCTTTCTTTGGGCTTTCTTTCCCCTTTCTTTCCCCTTTCTTTGGGCTTTCTTTGGGCTTTCTTTCCCCATTCTTGGTGCTTTCTTTCCCCTTTCTTTGGGCTTTCTTTCCCCTTTCTTTGGGCTTTCTTTCTCCTTTCTTTGGGCTTTCTTTCGGCTTTCTTTGGGCTTTCTTTGGGCTTTCTTTCCCCTTTCTTTGGGCTTGCTTTCCCCTTTCTTTGGGCTTGATTTCCCCTTTCTTTGGGCTTTCTTTCCCCTTTCTTTCCCCTTTCTTTCTCCTTTCTTTGGGCTTTATTTCCCCTTTCTTTGTGCTTTCTTTCCCCTTTCTTTGGGCTTTCTCTCTCCTTTCTTTGGGCTTTCTTTCCCATTTCTTTGGGCATTCTTTCCCCTTTCTTTGGCTTTCTTTGAGCTTTCATTCCCCTGTCTTTGGGCTTTCTTTGGGCTTTCTTTCCCCTTTCTTTCCCCTTTCTTTGGGCTTTCATTCCCCTTTCTTTCCCATTTCTTTGGGCTTTCTTTCCCCTTTCTTTCCCCTTTCTTTGGACTTTCTTTGGGCTTTCTTTCCCCTTTGTTTGGGATTTCTTTCCCCTTTTATTCCCCTTTCTTTGGGCTATCTTTCCCCCTTTTTTTCCCTTTCTTTGGGCTTTCTTTCCCCTTTCTTTACCCTTTCTTTGGGCTTTCTTTCCCCTTTCTTTCCCCTTTCTTTGGGCTTTTTTCCCCTTTCTTTGGGCTTTCTTTGGGCTTTCTTTCCCCTTTTCTTTGGGCTTTCTTTCCCCTTTCTTTGGGCTTTTTTTCCCCTTTCTTTGGGCTTTCTTTCCCCCTTTCTTTGGTCTGTTCTTTCCCCTTTCTTTGGGCTTTCTTTCCCCTTTCTTTCCCCTTTCTTTGGGCTTTCTTTGGGCTTTCTTTCCCCTTTCTTTGGTCTTTCTTTTCCCTTTCTTTGGGCTTTCTTTCCCCTTTCTTTGGGCTTTCTTTCCCCTTTCTTTGGGCTTTCTTTCCCCTTTCTTTGGGGTTTCTTTCCCCTTTCTTTGGGCTTTCTTTGGGCTTTCTTTCCCCTTTCTTTGGGCTTTCTTTGGGCTTTCTTTCCCCTTTCTTTGGGCTTTCTTTGGGCTTTCTTTCCCATTTCTTTAGGCTTTCTTTGGGCTTTCTTTCCCCTTTCTTTGGGCTTTCTTTCCCCTTTCTTTGGGCTTTCTTTCCCCTTTCTTTGGGCTTTCTTTGGGCTTTCTTTCCCCTTTCTTTGGGTTTCTTTCAACTTTCTTTCGGCTTTCTGTGGGCTTTCTTTGGGCTTTCTTTCCCTTTTCTTTGGGCTTTCTTTGGGCTTTCTTTCCCCTTTCTTTGGTCTTTCCTTCCCCTTTCTTTGGGCTTTCTTTCCCCTTTCTTTCCCCTTTCTTTGGGCTTTCTTGGGCTTTCTTTCCCCTTTCTTTGGGCTTTCTTTGGGCTTTCTTTCCCCTTTCTTTGGGCTTTCTTTCCCCTTTCTTTGGGCTTTCTTTCCCCTTTCTTTGGGCTTTCTTTGGGCTTTCTTTGGGCTTTCTTTCCCCTTTCTTTGGGCTTTCTTTGGGCTTTCTTTCCCCTTTCTTTGGGTTTCTTTCAACTTTCTTTGGGCTTTCTGTGGGCTTTCTTTGGGCTTTCTTTCCCCTTTCTTTGGGCTTTCTTTCCCCATTCTTTGGGCTTTCTTTCCCCTTTCTTTGGGCTTTCTTTCCCATTTCTTTGGGCTTTCTTTCCCCTTTCTTTGGGCTTTTTTTGGGCTTTCTTTACCCTGTCTTTGGGCTTTCTTTGGGCTCTCTTTCCCCTTTCTTTCCCCTTTCTTTGGGCTTTCATTCCCCTTTCTTTCCCATTTCTTTGGGCTTTCTTTCCCCTTTCTTTCCCCTTTCTTTGGACTTTCTTTGGGCTTTCTTTGGGCTTTCTTTGGGCTTTCTTTCCCCTTTCCTTGGGCTTTCTTTCTCCTTTCTTTGGGCTTTCTTTCCCCTTTCTTTGGGCTTTCTTTCCCCTTTCTTTCCTCTTTCCTTGGGCTTTCTTTCCCCTTTCTTTGGGCTTTCTTGCCCTTTCTTTCCCCTTTCTTTCCCCTTTCTTTCCACTTCCTTTCCCCTTTCTTTCCCCTTTCTTTCCCTTTCTTTGGGCTTTCTTTCCCTTTCTTTGGGCTTTCTTTGGGCTTTCTTTCCCCTTTCTTTGGGCTTTCTTTGGGCTTTCTTTCCCCTTTCTTTCCCCTTTCTTTGGGCTTTCTTTGGGCTTTCTTTCCCCATTCTTGGTGCTTTCTTTCCCCTTTCTTTGGGCTTTCTTTCCCCTTTCTTTGGGCTTTCTTTCTCCTTTCTTGGGCTTTCTTTCGGCTTTCTTTGGGCTTTCTTTGGGCTTTCTTTCCCCTTTCTTTGGGCTTGCTTTCCCCTTTCTTTGGGCTTGATTTCCCCTTTCTTTGGGCTTTCTTTCCCCTTTCTTTCCCCTTTCTTTCTCCTTTCTTTGGGCTTTATTTCCCCTTTCTTTGTGCTTTCTTTCCCCTTTCATTGGGCTTTCTCTCTCCTTTCTTTGGGCTTTCTTTCCCATTTCTTTGGGCATTCTTTCCCCTTTCTTTGGGCTTTCTTTGAGCTTTCATTCCCCTGTCTTTGGGCTTTCTTTGGGCTTTCTTTCCCCTTTCTTTCCCCTTTCTTTGGGCTTTCATTCCCCTTTCTTTCCCATTTCTTTGGGCTTTCTTTCCCCTTTCTTTCCCCTTTCTTTGGACTTTCTTTGGGCTTTCTTTCCCCTTTGTTTGGGATTTCTTTCCCCTTTTATTCCCCTTTCCTTTGGGCTATCTTTCCCCCTTTTTTCCCCTTTCTTTGGGCTTTCTTTCCCCTTTCTTTACCCTTTCTTTGGGCTTTCTTTCCCCTTTCTTTCCCCTTTCTTTGGGCTTTTTTCCCCTTTCTGTGGGCTTTCTTTGGGCTTTCTTTCCCCTTTTCTTTGGGCTTTCTTTCTCCTTTCTTGGGCTTTTTTTCCCCTTTCTTTGGGCTTTCTTTCCCCTTTCTTTGGTCTGTTCTTTCCCCTTTCTTTGGGCTTTCTTTCCCCTTTCTTTCCCCTTTCTTTGGGCTTTCTTTGGGCTTTCTTTCCCCTTTCTTTGGTCTTTCTTTTCCCTTTCTTTGGGCTTTCTTTCCCCTTTCTTTGGGCTTTCTTTCCCTTTCTTTGGGCTTTCTTTCCCCTTTCTTTGGGGTTTCTTTCCCCTTTCTTTGGGCTTTCTTTGGGCTTTCTTTGGGCTTTCTTTCCCCTTTCTTTGGGCATTCTTTCCCCTGTCTTTGGCTTTCTTTCCCCTTTCTTTGGGCTTTCTTTCCCCTTTCTTTGGGCTTTCTTTCCCCTTTCTTTGGGCTTTCTTTGGACTTTCTTTCCCCTTTCTTTGGGCTTTCTTTCCCCTTTCTTTGAGCTTTCTTTCCCCTTTCTTTGGGCTTTCTTTCCCCTTTCTTTGGGCTTTCTTTCCCCTTTCTTTGGGCTTTCTTTCCAATTTCTTTCCCCTTTCTTTCCCCTTTCTTTCCCCTTTCTTTGGGGTTTCTTTCCCCTTTCTTTGGGCTTTCTTTGGGCTTTCTTTGGGCTTTCTTTCCCCTTTCTTTGGGCATTCTTTCCCCTGTCTTTGGGCTTTCTTTCCCCTTTCTTTGGGCTTTCTTTCCCCTTTCTTTGGGCTTTCTTTCCCCTTTTTTTGGGCTTTTTTCCTTTCTTTGGCTCGTTTCTTGGCTTTCTTTCCCTTTCCTTGGGCTTTCTTTCCCCTTTCTTTGGGCTTTCTTTCCCCTTTCTTTCCCCTTTCTTTGGGCTTTCTTTGGGCTTTCTTTCCCCTTTCTTTGGGCTTTCTTTTCCCTTTCTTTGGGCTTTCTTTCCCCTTTCTTTCCCCTTTCTTTGGGCTTTCTTTGGGCTTTCTTTCCCCTTTCTTTGGGCTTTCTTTGGGCTTTCTTTCCCCTTTCTTTGGGCTTTCTTTCCCCTTTCTTTGGGCTTTCTTTAGGCTTTCTTTCATCTTTCTTTGGGCTTTCTTTCATCTTTCTTTGGGCTTTCTTTCCCCTTTCTTTGGGCTTTCTTTCCCCTTTCTTTGGGCTTTCTTTCCCCTTTCTTTGGCTTTCTTTCCCCTTTCTTTGGGCTTTCTTTCTCCTTTCTTTCCCCTTTCTTTCCCCTTTCTTTCCACTTTCTTTCCCCTTTCTTTCCCCTTTCTTTCCACTTTCTTTCCCCTTTCTTTCCCCTTTCTTTGGGCTTTCTTCCCCCTTTCTTTGGGCTTTCTTTGGGCTTTCTTTCCCCTTTGTTTGGGCTTTCTTTCCCCTTTCTTTGGGCTTTCTTTCTCCTTTCCTTGGGGTTTCTTTCCCCTTTCTTTGGGCTTTCTTTCCCTTTTCTTTGAGCTTTCTTTCCCCTTTCTTTGGTCTTTCTTTCCCCTTTCTTTGGGCTTTCTTTCCCATTTCTTTCCCTTTTCTTTGAGCTTTCTTTCCCCTTTCTTTGGTCTTTCTTTCCCCTTTCTTTGGGCTTTCTTTCCCCTTTCTTTGGGTTTTCTTTCCCCTTTCTTTGGGCTTTCTTTCCCCTTTTCTTTGAGCTTTATTTCCCCTTTCTTTGGGCTTTCTTTGGGCTTTCTTTCCCATTTCTATGGGCTTTCTATCGTCTTTCTTTGGGCTTTCTTTCCGCTTTCTTTGGGCTTTCTTTCCCCTTTCTTTCCCCTTTCTTTGGGCTTTCTTTGGGCTTTCTTTCCCCATTCTTGGTGCTTTCTTTCCCCTTTCTTTGGGCTTTCTTTCCCCTTTCTTTGGGCTTTCTTTCTCCTTTCTTTGGGCTTTCTTTCGGCTTTCTTTGGGCTTTCTTTGGGCTTTCTTTCCCCTTTCTTTGGGCTTGCTTTCCCCTTTCTTTGGGCTTGATTTCCCCTTTCTTTGGGCTTTCTTTCCCCTTTCTTTCCCCTTTCTTTCTCCTTTCTTTGGGCTTTATTTCCCCTTTCTTTGTGCTTTCTTTCCCCTTTCTTTGGGCTTTCTCTCTTCCTTTCTTTGGGCTTTCTTTCCCATTTCTTTGGGCATTCTTTCCCTTTCTTTGGGCTTTCTTTGAGCTTTCATTCCCCTGTCTTTGGGCTTTCTTTGGGCTTTCTTTCCCCTTTCTTTCCCCTTTCTTTGGGCTTTCATTCCCCTTTCTTTCCCATTTCTTTGGGCTTTCTTTCCCCTTTCTTTCCCCTTTCTTTGGACTTTCTTTGGGCTTTCTTTCCCCTTTGTTTGGGATTTCTTTCCCCTTTTATTCCCCTTTCTTTGGGCTATCTTTCCCCCTTTTTTTCCTTTCTTTGGGCTTTCTTTCCCCTTTCTTTACCCTTTCTTTGGGCTTTCTTTCCCCTTTCTTTCCCCTTTCTTTGGGCTTTTTTCCCCTTTCTTTGGCTTTCTTTGGGCTTTCTTTCCCCTTTTCTTTGGGCTTTCTTTCCCCTTTCTTTGGGCTTTTTTTCCCCTTTCTTTGGGCTTTCTTTCCCCTTTCTTTGGTCTGTTCTTTCCCCTTTCTTTGGGCTTTCTTTCCCCTTTCTTTCCCCTTTCTTTGGGCTTTCTTTGGGCTTTCTTTCCCCTTTCTTTGGTCTTTCTTTTCCCTTTCTTTGGGCTTTCTTTCCCCTTTCTTTGGGCTTTCTTTCCCCTTTCTTTGGGCTTTCTTTCCCCTTTCTTTGGGTTTCTTTCCCCTTTCTTTGGGCTTTCTTTGGGCTTTCTTTCCCCTTTCTTTGGGCTTTCTTTGGGCTTTCTTTCCCCTTTCTTTGGGCTTTCTTTGGGCTTTCTTTCCCATTTCTTTAGGCTTTCTTTGGGCTTTCTTTCCCCTTTCTTTGGGCTTTCTTTCCCCTTTCTTTGGGCTTTCTTTCCCCTTTCTTTGGGCTTTCTTTGGGCTTTCTTTCCCCTTTCTTTGGGTTTCTTTCAACTTTCTTTCGGCTTTCTGTGGGCTTTCTTTGGGCTTTCTTTCCCCTTTCTTTGGGCTTTCTTTGGGCTTTCTTTCCCCTTTCTTTGGTCTTTCCTTCCCCTTTCTTTGGGCTTTCTTTCCCCTTTCTTTCCCCTTTCTTTGGGCTTTCTTTGGGCTTTCTTTCCCCTTTCTTTGGGCTTTCTTTGGGCTTTCTTTCCCCTTTCTTTGGGCTTTCTTTCCCCTTTCTTTGGGCTTTCTTTCCCCTTTCTTTGGGCTTTCTTTGGGCTTTCTTTGGGCTTTCTTTCCCCCTTTCTTTGGGATTTCTTTGGGCTTTCTTTCCCCTTTCTTTGGGTTTCTTTCAACTTTCTTTGGGCTTTCTGTGGGCTTTCTTTGGGCTTTCTTTCCCCTTTCTTTGGGCTTTCTTTCCCCATTCTTTGGGCTTTCTTTCCCCTTTCTTTGGGCTTTCTTTCCCATTTCTTTGGGCTTTCTTTCCCCTTTCTTTGGGCTTTTTTTGGGCTTTCTTTACCCTGTCTTTGGGCTTTCTTTGGGCTCTCTTTCCCCTTTCTTTCCCCTTTCTTTGGGCTTTCATTCCCCTTTCTTTCCCCATTTCTTTGGGCTTTCTTTCCCCTTTCTTTCCCCTTTCTTTGGACTTTCTTTGGGCTTTCTTTGGGCTTTCTTTGGGCTTTCTTTCCCCTTTCCTTGGGCTTTCTTTCTCCTTTCTTTGGGCTTTCTTTCCCCTTTCTTTGGGCTTTCTTTCCCCTTTCTTTCCTCTTTCCTTGGGCTTTCTTTCCCCTTTCTTTGGGCTTCTTTCTTTGCCCTTTCTTTCCCCTTTCTTTCCCCTTTCTTTCCACTTCCTTTCCCCTTTCTTTCCCCTTTCTTTCCCCTTTCTTTGGGCTTTCTTTCCCCTTTCTTTGGGCTTTCTTTGGGCTTTCTTTCCCCTTTCTTTGGGCTTTCTTTGGGCTTTCTTTCCCCTTTCTTTGGGCTTTCTTTCCCCTTTCTTTGGTCTGTTCTTTCCCCTTTCTTTGGGCTTTCTTTCCCCCTTTCTTTCCCCTTTCTTTGGGCTTTCTTTGGGCTTTCTTTCCCCTTTCTTGGGCTTTCTTTCCCCTTTCTTTGGGCTTTCTTTCCCCTTTCTTTGGCTTTCTTTCCCATTTCTTTCCCTTTTCTTTCCCCTTTCTTTCCCCTTTCTTTCCCCCTTTCTTTGGTCTTTCTTTCCCCTTTTTTTGGGATTTCTTTCCACTTTCTTTGGGCTTTCTTTCCCATTTCTATGGGCTTTCTATCGTCTTTCTTTGGGCTTTCTTTCCCCTTTCTTTGGGCTTTCTTTCCCCTTTCTTTGGGCGTTCTTTCCCCTTTCTTTCCCCTTTCTTTCCCCTTTCTTTGGGGTTTCTTTCCCCTTTCTTTGGGCTTTCTTTGGGCTTTCTTTCCCCTTTCTTTGGGCTTTCTTTGGGCTTTCTTTCCCATTTCTTTAGGCTTTCTTTGGGCTTTCTTTCCCCTTTCTTTGGGCTTTCTTTCCCCTTTCTTTGGGCTTTCTTTCTCCTTTCTTTGAGCTTTCTTTCCCTTTTCTTTGGTGTTTCCTTCCCTTTCTTTGGGCTTTCTTTCCCCTTTCTTTCCCCTTTCTTTGGGCTTTCTTTGGGCTTTCTTTCCCCTTTCTTTGGGCTTTCTCTTGGGCTTTCTTTCCCCTTTATTTGGGCTTTCTTTCCCCTTTCTTTTGGCTTTCTTTCCCCTTTCTTTGGCTTTCTTTGGGCTTTCTTGGGCTTTCTTTGGGCTTTCTTTCCCCTTTCTTTGGGCTTTCTTTCAACTTTCTTTGGGCTTTCTGTGGGCTTTCTTTGGGCTTTCTTTGGGCTTTCTTTCCCCTTTCTTTGGGCTTTCTTTCCCCTTTCTTTGGGCTTTCTTTCCCCTTTCTTTGGCTTTCTTTCCCTTTCTTTGGGCTTTCTTTGGGCTTTCTTTACCCTGTCTTTTGGCTTTCTTTGGGCTTTCTTTCCCCTTTCTTTCCCCTTTCTTTGGGCTTTCTTTGGGCTTTCTTTCCCCTTTGTTTTGGGCTTTCTTTCCCCTTTTATTCCCCTTTCTTTGGGTATCTTTCCCCCCTTTTTTTCCCTTTCTTTGGGCTTTCTTTCCCCTTTCTTTGGGCTTTCTTTCCCCTTTCTTTCCTA